>NC_088403.1:44387212-44696209 GCF_034236695.1 Oncorhynchus nerka | reverse complement strand
TTTGGTGTTGAGCACTATCTCATCCTGGGTCAGGCGCTCCAGGGCCTCCTCGCTGCGTGGGTACACCATGGTGGAGATAACCCGGGTTCACACACACTGTAGGAAGGGGGAGAGGGGTTAGATAGGGACTGGTCTCATGTTACCATACTCCTAGTCTTGTACAGAGATTTTGGAATTGATGCTAGTTTGAGGAAGAGCCGTGTATTCAGATCCATTGACTTTTCCCACATTTTGTTACGTTACAACCTTATTCTAAAATGTATTACACCAAAAAACTTAAGCGATTTACACCCAATACCCCATAATGACAAAGCGGAAAACAGGTTTAGAAATGTTTGCTAATTTATTAAACAGAAATACCCTATTTACATACAGTACCAGTCCAAGTTTGGACAAACCGACTCATTCATGGGTTTTCTTTTATTTCGAATATTTTCTACATTGTAAAATAGTGAAGACATCAAAGCTATGAAATAACACATATGGAATCACGCAGTAAACAAAAAGTGTTAAATCAAAATATATTTTATATTTGAGATTATTCAAAGTAGCCAACCTTTGCCTTTGACAGCTTTGCACACACTTGGCATTCTCTCAACTAGCTTCACCTGGAATGCTTTTCCAACAGTCTTGAAGGAGATCACACATTCTGAGCACTAGTTGGCTGCTTTTCCTTCACTCTGCTGTCCAACTCATCCCAATTGGGTTGACGTTGGGTGATTGTGGAGGCCAAGTCATCTGATGTAGCACTCCATCACTCTCCTTCTTGGTCAAATAGCCCTTACACAGCCTGAAGTTGTGTTGGGTCATTGTCCTGTTGTAAAACAAATGAGAGTCCCACTAAGTGCATACCAGATGGGATGGTGTATTGCTGCAAAATTCTGTGGTAGCCATGCTGGTAAAGTGTGCCTTGAATTTTAAAGTGTCACCAACAAAGCACCCCCACATCATCACACCTCCTCCATGCTTCACGGTGGGAACCACACATGCAAATATAATCTGCTCACCTACTCTGCATCTCACAAAGACACTGCGGTTGGAACCAACAATCTCAAATTTGAACTCATCAGACCAAAGGACAGATTTCCGTCGGTCTAATGTCCATTGCTCGTGTTGCTTGGCCCAAACAAGTCTCTTCTTCTTATTGGTGTCCTTTAGAAGTGGTTTCTTCACCAATTCGACCATGAAGGCCTGATTCACGCAATTGATGTTGAGATGTGTCTGTTACTTGAACTCTGAACCATTTATTTGGGCTGCAATTTCTGAGGCTGGTAACTCTAATGAACTTATCCTCTGCAGCAAAGGAAACTCTGGGTCTTCCTTTCCTGTGGCGGTCCTCATGAGAGCCAGTTTCATTATAGATCTTGATGGTTTTTACTTAAAAAATTCTTGAAATTTTCCAGATTGACTGACCTTCGTGTCTTAAAGTAATGACGGACTGTTGTTTCTCTTTGCTTATTTGAGCTGTTCTTGCCATAATATGGACTTGGTCTTTTACCAAATAGGGCCATCTCCTGTATACCAACCCTACCTTGTCACTATTCAACAGATTGGATCAAACGTATTAAGGAAAGAAATTTCACAAATGTACTTTTAACAAGGCACAACTGTTAATTGAAATGCATTCCAGATAACTACCTCGTGAAGCTGGTTGAGAGAATGCCAAGCATGTGCAAAGCTGTCATCAAGGCAAAGGGTGTCTACTTTGAAGAATCTCAAATATATTTTGATTTGTTTAACACTTTTTGGGTTACTACAGTTCAATGTGTTATTTATTTCATAGTTTTGATGTCTTTACTATTATTCTACAAATTAGAAAATAGTTTTTATTTATTTTTTTTATATTTGGGGAGTAAGTAGGTGTCCAAACTTTTGACTGATGCATCCTGTTTCCATTGATCATCCTTGAGATGTTTCTACAACTTGATTGGAGTTCACCTGTGGTAAATTCAATTGATTGGACATGATTTGGAAAGGCATACACCTGTCTACATAAGATCCCACAGTTGACAGTGCATGTCTGAGTAAAAACTAAGCCATGAGGTCGAAGGAATTGTCTGTAGAGCTCCGAGACAGGATTGTGTCAAGGCACAGATCTGGGGAAAAGTACCAAAAAAGGCATTGAAGGTTCCCAAGAACACAGTGGCCTCCATCATTCTTAAATGGAAGAAGATTGGAACCACCAAGACTCTTCCTAGAGCTGCCCCCCCGGGCAAACTGAGCAATCAGAGGAGAAGGGCCTTGGTCAGGGAGGTAACCAAGAACCTGATGGTCACTGACAGAGCTCGAGTGACCATCAGGGTTCCTCTGTGGAGATGGGAGAACCTTCCAGAAGGACAACTATCTCGGCAGCACTCCACCAATCAGGCCTTTAAGGTAGAGTGACCAGACAGAAGCCACTCCACAGTAAAAGGAACATGACAGCCCGCTTGGCAAAAGGCACCTAAAGATACTCTCAGACCGTGACAAACAAGTCTGGAGGAAACCTGGCACCATCCTTACGTTCAAAAATGGTTGTGGCAGCATCATGCTGTGGCAATCTTTTTCAGCTGCAGGGACTGGTAGACTGGTCAGGATCGAGGCAACGATGAACAGAGCAAAGTACAGAGATGTCCTTCGTGAAATCCAGCTCCAGAGAGCTCAGGACCCGACACTGGGGGGCGAAGGTTCACCTTCCAACAGGACAACGACCCTAAGAGCACAGCCAAAACACAACACAGGAGTGGCTTTGGAACAAGTCTCTGAATGTCCTTGAGTGGCCCAGCCAGAGTATGGACATGAACCCGATTGAACATCGCTGGAGAGACCTGAAAATAGCTGTACAACATACCAAAGAAGACTCGAGGCTGTTATCCCTGCCAAAGGTGCTTCAACAAAGTACCGAGTAAAGGGTCTGATTTTTAAAATTTTTATATGTTTTTGCTTTGTCATTATGGGGTAGTGTGTGTAGATTGATTGTGGGGGAGATTTAATCCATTTGAAAATAAAGCTGTAACCTAACAAAATGTGGAAAAAGTCAAGGGGCCTGAATAGTTTCCGAAGGTACTGTATACAGTATATAGAGAAACTACAAGACACAGCAAGAATTCATGTCTGATGAGATTATTACAATTATGACATATAGGCAGGGCTGAGCATAAAGGAAAAAGAAATCCCTCCAAATAAATCATGCCAAATCAAGAAATGTTGTTCAGTATGTTACCAAAAACCAACCAAGGCACAGTTAATTTCTCTGGACCCTGTTTCTACTCCAATTGGACTCTAATCTTTTGATCTTGAGAAAATTAAGTAAGAAACTGTGAGCGTTTCGGTTCCAAACCTATATACATATTTTGATTGGCACTGCCTTAATCAGTTGTTCTATCTCCCGAGAGAAGAGAACTGACTAAATAGAATCATTACTAATGTAAACAAGCTGGTCGTTGCAGGTGGAGTGATCAGAAATGCGCTACTCTGCAACATCTCCACTGCTCCGCTTTGGACGAGCACCTGTTCTGTTCTCGCCGCGGCCAGGAGGCCCCCACCAACACCACACCGCCCACCCCATCCCATCCATTGACCGCAATGCAGCAATATGAGCGATCCCGTAATCTAGCATCCTGGTTTCCGCAGGCACAGCTAACAAATCTCTCACGAGCTGTACGGGACGTTTGACAATGTGCAGGTGTTATCATCGATCCATTAAACTGTCAATTAGTGTTATGTAGTAAAATATGGGCCGACACACTCCAGGATTCTCCACCCCCTCACAGAATGACAAGAAATGGGGGAGAATCAATGAAGGTGACGGATAGAGAGCGTTACACACAAATATTGAACAATAAGTCTCTCAGACTAAATGTATTGTAAGATATATCGTATATACTATAGTATGTATAACTGTCACACGTAGGATCATGTCCTACAAAGAACTACAACATTATTGTAAACATTGGCAGGTTTGAGCGAGGCCCAGACAGAAATATGCTGCTGCAAGGACTTTCTGCACGGATGCGGTCGTGAGGTCTAAGTCTGTCTCTATATGACTAAGAATAACAATTTCCTCGGCACTTACAATAAGCGACGGCTCGTCAGACAATGTAAAGAACCAAGACGAGCTCGATAGGCAACATCGGTAGATACATTTCACCAGCCTAGCAAGGCATTGATCCGTTGGCGTAGCCCGTAGTCGATGTGCGATTCACTAGTTTCTCGCTCTTTGTTGGACTCAAAAATATATTCCAATATAACTCATACACGTTAAAAAAATATATATAATAAAATGCACTCAAAAGACCTCGTGTCGGCCAAACGTTACCTTCATCGAAACGGTTCTATTTTCCCCAAAGACAAGTGCGCTGCTCCTGGCTACCTCGACCTACTGTTGTGATACTCGGTTTCCATCACTTGTTGTCAGGGGGCTAGCTACGCTCGTCCACATCAATAACATCAAGGCTGGGGATAATATAACCCTACACATATCAACAACAAAAAAATTGCCTACGGTGGGCTATATCACCATAAATCTCTAAAACCATAAACTGTCAAATGTATCAGGTCGATGTGCGTAAAGTAATAGCCTGTACATCACGATAAACAACGTTATTTACCTGCTCTCCCCTGCTGTTGCCCCACGGGTAAGATCCGGGTGACGCGTTATTCAGCCTGAACTAGCTGTAAAAAAAAGAATATCCAACGGAACACCACTTTGCTTAAATCCGATTGTCGCTGGCGTCTAAAAGCTTGCGAGTTCCAAGCAATACATTGTTACCAATTATGTTAGCATTGCTGATTAGCTAATGAATTCGATCCGGGCACGAATTAGCCTAGTCAAAATGTTCTCTTGTCTTGCGACGGTTGGTTTCAACGGGAGTTGGGATCAAAATACAGGAAGGCTCTTCGCAAAGTGAATCGACATCGTCCGATCCTTCCACGGGAAGTTGTTTTGGGAGTGCGGGACCCGCTGCGTTCTCAGTCTGAGAAGCGTGTTCGAAGAATGACAGTCGCGACCCGAAAATGGCTGCTGTTCGAATTCTCCCACAATCCTCAAGCACAGTCCGGGCGATACGACTTCACCGCTACACCCATGTTACATGGGAGAGATCAAAATAAAGGGTGATGCGCAATTAACGTTTATTTGTAGGCTTGTGGATATTTCCTGTGGCTAATCACCATAAGCATTTACAATACGTTTTCCCCCCCATTCTAATGTAGACCTGTGTATTATAATAACTCGTCTAGAGAAGCCTAAATTAACTTAATTTGAACTTTAATAAGCTGCATTAATTCCTAGCTTCCATTCAAATGAATAACTGAAAAAGCACCAGAACGCACACACAACTCAGGAGTATTTACAAAATAAAGAAAAACAAACAGTTCCACTTTTCCATCCCACATCAGTTTAATTGACAACATAATCATGAAAAAGTACTACAAAACATTTCAAATAAAAAAAAACAAGGACTAAGATACAATACAGAAGTACTGTTGTGATATGTACAAGCATTATTACTGTTTATAGACAAAAGGCAAAAAAGCTGCTGAAGAAACAATGGCATATGCAAAATTACTCTCCAAATGCACAAGCATTAGAATCCTCCCCTCAAACTACAACCAAGCATAAGTGTAGTCTAAGCAGTGTTATGCAAAAAGAGATTCTCTTCTGTGATAGGGTGCTATGTTTACAAGCAGGGATCCTTTCAAAATGGGCTTTATTAGAAGCAAAGCTTGTGGAATCCTGCCAGAGACTCTAGATAGCTTACGGTTTGTTCTAGATCTCTCACTCCATTTGTTCTGAAACACATTGTGATGATAGCAGAGAGGAAGGACAGTATTGATCTGCTAAATTGATTTATTCATATTAATAGATCATATTGTTCTTCCCCTCCAGGACAGAAGTGTTTCAGGACCATATGACCCGTTTCGGGAGACAGTCTGAGCCCTGTACTCAAAAGACTATATAAGGCCCAGGATTGTTCCTGGCCCGGGTCACATGGTCAGCAAAAACCGCTGTCCCTATACGTTAGTCATGGACATAAGAGTAACTACAGGTCAATACAGGTACAGCCACACAGGACAAATAGGCCTAGAGAAGGTAGGAAAAACAAACATGTTAAATGGTACAACAGGTGACAGAAGGGACTGAACTGGAAACGGGGGGGGGGAGAGGAGAGAGGAGTAAACATTGGAATGTATAGTGGGAAAAAAATAATGTTTCCAACATTAAAAGTATTACTTTGGAGCAAAGTTTTATCACCAAAAACATTTAACACCTATATCTACATCACCCCCGCTTCAGCTTGGTGTTATATCCATGTAACATTTGACATCTTGGCAGTGATTTCTTTGTCCCATTCAGTGAATGCTTATGATCCCCCTATGAAGAGACGGGAGTTCAAATATATGATTCTATCTTATACTCCTTATTACGCTAATAACACGCTGCAAGGCATAGAGAAATTGGACCTCTTTGTTCTGCTCAGAGACGGTAGAAGTCTCCCCTAACCACTGACACAGGGTCCGATATCTTTTAATCCCCCTAATGGTTATGGTTAGAACTAGGGGGGGTAATTGTAATCTGATCCTAGATCTGTGGTTAGGGAGTAGCGTAGCTACAGGTAGGGTTCACTATCCTCAAGCAAAAACGTCTCTCCCATAGAGAAAACCCTGTTGTACATAACATTCATACAGTAGGATACAGTCTCAGTTAAAATATGCATTAAGAGTCCAAGTCCACATGAAGGCATTGGTCTGGGTCTAGCCCTTGACTGGTGGGCAGTGACACTTGCTATGAGAAGCAGGGTTTAAAATGGTCTGATTTCAAGAGGACCACTGCCTTTGCCGTATCTCTGTTTGATACTCACAGGGAAGTTGCACAAAGTATTCAAGCTCACAGAGGTTACAAGGTCAACTGACTATGGAGTTGAGAGAGATTATTATGGTGTGTTTTCTTCTATAATAAAACAAAAATGTTCTAGTGAAATAACAGGTGGTTATGGACTAGGGTAAAGCTACCAGTAATTTACAAAAGTTGCCGGAATCTATAGCATTCGATGGTAACTTTGTTCATTTAAACTTGAGTAAATGTAAAAAAAAAAAAAAAAATCATGGATAGTATTAATAAAGAAGAAGTAATCCTTCTCCCCCTCCCCCCCCCCCCCTTAAAAGACCTAGATGCACTATTGTAAAGTGGCTGTTCCACTGGATGTCATAAGGTGAAAGCACCAATTTGTAAGTCGCTCTGGATAAGAGCGTCTGCTAAATGACTTAAAAAATTAATGTCATATCTGTGTCCATAATATCCATAAGTTCCTAGTGGATACACCCTCTGATCAAGAGAAAATAGCCAAATTAATTTTAAAAAGCATCTAATCAACAATGGCATTATTCTTAATTAACTCTGCAACTATTCCAACTATTGACTTTTTTCACAACTGCCATCATATTTACAATAAAGGCATATTGACATAGTAAAATAAATAAGAGTGTAAAAAAATGTTATGGTTGACATGTCATGCTGAAACCCTCATATTAATCACCAATGGTATTCACTAAGTTGATTATTAATACTTAGGAACGTTTTACAGCTTTGTCATTCCATTTTTTAAAATTTAAAATCTTATTTGATTATATTATATTTTATATAGGTGATTAGGCCACAGATAGTGAAAGACATCTGTGATAATCTGAAGTACCCAAAATGGCCAATAGATGGGATAAATTACATAAAATCCTTGAAAGTTACAAAAATTGTGGTAGTTTACTGGCAAACTTACAAAGTTTCCAGTAATATATCCTCCCTTTGCAACCCTATTCTGGACTGGTAAAATGGTGTTAAAACCTCCAAAATGTATGTTTACTAAACGATAAAGCTTTTGTCGACAAGACCGAGAAGAGATAATAGAAACTAACAATGAATATTATCTGCACATTCAAATTAAGTTCAGATGATACCTCTAATGATTTTTGGAAATACATCCTTGTTGTCTGAGATCTGTACATACTATCATTCAGACTGATTTGTGTAACATGCATTGCTGTGTACTTATGCTCTCAATCAGTTTGAAGCCCTTGGTGCAAAAACCTTCCTTTGTACGAGCCCCCCCCCCCCCCCCCCCCCAAAAGACAACAGGGCCAGATTTGAGTTACACAAGGCGTTGACGTCACAATTTTTAACACGGTTACACCTAAGCTAAAAACCTACCTCTAAGTTACACTGAAAATCATAATAATAACAGCAAAAATCGAGACATTGGCATTGTAATACTTGATATTTGTCACAATTCTTCACTCCGCAGATGGGGAAGGTTACTTTGTAGGTGACACAAGGCTAAGCTACTCAACACTCGTTAGATTTCATTTTAGACAGCAAGCGAACTAGTGTTTTGCTTACAACACATTGCCATTTCATTCAAAATATACTAATTTGAATGTACTTTGCAGGTACATTATTAGACCATAGACTTTGCTACTAAATTGAAAATCAATTATTTAAGTCAAATTCTTTGGATACAAATTATTTGTCTGCAGGTTCTTCTTAAAAAGCACCAGAGCCGTTAGTAGCTCTTAAAAAGGTAATTTGGTGTCACCTATCTGTGTCAGTCTACAAGGCAAACGTCTGGCCGCTGATACCGGCAGCCTACAGAACTCATAAAGCGATATTGACCACATCTCGACACAAACACGTGGCCACACACATAAAACAATCATACTGTGTCGCGTGGGTTACTTATAAAATTGGTTTCATAGATATTTCAATATTGTTTTTCATTTTACCACATTACATAATAACACACCTGTCACTGGACACTGGCCACCTCACAACACCCTAGACACAACACACCACCATTTCAGTGGCGTGAACGCTGCCCGTCTATCACAGGCAGGGCTGGAAAATGCATGTTCTCCAGAAATCCAGGTCGGGAGATTCCGGATTTACTACTTATTCCCTCCTAATTCCAGAAACCTTCCAACTAGGATTTCTGGAAAACTTGGTAATTTTGGGAAAGTTACTGGAATTTTGCAATCCTTGACAGGTAAAGACAGGGATAAAAAGTCACTAGTAGCGTGCGACATTGTGCTTTGGAGTAAGATACTACTATAGTTACTAGAAGTGCATCGCAAAAAATGAAGATGACGGTCACAGCTCTTGTCCCCCAATTTAACCTCAGCACGAGCCTCAGCCTACAAATCCCAGCATGCAACAGCCCCACACAGGTGATATACTGTACGTCCACAAGCGGAAGGAGGACTATACAGTGGAGGGTGGATCAAGAGAGCAACGCTGACAACAACAACTGAGGTTGATAAAGGGACAAGCCTTACAGACAGCAGAAATGTTGCCTCTTCTCAGTAAAGTTGGGGCAAACAGTGAGCTCTTAAGTCGGCGCCCTCGCTGTACACAGGGAGTTCAAATGTCGTTACAAAAAAACTAGAGC
Organism: Oncorhynchus nerka; assembly: GCF_034236695.1. Classification (NCBI taxonomy): domain Eukaryota; kingdom Metazoa; phylum Chordata; class Actinopteri; order Salmoniformes; family Salmonidae; genus Oncorhynchus; species Oncorhynchus nerka. Next base: position 44,686,793 of record NC_088403.1, on the reverse strand, counting down.
CTTCTCTTATATTTTCTGCTCTTCGTATGCATAACATGTCAACTTACTGTACATCATTGGTGAGAGAAAAAAAGCATTTTCATGTAATTAGGGAGCAGAAAAAGCATTGCTACTGTAGGTGTCGTCTGTTGTTCATTCCATTTCATGCACATGTACAGTATGTTTGGATCCCAAGTTCCCCTCCATACCCCATAATAACCGTGGCATTACTGTTATAACATGTCCTGGCACGTGGTGGTGTAGTAGTACAGCATGCAGGTTGGCCTTTGATGACACCGGGCAGGTTCAAGGTGATAAGAGAACTACCCGGTCAGGGTTTTAAAGGTTAAGGGTTAAAGGGTCAGATGTCAGGGGTCAAGGGTCAGGGCTCGTCATGGGAGTTATTCATGCGGGTGCATCTCATCGTTAGGATTAGTTGAACGGCAGTCCGTTATCTTGTGCTGTGGGCCCCTCATACACACACGCTAGACAGAGAGGGGCATTTCAATTCATTAAAGTGACTAATAGCGTTGCACCCCATATCCGACCCATCTCTCCCTCCCTACTATAGAGAAATAAGACAAAACATAGCAAATACATTCGGCCCCTCAACCCTTCATCGTAATTGACCGATATTAGTCGCCACGGCGTTCCGAGAGGCGGGGGTCTGTGTGCGTAGGTGGGACGGGATTGGGCGAGGGGTACAGGGTGGACCCTAGGAGGGGGGTTTGTTGTAACCAAACAGTCCAACAGGGAGATACTTGACATGGGTGGGCCACTGAGCAGCCAGCTGGAAGAACTTGACGTCATTCCACTCCACTCCGTCTATGGACACTGAGACACACACAGGAGACACACAGATACTGGTTAAGTATGACTATTGTTCAGACAGGGAACACTTAAGCCTGTCGCACGCTTCCCAGTAGAAACAGTTTGCGCATTTCAGAACATTTGCGGATATTACATTTTTTTCCTTGAGGCAAGTTGTAGTTCGGTAGCATAAGTCTACGCCCCTTCGTCTGTGATTGGTCAACAGTACTACTCCTAGTAGGAGTGGGAACTATGGACAGGATTCTTCAATTAAGTGTTTGTTGTCATTCAACGAGAGACGACGAGTTTTCATGCATATTTTTTCACTTGAGAAATACTGCACCAAACATCTTAGTTAGATGTAAAATTGCGAGACAAAGACTTCCCTCAGTAAAAATGTCCAAATGAATTACAGATTTCTTGATACATCTTTGAATAATTCTGACTACTTTGAGGAAGTGCATACAGGCTACAATGTTGATACGACGTCTCAAGAGGGACAAACAGTAAAATTGCAGTTTTTATCTAGTTTTTCAAGCAAAGGTCTTTTAAGGGGCACATACGTTTGAACCTAGTATGCGGGCACCTTTAGGCTGCGTTTCAAATGGCTCACTATTCCCTATACACAGTAGTGACTAGAGCCCTATTGGCCCAGTGTTAGGAATAGGGTGCCATTTCGGGCACAGTCTTAGAGGTCCGTTAACACAACCCTTCCTTCATTTTCTCTTTCCTCCAACATCCCCAATAAATCATTTCCCCTTCCCCTGCCTTCTCTTACACCTCATCTTTACTGATGGGTCGACTCTTTCTAAAGATTGTGCATCTAGAGAAGCACAATAATTTCACCTCTCTCTCCCCCTCCCTCCCTCTTCTCAGAGCCTTCTCTCCAATTTCACTGGTCATACCTCTTCCCCGCCCGCCCGCCCTCCCTCCCTCCCTCCTCGTCTCATGTTGCTGTACCTTTCAGGATGGTTTGATGCTGCTTGGCAGAACAGATGAGTCTGCTGATACCCTCAATGACCTGGCTCTTAGAGTCGACATCCTTCTCCTTCGGCTTCTTACCCAGGAATATGGTGGGAACTACAGACACAGAGAAAGTCAACCTTCATTATAAATGCAATAAGATTTCTATACAACCAGGAAGACTATAACAGTCACATCACATACTGTAGGAAGAATGACTGAAGAACACCAACTAGATGGAATGCATCTATTCCACTGATCATTCAGCATTAAAAACTGCGTTTAAAAAAAAAATTTAAACACTGAATTACTTTGATTGTGACATAGAAAAGTGTTATTCTAAAACTCTTTACCCTTCTTGTTCTTCTCCTTGGTGACCACGGTCATGGCCATGGTGCTGACCTGGGCCTGTGTCTCACTGCTGCCCCCTCCTGGTAGCCTGCTGACCTGCAGGGATCTGAAGGCACTCTTCAGGGTGTTCTTACAGCCTGTGTCGCGCCGTTCGCCCTCTCGGCGTTTCTCCGCCAGCGACGCCAGCCAGTAGTCCACCTGCAACCCAATGGCGTCCACACCTTGGGACATACTGGGGCTCCTGGGACAGAGGAAGAGGAGGGTCACAAGGACAGGTTAGGATACAATACAGGAAAGAGAAAGTTATGGAGGTTCTGTGCTAAAAAGTATAAAAAGCTGTGTTCATTTGTGAGGTGTAGGGAGGGGTTATTCAGCGACAGAGAGGGTTATGGATTCAGGGGCCGGCATTTCATGCGCTGTATCAACCCTGACCCTGAGTTTGGCTATAGAGAGGACAAGAGAGTCTGTTACAGCACCAAACCCCAAAACAATGATGGGCTATAACGCTAGAAGCTGCTGATGCAACTGTGGTTATTTTTAGACGGTCAGAGAGGATCACTGCTCTAGAGTTTCACCAGGGCAGACATGAAGGGGACATAATGAACCCGAGATGGCTGACCTGAGGAGAAGCAGTGTTGCTGGTAATATTCCCCCCCTCACTCCCTTCCTCCCTCTCTTTTCCCCTTTCCTTTCTTCCACTCAAACAGCGGCAGGCAACTCTGTCAGATCAAGGGGGGGGGGGGGGGGCACATTGCGTCGGTTTATTGGTTCTCGTTCCATTCAGGGACTGATTTAGACATGAAAAGGTATGCAGACACTCTCTGGCACTTAATGGATCTACTCACGATTACTCGGAAAGAGAGGAAATGTAGCAGCTCCTGAGAACTGGAATTGCCCAGCACCTTATAATAAGAAATAACAGCACAAAAGACTATACCCCAAGCTAGGGGGGGGTTGGGTGCAGACTTACCCCTGTACTGCGAGAACACTGCTCATAGACGGAGAGGAGGGGGGAGTGGCAGCCTCTTTGATCAGCCCGGTGGGAGAGCCGTGGGAGGGAGGGGACGTAGAGGGAACAGCCAAGCTCCCTGCCACGCCCTCTTCTGTGTCTCCTAGGCGACCGCAGGGGCAAGGGATGGAGGTGAGATGAATGTCACTATTTGTAATATTATCAAGTAAATAGGCCTAGATGATGGAAATATAGCAGTAAGAGAGTGTACTTCTTCATTGGTTTTTTAAACCACCTACCTGTAGAGGAAGTGTCTGGCTCAATCAGACCAACCTTGACCAACTGGAACACATGACAACATCCTGTTACTACAACATCAGGACAAATACCTCATATTCCAAACACCCTAAATCAGCTGAAGAGTTACTATCCAAACTAGATCTTCATTTTTAATTTTATTTCACCTTTATTTAACCAGGTAAGCTAGTTCAGAACAAGTTCTCATTTGCAACTGTGACCTGGCCAAGATAAAGCAAAGCAGTTCAACACATACAACAACACAGAGTTACACATGGGAGTTAACAAAACATAGTCAATTAATAAAGTAGAAAAAAAATAGAAAAAAATATATATATATACAGTGAGTGCAAATTAGGTCAAATAAGGGAGTTAAGGCAATAAATAGGCCATGGTTGCGAAGTAATTATAATATGGCAATTAAACACTGGAATGGTAGATGTGCAAAAGATGGATGTGCAAGTAGAGATACTGTGGTGCAAAAGGAGCAACATAAATAAATACAGTATGGGGATGAGGTAGAAGGATGGGCTATATACAGATTTTCAACGGTAGATCTATGAAAGAGTCTACAGAGAGACCTGGCTTACTATATACGTACCCCAATAAAAGGAATGAACTTCTGGTAGGAATCTTCATCGTGCCTGAACAGAGACAAATAGTTATGACCAGTTACATGGGTTTTTAAATTGAATACCATCCTGTAGTTATTGCTCCGGGTTAAGGTATGCGTTACACCCTGACAGTTTGTGTGTGCGAGCGAGTCCACTCACGTCCTGTGTTTGCAGGTAAGCATGGCCTCAGCAATGGGCAGCTGGTGTGTGACGGTGGCGCCACTGACGTACTGAGAGATCCTACCGGCCACGTCCAACAGGTCTGCAGCACAGGAACACAGATCAAAGATTAGAGGTCATTGGTCAGGCTCTAGAGTGCTAACTTTATGTATCCAGATCCAGTGTGTGTGTGTACCTGTCTGTGGGGGTTCAGAGCGGCTGAACATGTCTCTCCACGCCCCGTCTAAGAACGCAGAGGTGTAACGGTTGTCTATGGCACCCAGGTGCTTAGCAACAGGATGAGAGCCTATAAGACCATAGATGGAGAGTGAGAGAGCGAGAGAGAGAGAGAGAAAGACTGAGCGATGATCTTTTAGTGTACGTGATCAGCCTGACAACAACAACTCTTTTCCATTGTCAACCATTCACTACGCCCGTCACCATGGATACGGACAGAAGGCGCCCATGTTGTTTGTCTCACCCAGGGGCACCACCAGGAACCTCAGGTGGTTGAGCCAATCAGAGGTCTTGCTTGCCAACTGTGTGACAAAGAACTGCAGGATGGCACCAAGGTAGCTCTGACTACCCACCACTGCCACCTTGACCGGCCTGGGCATGGACGAGTTACAGTTACAACTACAGAGGAAAGTAGAGAGGGAGAGAGAGAGATGGGGGGGTAAAGATAATCACATAACCCACCAAGTAGCGATGAGCACGGTTAGTCGAATATCCAGGTATTCGAATGGATGCTCGCATTCGACCACTTAAGTGAGTATTTTTTTTTTTTAGGCCTACTTTGACAATGAAAAAGCTTTGCTATAAAATGTAATTCGACTATCCTTGTGACATACGAGGATACACCATGACATTTGAAATACTTCACTTAAAAAAAAATAAAGAAAATGAGAGAGAGAGCGAGAGAGAGAGCGAGAGAGAGCGAGAGAGCGAGAGCGAGAGAGAGAGAGAGAGAGGAGCTGAGAGAGACTGAGTTTGGCAGTCTAAATATTTCATAGACAGTGAGATTAATAGAGCATAGATAATGTGTTAGACCAACAGACTCACAACTCTGTGTGTGTGTGTGTGTGTGTGTGTGCTCGTACACATGCATATAAAGTGTTAGACTTACAACTTCTGGATGCGTGTGAGGACAGCAGACAGCACCGCCTGGATCTCAGCTCCTGAACACGTACACACCACCGGGTGCCTCTGTACCTGCAGCTGCTCTCCCACGTACTGGAACACACACACACTTAAAGAACTGCAGCAACATACAGGTTTGTTCTGACAGAACACACACACACACACACACACACACACACACGTGTGCACACACCAGTGATGCGCGGGAGGACTCATAACCCACAGTACCTGCGGTTATATCCGCGGGGTGGATGAGTTTAGGGTCACGGGTGGGTTAAATAAAGAGAAAAGAATAACATAGAAATTGCACAAGGATAATGGATTTTTTTTAATCTATAGGCTACATTTGTTTTTCTTTCATTATTTTAGGTTATCTGGTGTTAGTGACTAAGGGCCTAACTGTACCCACCAAATAGCCTAGACGGGCAAATCGCCAAATGCTTTTGGGAACGGGCAAAAAAAGTTAGTGCCGATACGCAGAGGAAAAAAAGGACAATGTCGAAGTTGAATTCAATAAGAGAAAAGCTGTGAAATGGAGAGTTGGCCTCCGATTTTCACATATGGTCAGGCTGTTACGGATGGGTTATTAACACCACTAGCACACACGGTTCTTACCTGGCCCTGCCAGTCGGTGCCATTGACCAGGATGAGACTCTCAGGCAGAGCCGCGTCAGACAGAAGGATCTGGTTCAGCTGATCATACACCGCCTTCCTCAGAACCTACACACACACACACACACACACACACGCACAAAGTGGAGCAGGTTCTTTTTTTTAGATGACTCAACAACACATACATCATTCATTCTTAGTCTCGTCAGCATGGGTACATTCATGTTCTTTATTTAGACAAGAAGAAGGGAGTAGGGGGATGAGAGGAATGGAGAGAGACAACGTTTCTTTCTTGGCATATACTGTGCTCTCCTTAGGCTTGTTTTTGTGTGTGTTTTTTTTTTAAACCAGGTAAGTTGACTGTTGACATTCTCGTTTACAGCGACGACCTGGGGAATAGTTACAGGGGAGAGGAGGAGGGATGAATGAGCCAATTGTAAACCGGGGATGATTAGGTGGTCGTGATGGTATGAGGGACAGCTTGGGAATTTAGCCAGGACACCGGGGTTAACACCCTCTACTCTTACGATAAGTGACCACAGAGAGTCAGGACACCAGTTTAACTTCCCATCCGAAATATAAATATATATATATATCTATAAATATATATTTGTTGACCAGAGGAAGGGGTGCTTCCTACTGGCCCTCCAACACCACTTCCAGCAGCATCTGGTCACCCATCCATGGATGGATGAGATGTGACAACTGGAACTATAGGACCCCCTGCTATATATATATATAAAAAAAAGTGTGTGTGTGTGTGTGTGTGTGTGTGTGTGTGTGTGTGTGTGTGTGTGTGTAATGGTGAGAGGGTAGTGTGTCTTGGGGTTATGATATTTATGCCTCTGTAACTACCTCACTCATCATTATTCACGACTCATTCAGGACTATTCGTAATCATAGTAGCATCCACATTCATGTAGAAGTGTTTAGAAACATATTCTATTCTTATTTACAATAAAAGTGACTCCAAAATGACACAATACATTATTTACCGTTAATTTCCATTGGGGCATAAAATAATCGGAAACACAACCAAAACAAACAGCAAACGCATCAAACAAATTTGCAGTCACTTGACGCAAGCTTGATGTAGTCGTTGCATGCTATGAATATGGGAATGTACAAAAAGTGCGTTGATTTCTAAACGGTTCACCAGGGATGAAAATATCCTCAAATTAAAGTTGTCAGTCTGTAATATAACCTCAGTCATTGTAGAACTTCAAAATCATCCAAAGTGCTGGAGTATAGAGCCAAAACAACAACTAAATGTATCACTGTACCAATACTTTTGGTGCTCACAGTAGTTTTAAGAATGTGTGTGTGTGTGTGTGTACACATCAGTTACCTGTGAGCTGTGTCCCAGTTCGGGGGATCTCTCGCTGTCGGAGCTGTTGGTCCTCCCCCCTTCACTGATTGGTTTAGACAGCTGTCTCTCTTTCATAGGAGTACTACTCTGTCTCTTCTGTTTGGGGGTGGGGCCCCTGCCATCCAGCCTGTGAAACACACACATACATACACCTTTAAAGGAGACCGATCCCCAGTTCAACCAGTGTGGAGGGTATTACGCGTTTGTGTTAAAACTCCAAACTGACCCCAAACCCTTTCCTCTGGGGATGAATGATTGGAACAATTCTACCTTTCTGAGGAAAATATGCACATCTGCAAAGGCACCTGGGAGGTTGGTTTGGTATCAGGCATGTGTCATTTTGTTGGAGTCACTATGGCAAGAGTCTGCGTGTGTGTGTGTGTTTGTAGTTACCTGGGGGAGGGCATGGTCTGTCCTCCTCCACTCTTGCTGCTCTTCAGGGGCGTACGGGGTTTCTCAGCCCCTGACACCGTAATACAGGGGCCCTCCGGAAACATCTCCTGATCCGTCAACTCCTGCACACAGAACGCGCACAGATTAGCTTGAGCTCAGAATGGATCACTACCTCTTACACAGCACACCGAGCCTGTTAGCGCGTCTCACCAGCGTGTCCGTCTCAGAGAGGGTCTCCACCTCCAGGTTACGACTGCGAGAGTGTTTCATCTCCACAGGCCGCTGCTCCCCCTGCTGGAGACATGCGGGAAATACAGTCACTACCACACATCTCACTGAGCCACGTATTACCAGACTGATGATCACGGGATGACCGCTGCGCCGTGAAACTCGCAAGAACCGGCCGGTTGAACGCTGGCTACACTTCACCTGGTGTGAATATCAATCCTTCACCTTCGCCCTCTTTTTTTCCCCTCGAACATTCCTCTCTTGTTGTCTCCTTTCTGTTTAAGCCCCTTCTCACAAGATTCTTCCGGGACCGAGAGACTGAAAAATTGTTTCTATCTCAAGGCCATCAGACTGTTAACTTCTTGGTGACAGGGGGGGGCAGTATTGAGTAGCTTGGATGAATAAGGTGCCCAGAGTAAACTGCCTGCTACTCTGTCCCAGATGCTAATATATGCATATTATTATTAGTATTGGATAGAAAACAATGAAGTTTCTAAAACTGTTTGAATGATGTCTGAGTATAACAGAACTCATATGGCAGGCGAAAACCAGAGACAAATCCAACCAGGAAGTGGGAAATCTGAGGTTTGTAGTATCATTTAAGTGATTGCCTATCCAATATGCTGTGTCTATGGGGCCAGATTGCACTTCCCAAGGCTTCCAGCAGATGTCAACAGTCTTTAGAAAGTTGTTTGAGGCTTCTATTGTGGAAGGGTGTAGAATAAGAGCTGTTTCAACAAGTGGACCAGGCTGTGGCCAATCAGTTGTTTACTGCGCAGTCACGCCGTTCCTTCTTTTTCCTCTGTAATGAATACGCTATTGTCCGGTTGGAATATTATTGAAGAATTATTATAAAAAGACCCAAAGGATTGATTGTAAACATCGTTTGACATGTTTCTACAAACTGTAATGGAACTCCTTTTGACTTTTCGTCTGGATTTTGTGCTCGCACATTGTGCCTTTGGAATAGTGTACTAAACGCGCGAACAAAATGGAGGCATTTGAACATAAATATGGACGTAATCGAACAAAACAAACATTTCTTGTGGGAGTCCTGGGAGTGCATTCCGACGAAGATCAGCAAAGGTAAGTGAAGATTTATAATGCTATTTATGACTTTTGTTGACTCCACAATTTGGCGGGTAACTGTATGGCTTGCTTTTGTGGCTGAACTTTGTTCTCAGATTATTGAATATCGTGCTTTTGCCGTAAAGCTTTTTTGAAATCTGACACAGCGGTTTCATTAAGAACAAGTTTATCTTTAATTCTATGTAAAACATGCATCTTTCATCAAAGTTTATGATGAGTATTTCTGTTATTTGATGTGGCTCTCTTCGGTTGGAAAATGGCTGAATGCTTTCTGTGACTAGTTGCTGACCTAACATAACGATATGTTCTGCTTTCGCCGAAAAGCCTTTTTTGCAATCGGACACTGTGGTTCGATTAACGAGAAGCGCATCTTTAAAATGGTGTAAAATACTTGTATGGTTGAGGAATTTTAATTATGGGATTTCTGTTTTGAATTTGGCGCCCTGCAATTTCACTGGCTGTTGGCGAGGTGGGACGCTAGCATCCCGAACGATCCCAGAGAGGTTAAACAGCCATCATTAACACAGAGGCTGCTGCCTACACACAGGCTTGAAATCATTGGCCACTAGTCACTTTATTAATGTTTAGTCCCTCTCTCTACCCCCCTCCTCCTCCTCTCTCCTCCATTACTCACAGGGCTGAAGCAGGCGTCTCGTCCCAGGCTCCCTCCTCTGCCCCCTCCTCTCTCCCTCCATTACTCACAGGGCTGAAGCAGGCGTCTCGTCCCAGGCTCCCTCCTCTACTCCCCTCCCTCCATTACTCACAGGGCTGAAGCAGGCGTCTCGTCCCAGGCTCCCTCCTCTGCTCCCCCCTCCTCTCTCCCTCCATTACTCACAGGGCTGAAGCAGGCGTCCCAGGCTCCCAGGCTCCCTCCTCTGCTCCCCCCCAGGCTCCTCCTCTCCCCCCTCCTCCCCTCCATTACTCACAGGGCTGAAGCAGGCGTCTCTCCCCTCCCTCCATTACTCACAGGGCTCCCAGGCTCCCTCCTCTGCTCCCCCCCTCCTCTCTCCCTCCATTACTCACAGGGCTGAAGCAGGCGTCTCGTCCCAGGCTCCCTCCTCTGCCCCCCCCCTCTCTCCCTCCATTACTCACAGGGCTGAAGCAGGCGTCTCGTCCCAGGCTCCCTCCTCTACTCCCCTCCCTCCATTACTCACAGGGCTGAAGCAGGCGTCTCGTCCCAGGCTCCCTCCTCTGCTCCCCCCCCTCCTCTCTCCCTCCATTACTCACAGGGCTGAAGCAGGCGTCTCGTCCCAGGCTCCCTCCTCTACTCCCCTCCCTCCATTACTCACAGGGCTGAAGCAGGCGTCTCGTCCCAGGCTCCCTCCTCTGCTCCCCCTCCTCTCTCCCTCCATTACTCACAGGGCTGAAGCAGGCGTCTCGTCCCAGGCTCCCTCCTCTGCTCCCCCTCCTCTCTCCCTCCATTACTCACAGGGCTGAAGCAGGCGTCTCGTCCCAGGCTCCCTCCTCTGCCCCCCCCTCCTCTCTCCCTCCATTACTCACAGGGCTGAAGCAGGCGTCTCGTCCCAGGCTCCCTCCTCTACTCCCCTCCCTCCATTACTCACAGGGCTGAAGCAGGCGTCTCGTCCCAGGCTCCCTCCTCTGCTCCCCCTCCTCTCTCCCTCCATTACTCACAGGGCTGAAGCAGGCGTCTCGTCCCAGGCTCCCTCCTCTGCTCCCCCCCTCCTCTCTCCCTCCATTACTCACAGGGCTGAAGCAGGCGTCTCGTCCCAGGCTCCCTCCTCTGCTCCCCCTCCCATTACTCACAGGGCTGAAGCAGGCGTCTCCCCAGGCTCCATTACTCACAGGGCTGAAGCAGGCGTCTCGTCCCAGGCTCCCTCCTCTGCCCCCCCTCCTCTCTCCCTCCATTACTCACAGGGCTGAAGCAGGCGTCTCGTCCCAGGCTCCCTCCTCTGCTCCCCCTCCCTCTCTCCCTCCATTACTCACAGGGCTGAAGCAGGCGTCTCGTCCCAGGCTCCCTCCTCTACTCCCCCCTCCATTACTCTCCCTCCATTACTCACAGGGCTGAAGCAGGCGTCTCGTCCCAGGCTCCCTCCATCCACAGGGCTGAAGCAGGCGTCTCGTCCCAGGCTCCCTCCTCTCTCCTCTCTCCTCCATTACTCACAGGGCTGAAGCAGGCGTCTCGTCCCAGGCTCCCTCCTCTGCTCCCCCTCCCCTCCCTCCATTACTCACAGGGCTGAAGCAGGCGTCTCGTCCCAGGCTCCTCTGCTCCCTCCTCCTCTCCCTCCATTACTCACAGGGCTGAAGCAGGCGTCTCGTCCCAGGCTCCCTCCTCTCCCCCCTCCTCTGTCCCTCCATTACTCACAGGGCTGAAGCAGGCGTCTCGTCGCTCCCTCCTCTCCCCCTCCTCTCTCCCTCCATTACTCACAGGGCTGAAGCAGGCGTCTCGTCCCAGGCTCCCTCCTCTGCTCCCCCTCCCTCCTCTCTCCCTCCATTACTCACAGGGCTGAAGCAGGCGTCTCGTCCCAGGCTCCCTCCTCTGCTGAAGCCCCCCAGGCTCCTCCTCTCTCCCTCCATTACTCACAGGGCTGAAGCAGGCGTCTCGTCCCAGGCTCCCTCCTCTACTCCCCTCCCTCCATTACTCACAGGGCTGAAGCAGGCGTCTCGTCCCAGGCTCCCTCCTCTGCTCCCCCCCCTCCTCTCTCCCTCCATTACTCACAGGGCTGAAGCAGGCGTCTCGTCCCAGGCTCCCTCCTCTGCTCCCCTCCTCCATTACTCACAGGGCTGAAGCAGGCGTCTCGTCCCAGGCTCCTCCTCTCTCCTCTCTCCCTCCATTACTCACAGGGCTGAAGCAGGCGTCTCGGCTCCCTCCTCTGGCTCCCTCCTCATTACTCACAGGGCTGAAGCAGGCGTCTCGTCCCAGGCTCCCTCCTCTGCTCCCCCTCCTCTCTCCCTCCATTACTCACAGGGCTGAAGCAGGCGTCTCGTCCCAGGCTCCCTCCTCTGCTGTTCAGGCTGGTGATTTCCGTCTGAGAGCTGGACTGGGACATTCCCTCAAAGAACGGCCTGGAAGGACACACACACACACACACACACACACAAAAGTTAGCGCCGACTGTAACATACATGGAACGGTGTGTTCATAGCGATGAATAGTATTAGTTGAGTAATAAAGTTCATCATTAGAAAGAAGATAAACAACAGGAAAAGAGAAGAATGTGTTAAACATTTGTTTTATTCTGTTGTTGCTAGCGATGTTCATGACATCGTGAAATAAAAATCCACTTTGTGTATATGCAGTGCATTCGGAAAGTATTCAATGCTGCAGGCGTTTTTTTGGTACCCTTACGCAGATCTGTGCCTTGACACAATCCTGTCTCGGAGCTCTACGGACAGGTCCTTCGACTTCATGGCTTGGTTTTTGCTCTGACATGCACTGTCAACTGTGGGACTTCAGACAGGTGTGCCTTTCCAAATCATGTCCATTTAATTGAATTTACCACAGGTGGACTCCAATCAAGTTGTAGAAACAGCTCAAGGGTGATCAATGGAAACAGGATGCACCGGACCTCAATTTCGAGTCCCGTAGCAAAGGGTCTGAATACTTATGTAAATAAGGTATTTCAGTTTAAAAATGTTGAATACATTTGCAAAACATTTTTTTTTTGCTTTGTCATTATGGGGTATTGTGTGTAGATTGCGAAGGATTGAGAGAGACTCCCGAGTGGCTCAGTGGTCTAAGGCACTGCATGCTGTGCCATTAGAGATCCTGGTTCGAGTCCAGGCTCTGTCGGACTGGCCGCGACCGGGAGACCAATGGGGCGGCGCACAATTGGCCCAGCGTCGTCCGGGTTAGGCCGGCAGGGATGTTCTTGTCCCATCGCGCTCTAGCGACTCCTGTGGCGGGCCGGGCCCAATGCACACTGACACGGTCGCCAGGTGGGTAACTGTATGGCTTGCTTTTGTGGCTGAACAGAGAGGTGTTTCCTCCGACACATTGGTGCGGCTGGCTTCCGGGTTAAGCGGGCATTGTGTCAAGAAGCAGCTTGGGCTTGGTTGGGTCGTGTTTCGGAGGACGCACGGCTCTTGACCTTCACCTCTCCAATGTCTGTACGGGAGTTGCAGCAATGAGACAAGACGAAATTGATGGGTAAAAAGTAAATACAATTATTTATTTTTTAAATCCATTTTGTAACCTAACAAGATGTGAAAAAAGTCAAGGGGTCTGAATACTTACCGAATGCACTGTACGTCAAGAGGAGTGTAAAGGCCAAAGCATGATTGGGTTAGGTGCGCGCACACACACACACACCTGAGTTTAGGTTTGGGTGTGCTGAGGATGCTGTCCGTCTCTTCCATCTCAGGGCCACTGTCAGAGGGGTTGTACATCTCCAGACTGTCATAGAGCTCATCTAAATCCTCCTCCACTTCCTGGATCTGTTCACTAGAGACATGCTCCAGACCAAAACCCACCTGCACACAGACACACACACACACAGACAGATCAACATATTACACGGGTACAGAAGCATAGCTCACCTCATACCAACATCACATACAGAGGCACAGTCTTCTAACGCACAGACATTGAAAAGGAAAAAAAGAAAAAACATAAGAGCTCCAGTTGTATTACCACATCTATCTCTCTGTCTCTCTCTCACACATGCTTGTGTGTAGAGAAACACCATCAAATTGCAATTCTAATGTCTGCAACTTGCACAAAACAGGGTGTAAGACAGAGAAAGTAAAAAGTCGGGAGTTTGAGTGAAGAATGTTTTTGTATCCCAGTTGATTAGAGACACACACACACACACACACACACCATGCCCACACCCCATATAGTCCCCCTCAGATCCGACCTATGCCCGTCCTCTGCCCAACCCATGCCCCCCACTCCCGCAAAGAGGGCCTCAACACGAAAGTCACACATACGCACAGGCCGTGAGCAGGCAAACAGGCCCAGCCCCCGACTCTTACACAAGCTCAAGCCAATGGCATGTACCAGGTGATCAGCAGGCTCTGCTCACACTTGCCGGTCTGAGGCCAAACCACACGACTAACATTGGACACTTTATGGAACACAAAGGCTTCACTATCTCATCCTTGAAAATCCAAGGCCTGAGGAAATTTGCCTTTGGCCTAAGAGCAGGAACCTGGACTTCACCAAAGAAAATCAGAAATACAGACATTGTCATCCTATAAGAAACCTGGTATAGAGGAGATGGACCCACTGGTTGGCCTCTCGGTTACAGAGAGCTGGTAGTCCCGTCCACCAAACTACCAGGTGTGAAACAGCGAAGGGAATTAGGAGGTATGCTAATTTGGTATAGAGCAGACCTAACTCACTCAACTGAATCAAAACAGGAACACTTTACATTAGGCTAGAAATTCAAGAGGAAATGATCTCAACAGAGAAAAACATCCTCCTGTGTGCTGCCATCCCTTAACGATGACAGCTTCTCCATCCTAGAGGGGGAGATCCACAATTTCCAGGCCCAAGGACATGGGCTCCAGAGTGGCACAGCGGTCTAAGGCACTGCATCTCATTGCTAGAGGTGTCACTACAGACCCTGGTTTGATTCCAGGCTGTATCACAACTGGCCGCGATTGGGATTCCCATAGGCCGGCGCACAATTGGCCCAGCATCGTCCGAGTTAAGTTTTGGCCAAGGTAGGCCGTCGTTGTAAATAAGAATTTGTTCTTAACTGACTTGCCTAGTTAAATAAAGGTTAGATCAAATAAAATACTAGTCTGCGGCAACCAAAATGCCAGAACTAGACAAGAAAATAACCTGACACCCTCAGTACACAGGGGAACAAACACATACCTAGAGGTGACGGCATTCCCTCCCCCATATACCAACCTAGGCACAACTACGACAACATAACCAACAAAAACAGGACAACTCCTGCACGCTGGTTATGTACATCGTCAATGGTAGGTACACCTATAGCCCATCTCTTGGCAGTAGTACTGTAGCCGACTTTATCACTGACCTCAACCCAGAGTCTCTCAGAGCGTTCACAGTCAGCCCACTGACACCCCTATCAGACCACAGCAAAATCACGAGTCTACTTGAACAGAGCAATACTCAATCATGAGGCATCAAAGCCAAAGAAACTGAATAATATTAAGAAATGCTATAGATGGAGGGAAAGTAGTGTGGAAACCTACCAAAAAAACTATTAGGCAACAACAAATTCAATCCCTTTTAGACAAAATGTTTCACTGTAATAGTGAAGGTGTAAACTTGACAGTAGAAAACCTAAACCGTATACAGTATACTTCTGGGAATATTGCAACACACAAAGAGTTATCTATCCAAAACGTAGATGTATGGATAAACCAATACTCCAGGCTTTTTGGCCCGATACCAAAGAACAGCAAAAAATGATACATGATCAAATACAAAATCTTAGAATCAACTATTAAAAGACTACCAGAGCCCACTGGATTATCCAATTATATTGAATGAACTAGAGAACAAAAACCCTCCAACCCAAAAAGGCCTGTGGTGTTGAAGGTATCCTAAATTAAATGAAAATATACAAACCACAAATTCCAATTGGCTATTCTTAAAAATCATCTTCAGCTCTGCCATCTTCCCCAATATTTGGAACCAAGGACTGATTACCCCAATCCACAAAAATGGAGCAACATTTGACCACAATATCTCCCGTGGGCAACAGCAACCTTGGGAAAAATCCACTGCATTATCATTAACAGCAGACTCGCTCATTACATTGTTTTCACTAAGGAAATGTATAAATGTCAAATTGGCTTTTTACCAAATTACTGTACGACAGACCACGTATTCACCCTGCACACCCTAATTGACAAACAAAAAAAACAAAACAATGGCAAAGTCTTCTCATGCTTTGATGATTTCAAAACTTTTTTTGACTCAATTTGGCATCAGGGTCTACTATTCAAATTGATGGAATGTGGTATTGGGGGAAAAACATCCAACACTATAAAATCCATGTACACAAACAATAAGTGTGCTGTTAAAAGTTGGCAGAAAAACACACATTTCCTTGCTCTGGGCAGTGGGGTGAGACAGGGATGCAGCTTAAGCCCCACCCTCTTCAGGGCCTTCCATGCCATCAAAAGGAACATAAAATTTGACACACCAATTAGGATCTGGCAAAAAATACCTGAATCAGTTATAGAACCCATTGCTCTTTGTGGTTGTGAAGTCTGGGGTCTGCTCACTAACCAAGAATTGACAAAACGGGAAACACCAAATTCTGGGACATGCATGTAGAACTCTTCAAAAAATGTACTCCGTGTACAACGTAAAAAATTTTTTTTTTAAATAATAGATGCAGAGCAGAATTAGGCAGATATTCGCTGATTATCAAAATACAAAAAAGAGCCGTTAATTTCTACAACCACCTAAAAGGAAGTGAGTCCCAAACTTTCATAAAAAAGCCATCACCTACAAAAGGATGAACCTGGAGATGAGTCCCCTAAGCAAGCTGGTCCTGGGGTTCTGTTCACAAACACAAACAGACCCCACAGAGCCCCAGGACAGCAAAACAATTAGCAGCAACCAAATCATGAAAAAAAAGGGAATTATTTGACAAATTGGAAAGAATTACAGTAGGGATAGAATGTTATTTGTCCAGAGAGTACACAGTGGCACAGTACACGGGACAAAAAGCACACTGCCCACAACATGAGGTGGAAACTGAGCTGCACTTCCTAACCTCCTGCCAAATGTATGACCCTATTAGACACGTTTCCCTCAGATTACACAGACCCACAAAGAATTCGAAAACAAACCCAATTTTGATAAACTCCCATATCTACTGGGTGAAATCCCACAGTGCGCCATCACCGCAGCAAGATGTGTGACCTGTTGCTACAAGAAAAGGGCAACCGGTGAAGAACACCACTGTAAATACAACCCATATTTATGTTTATTTATTTTCCCTTTTGTACTTTAACTATTTTCCCATC
Organism: Oncorhynchus nerka; assembly: GCF_034236695.1. Taxonomy (NCBI): domain Eukaryota; kingdom Metazoa; phylum Chordata; class Actinopteri; order Salmoniformes; family Salmonidae; genus Oncorhynchus; species Oncorhynchus nerka. The sequence goes on along the minus strand of NC_088403.1, from coordinate 44,669,917 downwards.
CTTAAAACACTGTATATAGACATAATATCACATTTGAAATGTCTTTATTCTTTTGGAACTTTTGTGAGTGTAATGTTCCATGTACATTTTTTATTGTTTATTTCACTTGTGTTTATTATCCATCTCACTTGCTTTGGCAATGTCAACATGTTTCCCAGCCCCTGAAATTGAATTGAGAGAGAAAGACAAGAGACAAGGCGAGAGAGAGAGAGAAGGAGCCATAACGAGATGCCTACCTCATCAGAAACCTTGAACCTTTTCAGCAGAGCCACAAACTTCTGCTTGATGTTTGGTTGCTGTAAGAGAGACAACTATTATTTTCCCTCAGGGTTAAGTGTTCTGAGAAACATCGAGTTCGTGGACAACTGTCAAGCAACAGCACATTTCTCTATAGACCTGGGTCGAATTCATTAGCGCAAAACGTTGTTTTTTTTCCATAAAGAAAACGAAAACAAGCGTTTCTTATAGAACGAGCGTAGCCCCCCCCCCCGTGTCAGTCCATTATCTTCCGTCCGGTGCCTTTTGAAAATGACCCATCTACAAACCCTTGAATGAATATGAATATCAACTGATCAGAGAACAGATCATTTAAGATGCTGCTGCAGTCCAAGACAAATGATGCTCAGGTGTTTTACAGTGTATTCTATCATATATAGTGACTAGTGCAGCCATGGCCTCATTCTGCACGCATGTGTGTGTGCGTGCGTGCGTGCGTGCGGGTATGTGTGTGCATACGGGAGTGTGTGTTTGGATATATTTTCAGAATCGTCTGTTTGCCTCCTGGGAAATGTAATTACACACATTGAAGAAGAACGGGAGGAACAGAGTGATTGCAGAATTAAGGACAAAGGAGGGAGAACAATAGAGGGAGAGGTTGAGACTGAAGAGAGGGGTGGAGAGAGGGATGGGTGGAAAAAGAGGGGGATAGAGGGAGGTGTAAAGAGGAGGTTTGAGAGCAGGAGAATGGAGTGAAAGGGGGAGAGAGGGATGGGCAGGATTGGAGGGAGGGAGGGAGAGAAGGGTTTCTCACTCTAGTGATGGAAGCGTTGGAAGTGAGCTTCCGTCGGGGCTTCTTCTTCCTCACCTCATCCTCTTCATCATACAGATACTGTCAGAGAGAGAGAGAGAGAAGGAGAGGAGAAAGAGTGATGACACAGAGAGAGGGGGGAGGATTGGAGAGTTATTCAGAGCATGAGACACACACTCACAGCAGGTTATTTATACCCTACCAACCGTGACCTCCTTCCCGCCACCCTTTCACTAGTTCTCTCCTTCACTCCTCGCCCCTTCCATACCTCCATTCATCTGTCCTCCCCGAGCCATGTCCCCCTCTCCTTATCTATTCATTCTGTCTGTTTGCCGCTTTCTCTCCTCTCCTTCTCACTCTATCACCTCCCTCCCTCCTCCTCTTCAAATCCCTTGGGCTCCAGGTATGTCTGCTTCACAAACAAGACAGGACAAAAGACGCGCGTGCGCACACACACACACACACACCTGGCCGTGGATCGGGTCGTCACTGCCCTCCTGTTCTGATGAGTAGCTCTCCTCTTCTTCCTCAGAATAGTTATCAATGTCTGGAGAACGATCTGGAGAGAGAGGTGATAGAGGGGGAAGCAGAGAGAGAGGTGGTAGAGGGGGAAGCAGAGAGAGAGGTGGTAGAGGGGGAAGCAGAGAGAGAGGTGATAGAGGGGGAAGGAGAGGGAGAGAGGAAGCATTAATGGTTAGGAAGGGAGGAGGGGAAAAGTCTAAGAGGGAGTAGAGGGATGGAGCGCAGAGAGAGAGAGACACAGAGACTCAGATCCCTTACCAGACATCTTGGCCTTGGGTCCCTCGTGGTCAATGGGCTGGCTGGAGAGGGAGTAGACCCTGACCTCCGCCACGGGCACTGAGGCATCCTTCAACTGGCTGTGGAGCCCCAACACCTGGGCCCCCTCACTGGGATGCTGCATCACCTGGACATGGGAGGGGGGATGGAAACAGGGGGAAAGATGAGAGTGAAGACAAAGGGATAGAAGAGAGCAAACAGAGAGAGAGACAGAGAGAGAGACAGAGGAGACAGAGAGGGACCGAGACAGAGGAGACAGAGAGGGACCGAGACAGACAGAGAGAGCGGGACAGACAGAGAGAGCGGGACAGACAGAGAGAGCGGGACAGACAGAGAGAGCGGGACAGAGAGCGGGACAGACAGAGAGAGCGGGACAGAGAGAGGGACAGAGAGCGGGACAGAGAGAGGGACAGAGAGAGGGACAGAGAGAGGAACAGAGAGTGGGACAGAGAGCGGGACAGAGAGCGGGACAGAGAGCGGGACAGAGACAGACAGAGGGACAGGGACAGACAGAGGGACAGAGAGAGGGACAGAGAGAGGGACAGAGAGAGGGACAGACAGAGGGACAGACAGAGGGACAGACAGAGGGACAGACAGAGGGACAGAGAGAGGGACAGACAGAGGGACAGAGAGAGGGACAGAGAGAGGGACAGACAGCGGGACAGAGAGCGGGACAGAGAGCGGGACAGAGAGCGGGACAGAGAGCGGGACAGAGAGAGGGACAGACAGCGGGACAGAGAGAGGGACAGAGAGAGGGACAGAGAGAGGGACAGAGAAAATAGAAAACAGAGGGAAACAAAAAGGGATCACCACATATTTTGTACAAAGGCTGGTGTTCAGAACAGCATCAGCTCTCTTCCCCCCTTCTCTCTGCAGTCTGGTCACACTCTGGCTGTGTTAATGAAGTCTACACATCCTATTACACAGGCAGCAGTCACACACACACACACACACACACACACAATGCAGCAGCTACAGCGCAGTTATTTTATTAAACTTCAAAAACACTGCCAGAGCTTTGGGTAGAGCGTGTCAGAATGACATGGAGTGTTGTGACAGAGTGCTGTGGCTACACTGAGGTTTACTAAAGGCTTGATTAAAGGTGTAGCTGGTTGAATGAAGGTTGAACAGAGGTTAGCCAAAGGCAAAATAGACTTTAAACACCAACTGTTAGCTACTGTAAAGGTAGATCTACGTAAAGTAAGTAGCCTCGTCTGAGCCAGAATGGCCCTCAGGGCAGGAGCCCATTTCCTTTCTGTGCGACTTGTAAAGGCGTGGTGAAGATCGATCAAATATACGTTAAACCAAGGATGATTGGAGATGAAATAGGAATTGAATAATAATGTTGACAAGAGGTGAAGGTTGAATAAAACATTTTAAGTGGAGGTTAGCACCGTACCTCAGCCATGTTGATGTGACCCAGCGCCAGTGTCTTGTAGCCCAGGATGGTTCGGTTCTTATAGCGTTTGCGACGCTGCAGCATGATCTGAAGCTTGTTGGCGTCTCTCTTCAGGAAGTGGGGGTACTGTGAGGGTACACACACAGAGAGAACCATGACAGACTCATCGTCAGACTGTAGAAACAACACAGATATAGAATGGGAGTGTTGAGTAACGTTCCTGTTCTGCGACCGGTCTCTTGACTCTCCTACGGAGCTGTGAGGGGAACGGCACCTCAGTACCTCCAGGCTCTGATCAGGCCCTACACCCAAACAAGGGCACTGCGTTCATCCACCTCTGGCCTGCTCGCCTCCCTACCACTGAGGAAGTACAGTTCCCGCTCAGCCCAGTCAAAACTGTTCGCTGCTCTGGCCCCCCAATGGTGGAACAAACTCCCTCACGACGCCAGGACAGCGGAGTCAATCACCACCTTCCGGAGACACCTGAAACCCCACCTCTTTAAGGAATACCTAGGATAGGATAAAGTAATCCTTCTCATCCCCCCCCCCCTTAAAAGACTTAGATGCACTATTGTAAAGTGGCTGTTCCACTGGATGTCATAAGGTGAAAGCACCAATTTGTAAGTCGCTCTGGATAAGAGCGTCTGCTAAATGACTTAAATGTAATGAAGTGACAGGTCACATATCGTAACCCCCAAAATCAGACTAATCTACAGTGACCGGAGCGCTCCGCAGCAACCTTCAGCGGAAAGTTCAACCGACTTGAAGATATGAAATCACCCCAGTTCTGCAGTCTGTAATAACCCCGTTACCCACGTACAGAAACAACTGACCTCGATAAAACGGGACTGTTTTTGTGTGTTTGTGTTGCTATACCACAGCGATGCGGACTACTCGTTTCTGATTCAGATAAATGGGACAGTCGGAGGTCTCTGGGACAGATAATAATATAAAACCTAGAGAGAAAAAAATGAACTCCGCCAAGAGCTGAGGAACTGTTGACGTACGGTAAAAAATTAAAAATGTTCCGGCTACACGAGAAAATGATTTTATGTAGAGGTGCTGAAAAACAGAGAATAAACTGGAAGCTAGAAAAAAAAGAAAAAAAAAAGACTTGCACACACTCACACTTCAAAAAATACAATTATATATATTTTAAACATCCACGTTTCGGCATCACTGTGCCTTCTTCAGGGCAATGTACAGAACATCGGTGTTGATCCCTTACTGAATAGGTCCAGGACACTTGAGTATTTGACCTGGTCGGGGGGGTGCAGGCTGTAGGTGTGAGTGGTGACCCCGTTCCTATGTAAATAGTCTCAGTTGCAAGGCCAGCCCTATTGTATCTGTAATAGCAGTAGTAGTAGTATTGTACCTGTAGAGAGAAGGTGAGCTGAAGGTCTGTCTCTGTCAGTCCCGCTGAAGACAACAAGATCTCATTGGACCTCAGGATACGCTTAGAACCCTGAGGGAGGGAGGCAGGGAGGCAGGGTCGGATCATGAATAGCGGAATAAAAAGAGGTCGAGGAGGGATGGAGGGAGGCAGGGAGGGTCAGATCATGAATAGCGGAATAAAAAGAGGTTGAGGAGGGATGGAGGGAGGGATGGAGGGTCGGATCACGAATAGCGGAATAAAAAGAGGTCGAGGAGGGATGGATGGAGGGAGGGAGGGTCGGATCATGAATAGCAGAATAAAAAGAGGTCGAGGAGGGATGGATGGAGGGAGGGAGGGAGGGAGGGTCGGATCATGAATAGCGGAATAAAAAGAGGTTGAGGAGGGAGGGAGGGTCGGATCATGAATAGCGGAATAAAAAGAGGTCGAGGGAGGATAGATCTGGTTAAAGATGATCATTGACGTACTACAGAGTTCAAACAATCAGCCTTTATCAACAGAGACAGACGGGGTGGATGGATGAGCGGGGAAAAGGATGGAAAAGGGGAGAACAGAGTATAAGAAGAACAAGAGACTAGTGATGGAGAGTAGAGGAGGGAGAGATGAAATTGAGGAATGCTGGGCATTGAATAGAAGAAGAGGTGGGGGGTGATGGGTAGAATTCAATGAAACAGTGTATTATAGTGATCTCGGGTCAGGCAGTACCTGTAGTTTGACAGCGATGACCACAGACGTCAGGTCTTTGTCCAGCTCCTTCAACATGATCAGCTTTTTCAGGGTCAGGTTAAACAGCCTGGAATAAGACAGGAGAGAGAGAGAGAGACTGAGCAAAATGCACTGCAAACAACATCCTAGGTCACTCGAGAACACACGGTCACTACAAGGAAGGTACCGTACAGAAAACCACATTACATTACCATAATGGTTCATCTAACGTTTAGGTTATGACACATTGTCGCTGACTAGTCGATTTTCAACAGAATTAGGACGGGATATTTTCTTCGCTTTTCCAATTGACGTTACAGTCAATCACAGCTGAACAAACAAACAAAAACACCAAAGGTAAATCAATAGTCCTTTAAATTGAATCCACCTCAGACACGTGCATTGTGGGATGCTTACAGAAACCCCCCGAAACGACAGCACAGCTCAGACACAACCGCACCTACGGCACAGCTCAGACACAACCGCACCTACGGCACAGCTCAGACACAACCGCACCTACCGCACAGCTCAGACACAACCGCACCTAAGGCACAGCTCAGACACAACCGCACCTAAGGCACAGCTCAGACACAACCGCACCTACCGCACAGCTCAGACACAACCGCACCTACCGCACAGCTCAGACACAACCGCACCTACAGCACAGCTCAGACACAACCACACCTACAGCACAGCTCAGACACAACCGCATCTACAGCACAGCTCAGACACAACCGCACCTACCGCACAGCTCAGACACAACCGCACCTACTGCTTCCAAAATATTACGTTAAAGACTGAAAATAGAGACTAGACCTCACCCACCCCTCGACCCTCCACTCCCCCACCCCACCCCCTCCCACCAACTGAACAGTCCAACCCAGAAGGTCAGTGTGTTGAATTATTCACATCTGGGGCCTCTGAGACACAACTTAAACTAAAATAGGCCTGGGCAGAGAGATGTAGGGAGGGAGAGGGGATGGGAGTGGGGCAGGGGGAGGAAAAGAGATATAATAGAGAGATAGAGAGAGATAAAAAGACAGACAGACAGCAGGGCTAATCGCTGCTCTGCTAATGTGGCCTGGACACAGCAGGGTCATGACTGCCATAAAGAACAAGTTAGTGGACAAGACAGACACCAACGTCGGCTCCATTCCAAACCAACCCTCAGGCCCTAACCCGTAACCTCTAGTCACATTAAGCCCGATATAGTCAGGATTGGATAATGTGGTAATACTAGCTTCAACTTGCCGAGTCTTGAAAACCCAGACCCTAGGCGACAGTGACTAGGTTTCAATGATGGATCCTCTCTCTTGATAACGGGGGAAAAAAACTGTTCTGGGGTGGGTCCTTTTCAGACAATTCGCCTCAACAAAAAAAAACACAAATTAAAATTAAAAGCTAATCACCAAGCAGACTTGCTACAAGGTCCCGGTTCAAGACCAAAGTTTGCAGGCAAAACCTTTGCAGTGGTTTTAGTGAAGTTAGTTAACACAAACTGGGGCGGCGGGTAACCTAATGGTTAGAGCGTTGGGCCAGTAACCAAAAGGTTGCTGAATCGAATCCCCGAGCTGACAAGGTAAAAACCTGTCATTCTGCCCCTGAACAAGGCAGTTAACCCGCTGTTCCTGGGCCGTCATTGTAAATAAGAATTTGTTAACTTAAATATATATATTTTTAAGCCTCTTGTGAAATGCACTCATTAAAAATAACCTCTGACCTGGATCTTAGTAGCTACCATATTGTATTTTATTCAAGCTGATAAAGTAGAGACTAAGGCAGGGACGTAGTTCCTCTATGCCAAAAGAGTCCATCATTGAAACCAGGCCCTAGTCACTGATGCCTAGGGTCAGCTTTTCAAGACAACAACTTGCCCTCTGACAGGTTAGGTGGAAAAGATCCAAACCATTCTAGTAGAACTAGCCCCTTGCGGCCAAGGGGTCAAATCCGGCCCCTTGCGGCCAAGGGGTCAAATCCGGCCCCTTGCGGCCAAGGGGTCAATCCGGCCCCTTGCGGCCAAGGGGTCAATCCAGCCCCTTGCGGCCAAGGGGTCAATCCAGCCCCTTGCGGCCAAGGGGTCAATCCAGCCCCTTGCGGCCAAGGGGTCAATCTAGCCCCTTGCGGGTAAGGGGTCAATCTAGCCCCTTGCGGGTAAGGGGTCAATCTAGCCCCTTGCGGGTAAGGGGTCAATCTAGCCCCTTGCTGGTAAGGGGTCAATCTAGCCCCTTGCTGGTAAGGGGTCAATCTAGCCCCTTGGGGGTAAGATTTTCATACCATTTCTGTACCATACCGGGATATACGGTATTACCGGAAGTGCACACAGGGGGCACTATTATTATTTTTACACATAAAACTATTTAGGCAACAGGGATCTTGATCCAGGAGGGGATTGAATATCTCTGCAGTAACCAAGTTTGATCTTGACATCTAGCCACTTAGCTAACAAGTTAACAAACCAAATGCACAGCTGGAGCCCTAAACTGGATAGAATGACACATCTTAGATGTCTTATAGTTATACTCAACTTACGGTTTAGTTATAAACAGTGGCGTATTGAAAATCATGCCGCTGGTTACAGACGGCCTGGCTTCCTTCCATTGGTGAGGTAGTAACGCTGATATGGACAGGAGGTCAGGGTTTACCACGGGAATCCCAGAGGAGAGAAATGTCTGGAGTAGAAAACACGATCCAGAACTTAATAACACCAGACGTTCCCCATTGTGCTGAATGTTGATGATCCGTGTGTTCAAAGCATTTATTCAACTTTAATTCAAAGAAACGTGATGAAGGATTCGGGATGACAAGGTAGGTCGTCAAGGACATGGTGCTACCTGTCAATCCTTTTAATTGACTTATATGGTCCACATTTCCATACAGGAATTTGTTACATGTGAATATTCATAATCACTTCAGGGGTATCATGAAACATTGATATCATGAAACATTTCCATTAATTACTCATATAAAAGTACCTCCGAACACCTACATTTATTAGAAGAGACCGTCCGAAACAAATAAACCCTCGTAAGCCAAGTTCATAATAAAGTCTCTTGAATGGAGAGCAAGTCTGCCCGACTGTCCGGTGCCTGACCGTATTCACAAAGTGTCTAGGAATGCTGATCTCGGATCAGGTCCTCTCTGGCCGTATAATCTTATTCATTTATGATTTTTTTTTTAAATAAAAAAGAAGGCTAAATTGAGCCTAGATCAGCACTCCTACTCGGTGTTACTTTGTGACTACAAGCCCAGTAACCTTTACTAGCACAGCTCCCTCCCGCGCTCTGCTAGGCTGAGATAATAATGTCTACCTCTCTCCTTGACTGCCTGTCTCTTTATGAGGCCTCGACCTGACAGAGACATCACTCACTGCGATCATAAACCCCAGCTATAAACGCAGTCTCTCTCCCCCCCCTCTCGCTCTCTCACAATTCAATTCAAGGGCTTTATTGGCATGGGAAACATATGCTAATATTGCCAGAGCAAATGAAGTAGATCATAAACAAAAAAGTGAAACAATAAAAAGTTTACAGTCAACATTACGCTCGCAGAAGTTCCAAAAGAATAGGAGACATTTCAAATGTCATATGTCTACACACAGCGTTGTAACAATGGGAAAATAGTTCAATTACAAAAAGGGGAAATAAATAAACATATGGGATGTATTTACAATGGTTTGTCTCTCCGTGTCGTTCTCCCTCCCCCATCTCTCTCGGTCTCTCTACCTTCCTCTCTATTTTTTACATGCTCTCTCTCTACACAAGGGTCAGACAAGACTTGTAAAAACACAAAGAATCCCTGTCTGTCATAAAATGGTACCAATCTGTGAGAGTGTGTCGGGAGTGTTAGTCACACGGCAAACATTTAGCCCCCTGCCTGTTGAAATACCACAGAAAAATACCATGGCACCTTTACAAAATACCATATTCAAAAAAAAATGGTGACACGTACTATAGTCGATCCTACTGTTCCAAAACAGCCAACAGCTAAATGTATGCTAATCCAATCGCTCCTCTCACTGATATTTATTCTTACGTCTTCGGCATCTGTCTAAAACAACATAAATTGCCTATTTTGACGTTTGAAGCGCATGTCAATATGATCTAAGTGCCAGCAGTGAAATAGGGCTCGCCAACTACGATACAAAAGCCTTCGCCTACATTCCCCACCATGGCTTCTAGAAGAGAAAGGAATGAATATGGGACGAAACTGTGATATCACGGCTGTTGGAGGGGATTTAAATACCCGACTGCAGCTTTAAGAGGCAGTTGCAATGTGGTTCCCTTGGTAACAGAGACCATCATGGGACTTGTAACCTTGCTGTGTCATACAAGCAAGCTGCGTCCAAGACACATGATTGCGCACCTCCCAACCTTTCAACTTCCCTCTTGTGCATTTCCTCAATCGTTCTAGCTGACCTTCAGGAAACCTCCCCTCTCTGTTTCTCCTCCGAGGTAGTGGTTTGGTGATCAGGAGTAAGGCAAGGAGTCATTGTCAGTAAGAGTTAGAGTCCCCCACTCCTTTAACACATTCCCTCTTCTCCATCTTCTCTCTCACACACACACCTCATTACTACCAGGCACTCACACAAACAGCTATTCTATACAAAGGACAGAAAATACTAATCAACTGCACAAACAAACACACACACACACACTGCTTCCAACCAGCAGTTTCATAACAAACATCACTGCGTGTCTGTATGGCGGCCAGCCTTCTATACCGTGTCTAGTTATTTGTCACCTGTCCAGAGTCACTTAATACTCTCAATCCAAAATGGTAACCTATTCCCTTTATACAGTATGGGTGTATTGTTACACTCAGGCTTCAAACTCAACTACTACCCTCAGACTAGAGGTCGACCGATTAATCGGCATGGCCGATATCCAGTTTTCATAACAATCGGTAATCTGCATTTTTGGACGCCAATTATGGCCAATTACATTGCAATCTGTGGCAGGCTGACCACCTGTTATGCGAGTGCAGAAAAGAGCCAAGTTAAGTTTATTGCTAGCTAGCAACTTATCTTATAAAAAAAAAAAATCAATCAATCTTAACATAATCACTAGTTAACTACACATGGTTGATGATATTTACTAGTTTAACTAGCTTGTCCTGCGTTGCATATAATCAATGCGATGCCTGTTAATTTATTATTGAAATCACCGCCTACTTCTCCAAACGGGTGATGATTTAACAAAAGCACAATCGTTGCACCAATGTACCTATCCATAAACATCAAAGCCTTTCTTAAAATCAATACACAAGTATATATTTTTTAAACCTGCATATTTAGTTAAAATAAATCCATGTTAGCAGGCAATATTAACTAGGGAAATTGTGTCACTTCTCTTGCGTTCAGTGCAAGCAGAGTCCGTATTCCGTATATGCAGCAGTTTGGGCCCCCTGGCTCGTTGCGAACTGTGTGAAGACCTTTTCTTCCTATAAAGACCGTAATTAATTTGCCAGAATTTTACATAATTATGACATAACACTGAAGGTTGTGCAATGTAACAGAAATGTTTAGACTTGGGGTTGTCACCCGTTCGATAAAATACAGAACAGTTCCGTATTTCACTGAAATAATAAACTTTCTCTCGAAATGATAGGTCATTAATTTGGTAGAATCAGGGAACTAAGGCTCGTATTTCTGTGTGTTTATTATATTGTAATTATGTCTATGATTTGATATTTGATAGAGCAGTCTGACTGAGTGGTGGTAGGCAGCAGCAGGCTCGTAAGCATTCATTCAAACAGCACTTTCCTGCATTTGCCGGCAGCACTTCGCAGTACTTGAAGCACAGCGCTGGTTATGTATTCAAGCCTATCAACTCCCGAGATTAGGCTGGCAATACTATAGTGCCTATAACAACATCTAATTGTCAAAGGTATATGAAATACACATTATATAGTGAGAAATAGTCCTATAAATTGCACATATTGCACTTTTACTTTCTTCTCCAACACTGTTTTTGCATTATTTCAACCAATTTGAAAATGTTTCATTATTTGAGAATAAATAGATTTGATTTATGTATTATATTAAAAGGTTAAAAAAAAGTGTTCATTCAGTATTGTTGTAATTATACCTACCTACCTACCTACCTACCTACCTACATAAAAATCATCAGATTAATCGGTATGGTCCTCCAATAATTGGTATCAGCGTTGAAAAACCATATTCGGTCGACCTCTACCTCAGACGCACCAATCTCTGACCTCTCACCTCTGACTCGTGGTCGTGTGCTGGTGTACCGTTGCCTGGTTCCTTTGGTGTGGCCCCCCAAAGGGGTAGAGCTTACCCAAAAGCCTCTTGGGGTGGGTTGAAATATCAAAAAGGGCACCATGTGAGGATTTAAGCTATTGGTTCCCCCCACCACTCTTCAATCCTTCACACACACACACACACACACACACACACACCTTACAGTAAGGCTCCTTCAAATCGGCATGGGGGAGGGAGGGAGATAAGAGAAAGGAGGAGGGAGGAGAAGGAGGGCGGAAAGAGGACATGAAAAAAAAGTATTTATATAGCCCTGGTTCTGAGCCATTTCAAAGGGAAACTGACAGTCTTAAAATAGAACCGTTGGAGTGTAGAGTGACCAGTGACTACCAAGGGAGACACACTGTGGAGATGAACGTCTATGTCATTGTTGTTAAGACAACTGTATAAACCTCGGCATAAACACAATGTAGTATTTTCCTGTAAGGACACAGATTACATATTTAGTACAGTACATTTCCAACTGAATCCTCCTGTATTCTGGGATTCGTCAAATGAAAAGCAGATGAGCTCAGTTTAGACAAAGACATTGTCACTGGTTGTGTTGCAATTCCGTTTAGACCCGGTTGGTCGTGATTGGTTGAGTTGCAATTCCGTTTAGACCCGGTTGGTCGTGATTGGTTGCGTTGCAATTCCGTTTAGACCCGGTTGGTCGTGATTGGTTGCGTTGAAATTCCGTTTAGACCCGGTTGGTCGTGATTGGTTGAGTTGCAATTCCGTTTAGACCCGGTTGGTCGTGATTGGTTGAGTTGCAATTCCGTTTAGATCCGGTTGGTCGTGATTGGTTGTGTTGCAATTCCGTTGAGACCAGGTTGGTCGTGATTGGTTGTGTAGTGGTCAAAGAGAAACAGGGACCATCCTCGCTAGACGTACAGTCGAACAGAGAGAAACTGTCATCGTTGGTTATGTTATGGTTGAGATGGGGTTTCCGTTGGCCAGAAATAGACTGCTTTTGGCCCATTTATTTGTTTGTTTTTTAAAGCCGCACTGATCATCAACACAGGGGCCTCTCAGGGGGTGCATCCTCAGTCCCCTCCGGTACTCCCTGTTCACTCATGACTGCACTGCACGGCCAGGCACGACTCCAACACCATCACCGACAACGACCAGACAGCCTATAGGGAGGAGGTCAGAGACCTGACCGTGTGGTGCCAGGACAACAACCTCTCCCTCAACGTGATCAAGACAAAGGACTACAGGAAAAAGAGGACCACGCACGCCCCCATTCTCATCGACTGGGCTGCAGTGGAGCAGGTTGAGAGCTTCAAGTTCCTTGGTGTCCACATCACCAAACTAGAATGGTCCAAGCACACCATGACAGTCGTGAAGCGGGCACGACAAAACCTATTCCCCCTCAGGAGACTGAAGGGATTTGTCATAGGTCCTCAGATCCTCAAAAGGTTTTACAGCTGCACCATCGAGAGCATCCTGACGGGTTGCATCACTGCCTGGTATGGCAACTGCTCGGTCTCCGACCGCAAGGCACTACAGAGGGTAGTGCGAAAGGCCCAGTACATCACTGAGGCCAAGCTTCCTGCCATCCAGGACCTCTATACCAAGCTGTGTCAGAGGAAGGCCCTAAAAATTGTCAAAGACTCCAGCCACCCTAGTCGTAGACTGTTCATAGACAGCTCATTGAGTGCAGTTTTAGTGCCAGCCTCAGTCTGTGGTGGTATGTAGACAGCTACGGAAAATACCGATAAACTCTTGGGCGATATTGTGGTCTACAGCTTATCATGAGATACTCTACCTCGCTCAGCCACGAATCCGTGAAGCATAGGATATCACAGTTTTGAATGGCCCGCCCGTTGGTCGTTTAATCTTCAATTTAATCTTCAATTTTATTTTCCAAAGATTGCATATTTACTAGCAGAATGGAAGGAAGTGGGGGTTTATTCGCTCGCCTATGAATTCTCAGAAGGCAGCCTGCCCTCTGGCCCCGTTTTCTCCACCTTCTATTCAAGCAAATGATGGGGATCTGGGCCTGTTCCCGGGAAAGCAGTAGATCATTCACGTTGGACTCGTTAACGGAAAAAAAACAGATTCTGCCAGTCCGTGGTGAGTAATTGCAGTTCTGATGCCCAGAAGTTATTTTCAGTCATAAGAGACAGTAGCAGCAATATTATGTACAAAGTTTTTAAAAATAAGTTACAAACAACGCAAAGAGAAAAAAAAAGGAATACGTTAAACTTCAGCCTTGTTCTCCGGCGCCATCTTGTTCACCTTGCAATGTGCTGGAGGCAGTATGCATTTTGAAAACATATACTTAATTGTTTGAAACCTGGAAGTTTTACTCATTACACATTATGAGGCATGTCATACCTTGCTTAAAAGTAGCGTAGCCAAAATCAGACCATATCTGTGGAGGCAATGATTTTATATAAACTTTCTTTCATTGTCCAGTAGCCAGAGGCACAATCATTGTCATAGTAGCAACCCATGGTAATTGTTGCATATTAGACCTCTCCTCTTTAAAAATTCTAACAGATATTTTCATCTCTGTCGCTTGCATGTGGGGTGCGCTTTTGATAATGGTGTTCTCCCACTAGTTGCATTGTGGAACGAACTTTGTGCATAACCTACTGCCTTTGTGCGCATTGTTGGGCTTATAATGTGAAGAAATAATAGGCGATCAACTTTTTAAGCTAAACGTTCAATAGTGTTGCATCAGACTCATTGGGTCAACGTTTTTACATGTTTTATGTAGCTTAGGTTTACTGGTTGTATGAATTTGGGATCGCTCATCCCACAACTGTCCTGAATCTGTTTGGAATAGGCCATTTCTTTCTCGACATACTAACCAATAGAATAGGTCTACTATAAGGGGATTAGTCTCGTGATTTTGCTGTTTATTACTCATCTTTTTTTAGAGGTGGAAAAGCAAATGTGGACAGTTACTCTCACGTCTAGAGTGCGCATCAATATTAGGACAGCGCACATCGTTGCATCCGGGACTTCCATGTTCTGTTAATATGAATTACCATAATCTAATAATCTGAAGTCTGTCATTCTGAGCACCGTGGTTGGACGCCCTTATCAGGTTACGCACCCAATGCATTTGGGTTCGGTGAACTTCTCAAAATGTCCGGTAAATTGAAGTGCTGCCGGTCAAAATGTCCCGTGCCACATTTTCCTAACAGAAACCCTGGGTTGAGGGAAACCAGCAGTCACCCATCAATGGGTTTTGTTATTTTTGACCGAGTAGGTATCGGGGATTAGTAATAGCGCTTCACACTGTCTGTTGTAACTAGGACAGAGAAGCTCTGTGTGTGTGTGTGTGTGTCTGACTGGAATTGGGATTATGTGTGTGTATTTGTTACGTGCATACTGTGTGTGTGTGGGTTGGTTCTTCTATCCTTGTGGGGACCTAAAATCCCCAAATGGATTTTAAAGGACAGTAAAAATAAGAAGAATTCTCCCTTGTGGGGACTTTTCCCACATCCCCATGAGGACAAAGAATATTTCAAGCTCAGTGGTTAGGTTTATGGTGGCAGTTAGGGTGGTAACTGGTTAGGTTTAGGGTAGCAGTTAGGGTGGTAACTGGTTAGGTTTAGGGTGGCAGTTAGGGTGGTAACTGGTTAGGTTTAGGGTGGCAGTTAGGGTGGTAACTGGTTAGGTTTAGGGTGGCAGTTAGGGTGGTAACTGGTTAGGTTTAGGGTGGTAACTGGTTAGGTTTAGAAGTAAGGTTTAGGGCTATGGTTAGGTTTAGGGAAAACAGGATTTTGAATGGAAATTCATTGTAGGTCCCAACAAGGATAGAAAAACATAACGTGTGTGTGTGTGTGTGTGTGTGTGTGTGTGTGTGTGTGTTAGAGCTGGAAAGATTAACCAAAAATGATTGATACCGACCATACTGATCACCTACCGCAGGCTTTTTTTCCTGACATCGTTCATTACAACAAGTAGCCTAAACTAGAGAAATGTTTGAAAGGAAATAAGTCTGCTAATATGGCTGATTGTTAACGGGATTAATGATGGCAACAACCATCAAACTAGTAGTAGTAGTTTAAAGGATAATACAAAATGAGTTACGGTGGAGCACATTAATGTCATAAATTTATCGCTCTATTTATCATACCAATTCAGGCAATATATCATCCAGCTCTAGAGAATGTGTGTGTGTGTGTGTGTGTGTGTAGCGTCCTGCTGGCAGGGTTTTAGCGATTAGCATGCGTCTCACAGCAGCAGTCAGACACACCGACAGCCAGACTACAGAGGGACTAGGGATCTATCCGTACACTATAACACTAGCTTGTAAGCATTTGTAACACACCTATGAGCATTCATAGAGTCTACTCTATCCAACTACTACTAGAAGCATTCATAAACACGTCATAGCTGACTTTACCAACCAATAACACACACACACACTCTAAAATGTATTATAAAATGCCTCATGGTAAATGTTGCTGATGTAGCATTAGCAGCGTTAGCGGTTAGCCTAGCAGCAGGTGGGCTGGGGAGATGGGCAGGCCCTGGCGATTGGGATCTTATCAATATTTGTCCAACACCTGCAGTGAAAAACAGACTATGGAAGGATTTATGGAAGGATTTACAGTACCAGTTGAAAGTTTGGACACAACTACTCATTCAAGGGTTTTTCTTTATTTTTACTATTTTCTGATGCAGCACTCTATCGCTCTCCTTCTTGATCAAATAGCCCTTACACAGCCTGGAGGTGTGTTGGGTCATTTTCCTGTTGATAAACAAATGATAGACCCCATTAAGCGCAAACCGGGTGGGATGGCGTATCGCTGCAAAATGCTGCGGTAGCCATGCTTGTTAAACGTGCCTTGAATTCTAAATAACTCACATACAGTGTCACCAGCAAAGCACTCCCCCACCAACACACTTCCTCCTCCATGCTTCACGGTGGGAACCACACATGTGGGGAGATCATCCGTTCACTTACTCCGCGTCTCACAAAGGCACAGAATTTGGAACCAAAAATCTCAGATTTAAACTCCAGACCAAAGGACAGATTTCCACTGGTCTAAGGTCCATTGCTCATGTTTCTTAGCCCAAGTAAGTCTCTTCTTATTATTGGTGTCCTTTAGTAGTGGTTTAGTAGTGGTTTCTTTGCAGCAATTCGACAATGGAGGCCTGACTCACGCAGTCTCCTCTGAACAGTTCATGTTGAGATGTGTCTGTTACATGAACTCTGTGAAGCATTTATTAGGCTGGAAATTTCAGAGCGGGGGCGGCAGGGTAGCCTAGTGGTTAGAGCGTTGGACTAGTAACTGAAAGGTTGCAAGTTCAAATCCCCGAGCTGACAAGGTATAAATCTGTCCTTCTGCCCCTGAAAGGGCAGTTAACCCACTGTTCCTAGACCATTCTTAACTGACTTGCCTAGTTAAATAAAGGTAAAATAAAACAAATTAAGATGGCTGGTAACTCTAATAAACTTATCCTCTGCAGCAGAGGTAACGTTGGACCTTCCTTTCCTGTGGCAGTCCTCATGAGAGTCAGTTTCATCATAGCACTCAATGGTTTTTGACATGACTGACCTTCATGTCTTAAAAGTAATGATGGACTGTCGTTTCTCTTTGCTTATTTGAGCTGTTCTTGCAATAATATGGAATATGGTATTTTACCAAATAGGGCTATCTTCTGTATACCACCCCTACCTTGTCACAACACAACTGATTAGCTCAAAAGCAATAAGGAGAGAAATTCCATAAATAAGGTTAACAAAGCACATCTGTTAATTGAAATGCATTCCATGTGACTAGCTCATGAAGCTGGTTGAGAGAATGCCAAGAGTGTGCAAAGCTGTCATCATGGCAAAGGGTGACTACTTGGAAGAATCTCAAATATAAATTATATTTGGATTTGTTTAACACTTTTTTTAGTTACTACATGATTCCATGCGTGTTCTTTCATAGTTGTGATGTCATCACTATTATTCTACAATGTAGAAAATAGTCACAAAATAAAGAAAAACCCTGGAGTGAGTAGGTGTGTCCAAACCTTTGACTGGTACTGTATGGAAAGACGGTGGCTGCTTCCTCTCTGCTTGGTATGGATCGCTACAAGCCAATAAATGAACACAGACACCCCACACACACACACACAAAGCAGATAATGACAGCGGTGCTGATCAGTATGCAAGTACGCTTGGCTGCACCCAGACTGGGTTGTGACTCTGCTGTTAGCCCAGTGAGAGATGGAGAAATAGATGGAGAGAGAGAGACGGGTGGGAAAGATGGAAAGAGGGGAGGACGAGACGGGAGAGAAAGATAGAGAGCTTGAGAGAGAGATGATAGAGAGTAAGGAGAATGAGAGAGAGAGATGGAGGAGAGAGAGGGAGGGATACAGAAATACAGGGAGAAAGAAAGAACCACAGAAAGACAGACAGACAAAGATATGGAAAGAAAGAGAGAGAGAGAGAGAGAGGCAGACAAAGAGGAGAAAGAGAGAGAGATGAACGAGAGAGAGACAGAGAGACAACGAGATGAAGAGTGAGAGACGGAGAGAGAACAGCAGCTTTTAGCACAGTCAGTCAGTATTGATCCGATCCGAGCTGATTCTCATTAGTTTTAACAGAGACACTGCTGAGCCCACCCACTATACTGCTCGTCTGAGTGTCCTTCTGCCGGTCTACAGTCTCTCTGTCTGTCTGTTGACCTGTCTGCCTCTACCGAGCCTGCCTGCCGACAGTGACTGATGTTGAGGTCCTTTCAAATCTGCTCTAACGCACCCAGTTCCCCTAAAATGATCCCGAAGCTTCTGAAAACGTAATGCCGAGTGAGTGCATGTTCCTGTTCTGTCTGCTTGGCTTTCTGTCCCCCCTCCCCCCTCCCCGTCTGTACTCGCGTAACGCCGCTCACGGATCCTGACCAGGTTAACCCACAGCCCCAATAAAAGTCGAGGTATCCCCAAATGCAGAATGACATCACTTCAATAAAACCATAATGATATTGTGATGAAAAGTCTCAAATGTCATTCTGGGGAAAGCATCTTCCTCCGTGTCATCCTAAATCGTCTCGTCTGACGTTGGAACCGTTATGATTATTATTCTTTTTTTTTTCAGAGCGCTTGGAGCGCTATGCACGACAAGTGCCTTATGGGTTATTGCTCCCG
The DNA here is from genome assembly GCF_034236695.1 of Oncorhynchus nerka. NCBI lineage: Eukaryota > Metazoa > Chordata > Actinopteri > Salmoniformes > Salmonidae > Oncorhynchus > Oncorhynchus nerka. The sequence continues at coordinate 44,651,232 of NC_088403.1, read as the reverse complement.
TTAAAGCAGCTGGTGTATTCTCGCCCTGTGGATATTTCAATCTATTCTACGACAAAAGAGACATTATGATACGCTCCGCCAAGGGAGATTAGGCGCCAAACGAAGACGTCCCGATCTGCCAGTCTCTCTTCCTCCCGTGGCATTTCGCTTCTCCATTTTGTGTGTCTGTGTGTAACGGCCCAGCAGCTCAAGGCCCAGCAGCAGTGTCCATACTGTGTGTGTTTGTATGTGGCTGGCTTCATGACTCATCCTATTGTCTCGTCGGGTGTCATTGTCATGTTTCTCCATTTCCCAAATTCTTATCGCCCATGGCAACATGAGCCGGGGACCACTGCCTCCGCCTGCCAATGAAAACGACAATCTCGCTCTCCTTTCCTCTCTCTCCTTTCATCTCAAGGCTTTTTCATTCCACACTTGCATTCCTTAATTCTCTCCCTCCCAATCTGTCTCATCCGATAGAGCCTCTGCTTCACTCCATCCAACTTCCTCCACCTCTCATCTCCCTCCTGCCCTCTATCCCTCCCTCAGCCTTTCCCCTAATCCCTCTCCCCTGCCCTCTATCCCTCCCTCTCTCCCTCAGCCTTTCCCCTAATCCCTCTCCCCTGCCCTCTATCCCTCCCTCAGCCTTTCCCCTAATCCCTCTCCCCTGCCCTCTATCCTCCTCCCCTGCCCTCTATCCTCCTCCCATGCCCTCTATCCCTCCCTCAGCCTTTCCCCTAATCCCTCTCCCCAGCCCTCAGCCTTTCCCCTAATCCCTCTCCCCAGCCCTCTATCCTCCTCCCCTGCCCTCTATCCTCCTCCCCTGCCCTCTATCCTCCTCCCCTGCCCTCTATCCTCCTCCCCTGCCCTCTATCCCTCCCTCAGCCTTTCCCCTAATCCCTCTCCCCAGCCCTCTATCCTCCTCCCCTGCCCTCTATCCCTCCCTCAGCCTTTCCCCTAATCCCTCTCCCCAGCCCTCTATCCTCCTCCCCTGCCCTCTATCCTCCTCCCTGCCCTCTATCCTCCTCCCCTGCCCTCTATCCTCCTCCCCTGCCCTCTCCCTTTCCCTTTCCCCTCCCCTGCCCTCTATCCTCCTCCCCTGCCCTCTATCCTCCTCCCCTGCCCTCTATCCTCCTCCCCTGCCCTCTATCCTCCTCCCCTGCCCTCTCCCTCCCTTTCCCCTGCCCTCTATCCCTCCCTCAGCCTTTCCCCTAATCCCTCTCCCCAGCCCTCTAATCTCCTCCCCTGCCCTCTAATCTCCTCCCCTGCCCTCTATCCTCCTCCCCTGCCCTCTATCCTCCTCCCCTGCCCTCTATCCTCCCTCCCTGCCCCCTGCGCTCTCCTCCCTCCCTGCCCCCTGCGCTCTCCTCCCTCCCTGCCCCGTGCTCCCTCTCTCTCTCCCTCCTTCCTTCTCCCACCTCTCTCCCCTCCCATGCTCTCTCCCTCCTTCCTTCTCTCTCCCCTGCTGTCACCCCCTCCAACTTACTCCCCCCCATCTCCCCCACCCTGCTCTCTCTCCCTCCCCCTCCCTCCCTCCCTCCTTCTCCCACCTCTCCCATGCTGTCGCACTCCTCTCCCTACTCTCTCATCTCCCCAACTTTCTCCACCCAGGTCTCCCGCTCCCCCAATGCTCCCGCGCTCTCCTCCCCCCCCCATTTTCCCCGCTCCCCACTCGTTCTCTCATCTTCCCAACTCTCTCCCTCCAGGTCTCTCTCGCCCCCCATTTTCCCCGCTCTCTCCTCCCCGCTCTCTCTCCCCCATCTACCATTCTTTCCTTTCCCATATCACCCGCTTCCCCCTATCTCCCCCACGCTCTCCATCTTCCCTGCTCTCTCCCCCAGGTCTCTCTCGCCCCCCCATTTCCCCCTCTCTCTCTCCCCCATAGACCCCTCCACCGCTCTCTCCCCATCTACCATGCTCTCCTTCCCCATCTCACCCGCCCCCCTCGCTCTCTCCTCCCATGCTCTCCCCCTCAACTTCTCTCCCCGCTCTCTCCCTCCTCCCGATCCCCCTGCTCTCTCCTTCCCACGCTCCCCCACCCCATCTCCCCCACTCTCTCTCTGCCCCCGCTCTCTCACCCCATCTCCCATGCTCGTCCTCCCCTGCTCTCTCCACCCTCTGTCCTCCCTCCCCCCGCTCTCTGTCCCCCCTCCCCTGCTCATCTCCACCCCTTCCTCTCTTCCCCGCTCACTCTGCCCCCCCCGCTCTCTCTCTCCCATGCTCTTCCTCCCCTGCTCTCCGTCCTCTCCCCCCCTGCTCTCTCTGCCCCCTCCCCTGCTCTCCACACCCCCTCCTCTGCTCTCCACACCCCCTCCTCTCCACCCCTTCCTCTCTCTTCCCCGCTCACTCTACCCTCTGCGCTCTCCACCCCTTCCTCTCTTCCCCGCTCACCTACCCTCTGCTGCTCTCTCTCCTCCCCCCGCTCACGCTCTCCCCCCTCTCGGTGTCTGTGTGTATGAACTAGCTCTCAATCACATCAAACTGCCAGCGCATTCCTTTAAATGTCCCTGGATGCTTCTATCAGTGTGTGTGTGTGTGTGTGTGTGTGGGGATGGGGATATTGGTCAAAGTGGGTTATAAGTAATATGTATTCATGTGCACTTTCCACAATATGAATGCATGACTGAGTGTGTGTGTGTGTGTGTTCTGGCTCATAGTTAATCTGAAGGCAGTGCAGAAGCACGTCCTCCACGGTGTGCGTTTCTCCCTCCGCCACAGCAAGTCTAACAAAAGGTCATGACAAACCTCCGTTTCTCTTCCTGCGCTCGTCACAGACAGTCAGTAGAGAAACTGCGGTAGTCGAGAGAGAGAGCGAGAGAGAGAGAGGGGTCCCTGGAGGAGGAAGTTAGTCTGCACAGTACATGTGGCTGTACGCTCCACTTCTGGAGAAAGACAGAGCTCTTATCCAATTCTAATCTCGGTGGGAAATTCTAATTTAAAAATGTCCCGACGTCAACACAACCGAAACTTCCTAGACCTTAAAAACACTGTGGGACTGTATCAACAGTGAAGGGTGGAATAGTGAAGACAAATACCAAAAGATAGTTTGAGTGGATTATTCCTTTTAACTTTACAAAATATCAATTATATAGCGACAGTGTGAGAACGATGCGAATACATTTAAAACAGACCCGTTCGGTTTTTTAATTCTTCCTAAGGAAGAGAAAACATCAAGTGAAAAGGCAGTGTCCATAGTCAAACTGTGCTCTGTCCAAACTGCACCTCTGACAAGAGGCAGAGAAACGCTTAAAAATGGCCGCGTCGAACTTCTTAGCCAAGCTGAAATGGGCTCGTTTTTGTCCCCCGCGACGAAAATCGGAGGGGGGGGGGGACTATGGATCCGTCTCTGTCCGTTCATACATACGCATGTTAGTACGTGCGTAAGTCATAGGAGATATCGCAGAGACAACTGGCCCCATTTTGACTAAACTTGAGTGAATGATGAGTCATGCCATAGAGATCTGGCATTTACAACATGACACTGATTGCTGTAGCGTCCCCCTTCAGCCAATCAACTGAAATTCCAAACTGAGCTTAAAATTGTTGCCACTAATTGGCCCAAAAGGGGGGGGGGACATGTTTACTGATGCCTTGTTTAACCTGAACACCTTTTACATACTTCGCTACTGAATTCCATTTCTCTCCACGGCTGTTTGACAATATCCTGTAGCCTCGCACTGCTTCACTCCTGGTTTCACACGTCACCTTGGTTGGGCCGTGACGAGAAGAAGTGGCAAAGCAGCTTCAGAACAGCCCACTTTGTCTTGTGCAGTGGCGGCGGCGGCGGCGTTGTTATGCTGCCCGTGGCAATAACGACCTAGAGCCGCGGTGGCAACAGCAGGTGTGTGACAGAGAGCAGGCAAAAATAAATAGGTGCTCCTTTCTGAGCTACTAGTCTACAGAGAGAGAAAGAACCTTCCCTCCCCCTTTCGCTTTCTCTGCGGGGAGATAGAAAAAGCAATAATCGGCCTCCCTCACACTCTACAACCCCCAATCGTTTCCGCCACCCTCCGTTGCCCCGTATTTGCTCAATCTGTTGGGCGCAGTCAAACGCCTGGCGACATGCGCCGACACCTGCAGTAAGAACACACAAGAACACACACAAAAAATGTTTTAAATCAGGATGAAGTGCTGCAAAATATGTATTGCATTGTAGGTCCTTCACTCGTAGATGTCAACTCCGTGAATGACCAGACACGAGCAAGGTCTCTCACACACACACACAGGTTAAATAAAATAGCTGATTATATTCTTCAGTCTCTCCCCCCCTCTAAAAACGCACACACACCCTTCTGTAAGTGTTGGGCACGTCTCTCACTAAATTAAAGTTAGAACATTAGCAGCAGCAGCAGCACAACAGCTAACCACAGTACCACTCAAAAGTTTGGACACCGACTCATTCCAGGTTTATTATTCATTTCTACATTGTAGAATAATAGTGAAGGCATCAAAACTATGAAATAACACATGTGGAATCACGTAGTAACCAGAAAAAGTGATAAATCAAAATATATTTTCTATTTGAGATTCTTCAAAGTAGCCACCCTTTGCCTTTGACAGCTTTGCACACGCTTGGCATTCTCTCAACCAGCTTCATGAGGTAGTCACCTGGAATGCATTTCAATTAACAGGTGTGTCTTCTTGAAAGTTTCGTCAAGAACAGTCGTAAAAACAATCAAGCACTATGATGAAACTGGCTCTCAGGGGGACCGCCACAGGATAGGAAGACCCAGAGGTTACCTCTGCTGCAGAGGACAAGTTCATTAAAAAGTTACCAGCCTCAGAAATTGCAGCCCAAATAAATGCTTCACAGAGTTCAAGTAACAGACACGTCTCAACATCAACTGTTCAGAGGGGACTGCGTGAATCAGGCCTTCATGGTCGAATTGCTGCAAAGAAACCACTACTAAGGGACACCAATAAAAAGAAGAGACTTGCTTGGGCCAAGAAACACATGCAATGGACATTAGACCGGTGAAAATCTGTCCTTTGGGCTGAGGAGTCCAAATTTGAGATTTTTACTTCCAATCGCCGTGTCTTTGTGAGACACAGTGTAGGTGAATGGGTGATCTATCATCCCATCTGGTTTGTGCTTAACGGGACTATCATTTGTTTTTCAACAGGACAATGACCCAACACACCTCCAGGCTGTATAAGGGCTACTTGATTAAGAAGGAGAGTGATGGAGTGCTGCATCAGATGACCTGGCCTCCACAATTACCTGACCACAAATCAATTGAGATGGTTTGGGATGAGTTGGACCGGCAGAGTTAAGGAAAAGCAGCCAACAAGTGCTCAGCATATGTGGGAACACCTTCAAGACTGTCGGAAAAGCATTCCAGGTGAAGCTGGTTGAGAGAATGCCAAGAGTGTGCAAAGCGGTCAAGGCAAAGGGTGGCTATCTCAAATATAAAATATATTTTGATTTGTTGAAAAAAATATTGGTTTCAACATGGTTCCATATGTGTTACTTCATAGTTTGATGTCTTCACGATTATTCTACAATGTAGAAAATTGTAATATATATATATAAAGATAAAAACTTGAATGAGTAGGCGTGTCCAAACTTTTGACTAGTACTGTACGTCATAGAACTGATCGGACATCACAACTTTGCTAAGTGGCGCTCTCGTGCGTTAGCGCCCGGTTATCCAACCCAGCACCTTGCTCGCTCACCCCTAACCCCTTGTTCCTGGAGACACCATGTTACTTCATGTGTGGTACAGAGATAAGGGGAGGAGAGCGAGACAGAACGAGAAAGATTCTGGCCCTTCATTAAAGCGATTAGAGATTAATGTCCAAAGCACACGTCTAATCCTGTTTAGGGCTGCACTGTGTGTGTGTGTGTGTGTGTGTGTGTGTGTGTGTGTGTGTGTGTTGTATATCATGCCGGAGAGGTAGTGTAACAACTCAGTTCCCTCAGACTGTGTCCCAGTGCTTCTTCTTCAGAGTGTCACTACTACTTAGTGTGTCAGTATCCCACTGTGTCGAGGTCAACCCCTATCAGCATCATAACATAACAAAAATAATACAAATGGAGGGGCCTCCCGAGCGGCGCAGCGGTCTAAGGCACTGTGTCGCAGCGCTAGAGGCGTCACCGCAGATCCGGGTTCGATCCCGGGCCGTGTCGCAGCCGATCCGGGAGCCCCGTGAGGAGGCACACAATTGGCCCAGCGTCGTCCGGGTTAGCGGATGGCTCCTAATGTTTTGTGCACTCAGTGTATTTCACAGCGTCCGTGGCCATAACAGGATGTCTATCCTCTTTCCACATACACACTGTAATACACACATCCCGGTGTTGGTCCTCTGCCAGATGCGAGGATAGGATTCCACAGCTATGAGATTGATGTCAGGGCCAATTAACTGTGTGAACACACACACACACGACTCTGGTGAGGACAAGAACATAAGTGATCCACCACAAAACACCCTATATTGACAACCCAACATCTCAGGATTCAGCAGCATTACGATCCACATTCAACAAAGTCCCCCAGACAGTCTCCCATCACAATACGACTGTTCTCTAGAGGCAGACGACAGAGAGCAGAGATACGGTCCTATACTCTATCCTAGGCGTGTACACTTGTTCACTACGCCCCATAGATGTACTGAAACGCGTGGAGAATGGGGTCCCTCCATCCCTCCCTCCTGCTCTACCTCACTCCGTCTGCCATCACTTCTCCTGGCAGCGGAGCGCGAAGGGAAGCTTCAGACCTCTCAGCCAGTCAACTGAGCGGAAGAGTGAGCAGTGGCCCGATCCATGTGCCAGTCTTTCTTAAATCAGGCGAGTATGAGCGTGAGATTGTGTGTGTGTGTGGGGAGAGGGCAGGTTAGGCAAGGACTGACTATGTGGTATAGCGTAGCAGTGTGACACCCTATTGTGGTGCGGATTGATTAAAAGCACACGAGAGCAGCACACAGCCTACAATCTGTGGGCTTCCTTCCTTCGTTCATAGCTAGTGTTTCTCATTAACAGCTCAGGTGTGGGCATTAAGGAGGTGCATCTCACTGCGATAGACTAACGTCCTGTCCAGTGGGAGTACGTGTACATCAAGCTGCCTCAGGCTCCAGCCCCATGGGCCGTTATGGCTCAGACAAGGATACTGCATCACTCGTCATACACAGTGACAACCCAGACCCACTCAAGGCCCCGGCCGAGGCCGAAGCCACAACCAGGGACAGAGTCCAGTATAGCTCAGCATTAGAACTTAATCAACCGTACGTTCCATTCCATTCCTCTAGGCTAGAGAGTCACAGGACTTGAGTTTGGTTCCTGCCCGGGCCTCAAGCTCCAACAACACAGTCAGAAGGAGGAGGAATCCCAACCACCCCCTTCTGTCAACTCTCAGGGTGTTTCCCAAATGGACCTCTATGACCTATATAGTGCACTACTTTTAGTCCAGGGCCCATACTGTCAACTATTTAACACGCCAACGGTCCACATTACTCCGAGACTGACTCCAACTGACTAAAAAGCTTCGTAACGGGCATGTTTGATTATTTAAATGCCACATACAGCAGAATTATATTAGCAGCTATATTTAATGGGAGGTCGTGATCAGATGATATGCATTGCAGATTGAAAATAATAATAATAATAATGAGTCTTACACAGCACATTCAGAAAGTATTCAGGACCCTTTATTCTACCATTTTTATTTTATTTTTTATATATAATCTTCAATCTACACACAATAACCCATAAATTACAAAGTGAAAACAGTTTAGAAATGTTTGCGCAATTATTAAATCTAACACAAACAGAAATACCTTATTTACATAAGTATTCAGACCCATTGCTAAGAGACTTGAAATTGAGCTCAAGAGCATCCTGTTTCCATTGATCAGTCCACCTGTGGTAAATTCAATTGATTGGACATGATTTGGAAAGGCACAAACCTGTCTATATAAAAGGTCCCTCAGTTGACAGTGCATGTCAGAGCAAAACCCAAGCCGTGAGGTCGAAGGAAATGGCTGTCGAGCTCCAAGACACTATTGTGTTGAGGCACAGACCTGGGTGATGGTACCAAAAAAATGTATGCAGCATTGAAGGTCCCCAAGAACACAATGGCCTCCATCATAAAAAAAATATGGAAGAAGTCTGACCCTACTAAGACTCCTCCTAGAGCTGGCCGCCCGGCCAAAATGAGAAATAGGGGGAGAAGAGCCTTGGTCAGGGAGGTGACCAAGAACCCGATGGTCTCTGTGGATATGGGAGAAATTTCCAGAAGGACAACTATCTCTGCAGCACTCCATCAATCAGGCCTTTATGGTAGCATGGCCAGAATGAAGCCACTCCTCAGTAAAAAGGCACCACAGCCCACTTGAATTTTGCAAAAGCCACCGAAAGGTCTCTCAGTACTCCGAGCATGGGCTGACCAACTGGCAAGTGTCTTCACTGACATTTTCAACCTCTCCCTGTCGGAGTCTGTAATACCAACATGTTTCAAACTGACCACCATAGTCCCTGTGCCCAAGAACACTAAGGTAACCTGCCTAAATGACTACCGACCCATAGTACTCAGCTTTGAAAGGCTGGTCATGGCTCACAAAACCATTATCCCAGAAACCCTAGACCCTCTCCAATTTGCATACCGCACCAACAGCTCCAGACTTCCCTTTCCCACCTGGACAAAAGGAACACTTATGTGAGAATGCCATTCACCGACTACAGCTTGTCGTTCAACACCCTAGTGCACTCAAAGCTTATCACTAAGTTAAGGACCCTGGGACTAAACACCTCCCTCTGCAACTGGATCCTGGACTTCCTGACGGGCCACCCCCAGGTGGTAAGGGTAGGTAACAACACATCCGCCACGCTGATCCCCATCAGGGGTGTGTGCTCAGTCCCCTCCTGTACTCCCTGTTCACACATGACTGCACGGCCAAACACGACTCCAGCACCATCATTAAGTTTGCTGAAAACACAACAGTGGTAGGCCTGATCACCGACATCGATGAGACAGCCTATAGCAAGTAGGTCAGAGACCTGACCGTGTGGTGCAAGGACAACAACCTCTTCCCCAACGTGATCAAGACAAAGGAGATGATTGTGGACTATAGGAAAAGGAGGACAGAGCACGCCCCCATTCTCATCGACGGCGATGTAGTGGAGCAGGTTGAGAGCTTCAAGTTCCTTGGTGTCCACATCAACAAACTAACATGGCCTAAGCACACCAAGACAGTCGTGAAGAGGGCACGACAAAACCTATTCCACCTCAGGAGACTGAAAAGATTTGGCATGGGTCCTCAGATCCTCAAAAGTTCTACAGCTGCACCATCGAGAGCATCCTGATGGGTTGCATCACTACCTGGTATGGCAACTGCTCGGCCTCCGACCGCAAGGCACTACAGAGGGTAGTGTGTACGGCCCAGTACAGCACTGGGGCAAAGCTTCCTGCCATCCAGGACCTCTATACCGGTGGTGTCAGAGGAAGGCCCTAAAAATTGTCAAAGACTCCTGCCACCCTAGTCATAGACTGTTCTCTCTGCTACCGCACAGCAAGCAATACCGGAGCGCCAAGTCTAGGACCAAGAGGCTTCTAAACAGCTTCGACCCCCAAGCCATAAGACGCCTGAACAGCTAATCAAATGGCTACCCAGACTATTTGCATTGCCCCCCCCCACGCTGCTGCTACTTTTATTATCGATGCATAGCCACTTTAAATAACTCTACCTACATGTACATAATTACCTCGAAACCAATGCCCCGCGCACATTGACTCTGTACCGGTACCCTCTGTATATAGCCCCGCTATTGTTATTTACTGCTGCTCTTTAATTATTTGTTATTCTTCTCTCTTACTTTTTAGGGATTTTCTTAAAACTGCATTGTTGGTTAAGGGCTTGTAAGTAAGCACTTCACTTTAAGGTCTACACCTGTGCATTCAGCGCATGTGACAAATCAAATGTGATTTGAACGTCCTCGTGTGGCCCAGCTGGAGGCCGGACGAGAACCCTGTTAAACATCTCTGGAGAGACCTGGAAAATGTTGTTCAGCGATGCTCCCCATCCAGCCTGACAGGGCTTGAGAAGATCTGCGGAGAAGAATGGGAGAAACTCCCCAAATACAGGTGAGCCAAGCTTTGTAGCGTCATACCCAAGGAGACTCAAGGCTGTAATCGCTGCCAACGGTGCTTCAACAAAATACTGAGTAAAGGGTCTGAATACTTATGTAAATTTGATATTTTCCAGGTATATATATATATATATATATATATACATACACACACGTTTTCAAAAATGTAGGAGAAAAACAACTGTTTTTGCTTTGTCATTATGGGGTATGTGTAGATTGACGAGGGGAAAAAAATGGATAAGGCTGTAACATAAAATGTAGAAAAAAGTCAAGGGGTTTGAATAGATTCCGAATGCACTTTAATAGAGCTTTTGAAGACACGTTTTAAGAGACCCAAAGACAGGTAGTTGGCCTGCTGGTGTCACTGGGATTATTTAGCTTGGGATAAATTTTAAAAAGCTGTGAGAAAGAGATGGTTGGTGACAATGCTGCAGAAACATGGTAAATTGGAGGAAGTAGGTTACTGCATACTGATAGTTTCCCGCCCACAGAATAGTTAATGAAGGTAAAGTGTCCATAAGAACTGACCTTACAGAGGCACTCTCACTCTATGTAAACACACCAACAGCATTGTGGGTAGACGGGAAGTAGAAGAGGTTACAGCTACAAACCTCTACAGGGAGGGTGTTCACGTGTCAGCTTCCTGCAACAACAACAATAATAAGACACCCTGGCCTGTTCGAAACATACCCAGTCTTCACAATGTCTTGAGACACAGGTGAGGGCTGGGTACGATGCTTCTAAAATAAATCCCTCCTCACCTCCTCCACTTCCTTCCTTGAAGTGATCACATCGGACACGACTGGACAGGCGAAACTCTGGGTTCTATAACACAGTCTAACAATCTACATGGTGTCAGATCAGTGATTGTCTCCAGGAAGGAAAGGAAGGAAGGCTGTATCTCTCAGCGTTCTGGTTGGTTCTCGGTTTCTCTGCAGTGAAATGGAAGAAGGGGTGATGGACCGTGGCTTCTGCTAAAGCCCTGAAACTGTCCAGATCCAGCAAGGTGACATCACTATGCACCCCCCCCCCAAATAAAAAGATTCTTAGTAATCAGAGACAGGACGTCAAACTAACGGAGATCTGAGTCCAGGACACAGACGAGTTGTGCTCTAAAAATATCTCATCTACTTACTTACCCCAAACAAAGCACTTGACAAAAATACTAAAAAGCATGTGTCAAAACACACTCGAAAGCTTTAGTACTAAACCAGCCAAGCTCTAAAGCTTTTTGAACAGGAGAAGACGTACAGTACTAAAGCCCATTAATGATGCTTTTACCCACCTTGTCTCATACAGTGGTATCTTTATTCATTGATTCTATAGTATGGTTATTATTTTAATAATGTCATTAATTTACTACGGGTGCTAGTATCTCTATTTATTTAGGTGAGGGAGCACAAAGAAAAATGTAAATGACGTCAACTTTTCCTCAAAAGTGTGTGCCAACAGATGCAAAAGAAAACGGATCCTCCAAAATGCAACATCCGCCTGTGTTCACGCAGCCATTTTCCTTTTGACATGGGCCTATTTTTAACACCCTCAAAACTCCAAGTTCGGGATAGGCTACCTCATTTTTTTTAAACGGGCCATCGCCACCGTCAAATCGTGAGGGATAGTTCTTCATGTTTTACCCGGGGAAAAGTCCCAGCTGCATGTCCACACCGACCATTTGATTGATCAGTCAGTTTTGCGGGAATATGCGTTTAGAGGTCTTCTTGAATGACTGTTCCGTGAGCGTATTTAGAGAAGACCGGGTTAACCAATTAGCCCTTCTTGTGTTTTGTTTCAATCAAAGGGCCTATCTTTGACAATTCGGCTTCAGCTAACCATCCTAAAATCTCATTAGAAATGAGGTGTTTTTGGTGTAGCAGTAACGTTACAGCCCTACTATGCTATTATATTTTGGTTCTGTTATGTAACATGCAAATTAAATCATTATATGATCTGGCAAGACATTGATCACTTTTTCTAAACAAGCACCATCTTCTGGGCCCGAGTAGCAGGCCGCTTTTCATCCAAATTTCCGAATGCTGCCCACTACCCTAGAGAGGTTAACTTCTCTAGGGTAGGGGGCAGCGTTGGGAATTTTGGATGAAAAGCGTGCCCAAATTAAACTGCTTTGCTACTAGCCATAAAAGCTAGAATATGCATATAATTAGTAGATGTGGATAGGAAACACTCTGAAGTTTCGAAAACTGTTTGAATGATGTCTGTGAGTATAACATAACTCATATGGTAGGTAAAAACCTGAGAAAAAATACAACCAGGAAGTGGGAAATCTGAGGTCTGTAGTCTTTCAAAGCTTGGCCTATTGAAAAGTGTCTATGGTGTCATGTTGCATTTCCTAAGGCTTCCACTAGATGTCAACAGTCTTTATAACGTTGTTTGATGCTTCTACTGTGAAGTGGGGCCGAATGAGAGGGGAATGAGTCAGAGGTCTGCCAGCAGCCACAAGCTCAGTCTTGCGCGTTCACGTCAGAGCGACCTGCGTTCCATTGCATTTCTGAAGACAAAGGAATTCTCCGGTTGGAACATTATTGAAGATTTATGTTAAAAACAACCTAAAGTGATTCTATACATCGTTTGACATGTTTCTACGGACTGTAACTGAACTTTTGTACTTTGTCTGCTCGTGCGTCATGAAGTTGGATTACTGGGCTGAACGCGCTAACAACAAGGAGGAATTTGGACATAAATGATGGACAATAACGAACAAAACAAACATTTATTGTGGAACTGGGATTCCTGGGAGTGCATTCTGATGAAGATCATCAAAAGTAAGTGATTATTTATAATGCCATTTCTGACTTCTGTTGACTCCCACATGGCGGATATCTGTATGGCTTGATTTTGTTGTCTGAGCGTCGTACTCAGATTATTGCATGGTGTGCTTTTTACGTAATTTTTTAAATAAAAATCTGACACAGCAGTTGCATTAAGGAGAAGTGGATCTAAAATTCCATGTATAATAGTTGTATCTTTTAGCAATGTTTATTATGAGTATTTCTGTAAATTGATGTGGCTCTCTGCAAAATCACCGGATGTTTTGGAACTACTGAACATAACGCGCCGATATAAATATAAAAAATATAAATAAATATTTAAATATAAATACCAAACAAAACATACATGTATTGTGTAACATGAAGTCCTATGAGTGTCATCTGATGAAGATCAAAGGTTAGTGATTCATTTTATCTATATTTCTGCTTTTTGTGACTCCTCTCTTTGGCTGGAAAAATGGCTGTGTTTTTCTGTGACTTGGCTCTGACCTAATGTAACAGTATAACTTTAGACCGTCCCCTCGCCCATACCCGGGCGCGAACCAGGGACCCTCTGCACACATCAAAAACAGTCACCCTCGAAGCATTGTTACCCATCGCTCCACAAAAGCCACGGCCTTTGAAGAGCAAGGGGAACTACTACTTCAAGGGGGAACTACTACTTCAAGGTCTCAGAGCAAGTGAAGTCACTGATTGAAACGCTAACTAAGCTAGCCGTTTCACATCCGTTACACTAACATAATCTTTTTGATTTGCTTTCGTCGTAAAGCTTTTTGAAATCGGACACTGTGGCTGGATTTACAACAAGTGTATCGTTAAAATGGTGTAAAATACATGTACGTTTGAGGAATTTTAATTATGGGATTTCTGTTGTTTTGAATTTGGCTCCCTGCAGTTTCACTGGCTGTTGACAGGTGGGACACTACCGTCCCACGTACCCTAGAGAGGTTGAAGAAGTTGAACCAACTTATGGTGATAAAGAACCGTTGAAGGATAGCTCTGCCATTCGGCCAATTCAGGAACGAAGAAGAATAATTTGCAGTAGGACTAACCTAATAGGCCTACGACTACATGGTATAGCTGTTTTTAGGCTACAGCCGAATGCACATGCATATAACTTAATATCATTGAACTGTTCGTGATTAGCTTGAACACACGGTGACGATATACCCCATTACAGAATAAAACAAAACATAGAATTGTACGAGGGCTCCGTGGAGTTTCGTGAACATCCTCCAGGACTTAATTCAAACGTCCTGACCACTTTGGCCAATCAGAACTCGGACAGGCCTCCGCAGTGCACACTGGTAGCCTAATAGTTCTTCATCGTTCTTGCCACCGCCAGAGAGAAGAAACCACCATTTACCTCTAGGTTGCAATAAATATTTGGTTTGACATTGAATTATTGCTGTAATTAAATATAATTTCTCAGAAGCCATTTGACAGAAATAGTATCACAGCTCAGTGTATTCTCGAGTCAAATTGGAAAAAATGTGAGGGAGCACCGCTCCTCCGACTTCTACAGGTGAATGCTGCATTGACATAGTACTAAAATACTGCTGAGGTATCTATCGCCATTTGGAAGGGGGGGGGTATACAGTGCATTTGGAAAGTATTCCGACGCCTCGACTTTCTCCACATTTTGTTAAAGCCTTATTAAAAAATATATATATATATATATATTTTTTTTTCCCCCTACAATCTACACACAACAACCCATAGTGACAAAGCAAAAACAGGTTAGTATACATTTTAGAAAATGGCCTCCTGAGTGGCGCAGTGGTCTAAGGCTGTGCTTACTTGAGATTCTGGGTTCAAGTCCAGGCTCTGTCGCTGCCGGCTGTGACCGGGAGATCCATGGGGCGGCGCACAATTGGCCCAGCATCGTCCGGGTTCGGGGAGGGTTTGACCGGCAGAGATGTCCTTGTCCCATTGCGCACTTGCGACTCCTGTGACCGGCCGTGCACGCTGAAACAGTGGCCTGGTGTACTTTGTTTCCTCTGACACATTGGCGCGGCTGGTTTCATGGGTTAAGTGGGCATTGTGTCAAGAAGCAGTGCGGCTTGGTTGGGTTGCATTTCGGAGGATGCACGCCGTTCGACCTTTGCCTCTCGAGTCTGTATGGGAGTTGCAGCGATGAGACAATTGGATACCATGAAATTGGGGAGAAAGTGGCAAAAAAAATCTGGAAATATCACATGTACATAAGTATTCAGACCCTCTACTCAGTACTTTGTTGAAGCACCTGGGGCAGCGATTACAGCCTCGAGTCTTCTTGGGTATGACGCTACAAGCTTGGCACACCTGTATTTGGGGAGTTTCTCCCATTCTTCTCTGCAGATCCTCTCAAACTCTGTCTTGTTGGATGGGGAGCATTGCTGAACAGCTATTTTCAGGTCTCTCCAGAGATGTTCGATCGGGTTCAAGTCCGGGCTCTGGCTGGGCCACTCAAGGACATTGAGATTTGTTCCGAAGCAACTCCTCCGCATTGACTTGGCTGTGTGCTTAGGGTCATTGTGCTGTTGGAAGGTGAACAGTCACCCCAGTCTGAGGTCCTGAGCACTCTGGAGCAGGTTTTCATCAACGAGCTCTCTGTACTTTGCTCTGTTCATCTTTGCCTCGATCCTGACTAGTCTCCCAGTCCCTGAAAAACATCCCCACAGCATGATGCTGCCACCACCATGCGTCCCCGTAGGGATGGTGCCAGGTTTCCTCCAGACCTGACACTTGGAATTCAGGCCAAAGAGTTCTCGTGATCCGAGTCCTTTAGGTGCCTTTTGGCAAACTCCAAGCAGGCTGTCATGTTCCTTTTACTGAGAAGTGGCTTCAGTCTGGCCAATCTATCATAAAAGCATGATTTTCCAGAGTGCTGCAGAGACCGTTGTGCTTCTGGAAGGTTCTCCCATCTCCACAGAGGACCTCTGGAGCTCTGTCAGAGTGACCATCGGGTTCTTGGTCACCTCCCTGACAAAGGCCCCTCTCCTCCTATTGCTCAGTTTGGCCAGGCGGCCAGCTCTAGGAGGAGTATTGGTGGTTCCAAACTTCTTCCATTTAAGAATGATGGTTGCCACTTTGTTCCTGGGGAACTTCAATGCTGCAGAAATGTTTTGGTACCCTTACCAGATCTGTGCATCGACACAATCCTGTCTCGGAGATCTACAGGCAATTCTTTTGATGTCATATGGCTTGGCTTTTGCTCTGACATGCGCTGTCAACTATGGGGCCTTATATAGACAGGTGTGTGCCTTTCCAAATCATGTCCAATCAATTGAATTTACCACCGGTGGACTCCAATCAAGTTGTAGAAACATCTCAAGGATGATCAATGGAAAAAGGATGCACCTGAGCTCAATTTCAAGTCTCATAGCAAAGGGTCTGAATACTTATGTAAATAAGGCATCTGTTTTTTATATTTAATGCATTTGCTAAAATTTCTAAAAGCCTGTTTTCTCTGTCATTATAGGGTATCGTGTGTAGATTGATGAGGAAAAATGTAATCAATTTTAGAATAAGGCTGTAACGTAAAGCAAAATGTGAAAAAAGTCAAGGGGTCTGAATACTTTCCGAATGCATCGGAAATAAACTTAGCATTAACACATACAGTATCATATAGCATACAGTATATTATAATATAACAGAGAAAGGGGAAAAGTGGAATAGAAAAATAGAAAAACTGACACACACACACACACACACACACACACACACACACACACACACACACACACACACAGGGATCTTGAGAGCCTTTGTTCAGAATGACCATGGATGGATGTCAGGTGTGTGAGATTTCCTGGCTACTCTTCCTACTGCTCCATTACATTGGATTAATACACTCCCTTCCAGTTAACCCCCCCAAAAAAAAAAAAATATATATATATAACTTCTATTACAGAAAATCTAACCTATCAATTGATATACTAATGATCGTAGAACGTTGCTAAAACCCCTGGCAACATTGGAATCCAAATCTAACGGTGGAGCCTCTGTCGTGGAACGAACAACTGGTTTCTGTATGCCACCATCTGAATGGCCAGTGGTGCATTTGATATGACGGATCTCCCCCAAAATACCGCGACCGACCGAGAGATAAAAATGCTCTATCGGAAACATAGGCACAGGATACTCTCGTGAGGGGTACGTGTACAAGAACGATACAGAAGTTGATTCTGTATTAGATTGTGGTAGACTAACCTATAGGCTACGTGTCTGGGTTGACCAGATAGACAACAATCAAATGTTATTGCAAGTTGAGAATGTCTTATTATGCTATTTACCCAGTCACCTAAAAACAATGCAAACACTGCCTTTTATGTCTGCCACAGTTATGTCAGAGAATTTAAGATCGGTTTGGTAGTAAACCTAAAGTATGACCCGTAAAACCCATAGTGGACGTCTTTAAATGGTCTGCAAACAGTACTTACTTGTCTTAAACGAACAAAAAACAGACAAGAAGAACCAACGGATAGAACTAACGTTTACTTCCCTTACTCGAAGGCTCTTACCTCGGCACACAGCTTGGTGAAGAGCGGTCCACTTCCCAGGTGGCGTATAGGTTCATGTGGACAGGGCGATTCGAGGTGATCGTGACCGGTTTGGAGGGTTGCAAGTGCGGGGAGGGGGCACCTCCAGTCCGCGGGAGCCCTCCTCGCTCCGACATCCTGGAGGTAGGTTAGCTTAAAAGGTTTCAAACGAAGGGGTATAATAGCCTTTCTTTCCCTTCTGCCTCTTCGTTGCAAAAACCTCGGTGTGCCTGTCTAGGCTACACGTTAAAATTTTCGTCTGTGCAATTAAAAGTGAATCCGTATCTTCTATACAATTGAATAACTATTATTTTGGTCGTACTAAATTGTAACTTTACCGTGAATTTCCTTTCTTTCAGAGAGCACAACGAGCAAACCCTCTTTCTCGCTCTCAACTTGTCTCTAGCCTGGTGCAGGAAACAGAACATTTCTCCACCAAGGCAAATCGCACAATCAGAGAAGAGGCGAAGTGAGAGGTTCTTACTCCCCCCCCCCCAAGTCTGCCCACGAAAACAAGACCACGAAGTGAGGAATTTTTGTATGAAGGTCAATGAGTCTCGAATTTGGTCAACAACAAAAATAATTGCAAATGTTCTACGTGAGGCTTCTTTGACCGAATATATGGGTTGTTACAAATGCTCTGATATAAGTGGACCACGTGGCATTTCGGTCACTTTGAAAAATACGACTTTTTATCGGAGTTGTGCCCTGTGGTCACACGCGTATCTGCCCTCTCATTGGCTAAAATGGTCACACCTGATCTCGCCTCCTGGCGCCTGTCTTCCATCATTGAGGTCATGTATTTTCATTGTAACAGCAGTCACTCAACTATCTTGTCAATATAATGAAAATCTTGGTCACAATGCATGATCAACGTGCCTCTTCTCTTGTTAACCCTTTAATTGTTTCTAAAAAAAATATGAAAACATGTTTGCACCATACATTCCTATTACTAACAACTAAAATAAGAACTTACAATAGTTTATTTTCAACTTGATGTTTATTTGGAAATAACAGAGCTCTACCAGGTAGCCGAGATTGTAAAATAAGCTCATACCAGCAATGCCATATTAGAATGGCAATTTGCATAGCATTTTGACTAATTTCAATATTATTTAAAAAATACTTTAAGTCTGCTTCAATTGCCTTTATTGATAGGTAAGTATTGTTGAAGACTGTTACGTGTTAACCTATAAAGGTCATTTTGTATGTCCAAACATGAATATTCAGTTACATTGAAATGAATGTGTTTTCAGGTGGAGGTATAGTGCAGTCCCTCAAAAAATATTCCCATTTTGAAAATATATGACAAAGTGACGTTCTTTATTACTATTATAGGCATTATTTGTATTAGTTGACCAATCAAGTTCAAGTGAATATTTTTTTCCTATTCACTTCTAAATCCATTGTCAAAACTTGCTCTACAAGCCTGTTGAGAATGTGGTTGAAGGGTTAAAGAAGATGTATGCTTATTTTATTTTTTTGTTATTTTACATGAGCGGGAGAGAGTGAGAGATGGGAAAATCATAAAAACAGTGTGACAACATGTGCCCCCTTAACATTCTGTTTTTTAAAGGTTAAGTTGGTTAATTAAGAAACTATTTCAGGTAAAGCTATATAAATAAATGCTAGGCTATGCTGTTAGAGTTAAACAAACTAAATTGATTAATCAATGAGTCAATCAATGTGTATGGATTTGTACTCATAATGCACCTCATTCCGAGCTCATGCTTCAAAAAGTCATTTGGTGTGACTGATGATGAATTCCAGGAATTTCCCCAAAGTGACATGATTAGAGGTGATTATTTAATTTTGAGATTTTTAAATCCATCAGTCAGGACATTGGGGGGCTCCGGTGTTTTGGAATTCCAGCCATGTTATTGTTGCTGTAACCCCACAGGGAATTAATCGGCCCAGGTCCGGTTACTAGCCTACCTGACTCTGACAGTATGCGGTCTGTGTTCGATGTGACTCACCGTCTTCCACCATTTATCTGTCACCCTGAGTAAAGATAGCTTATTAGGATGCAGGGCTGGTTACAGTCAGCCGTTTCATCTAGCTCATGAGTAAAGATAGCTTATTAGGATGCAGAGCTGGTTACAGTCAGCCGTTTCATCTAGCTCATGAGTAAAGATAGCTTATTAGGATGCAGAGCTGGTTACAGTCAGCCGTTTCATCTAGCTCATGAGTAAAGATAGCTTATTAGGATGCAGAGCTGGTTACAGTCAGACGTTTGATTTTTTTATCTCATGAATAAAGATAGTTTATTAGGATGCAGAGCTGGTTACAGTCAGACGTTTGATTTAGCATATGAGCTCACCTTCGTTGCGTCACACGACCTTGGGGAAATGTTTGACTGTGCACATGTGGACTACGGGTTGCTTTCCCTTTCATTTACAATTGGTTCTACTACTTTCGGTAGTCACAGCCTATAACCGAGTAACTGATTCTTCATGGTGATAGTAATAATTAGGTTTATCGTGGCCGGTTTCAATGTGATACGGGCACGTGAATAGGCTACTGCGGTTAGCTGTAGGCCCAATGCCAAAATGAGAAGTGGTGCGCATTTTATAGTCTGGCTACCGTCTGGCTAGACTATGAATCACTTAGATGTTGTCATTTGATAATCACACACACGTCACATGGCCTGAATAAAACACAACCACCGACTGTTTCCTTGTTGAGATTAAATTGGCACATAGCCTACGCGTTCGTGCTTTGTTGCCATTTTAGAGCAACAGCAATGTGTAAACAGTGGTTGTATTTTCTTAAAACTGTATTAAAAAGTATGGATTTCAGCAAACAAAGAAAGGCATGAAACAACAGATGACAAACATAGGTACATGATACGGTTTAAGAATGTACATGTTTGAAGTAGGCCTATCGACGCATAACGACTCGAAGGAGTCAGAGGTTCATTAAAAAAAAAACTCGTCTACACTCAATTCCGTGGAGGAGTTTAGTTACTTGGCTAGTGATAATCTATGCATACTTGTCATGAATTAGTCATAACCGGTATTCACATAGCATGTTTCATCTTCCTGGAGGCAACGGTTTATTGAAATAAACACTCTGCGCCCATAGCTGCTGGAAAATAGTTTGGGAGTGCTGCGATTTTATTGCTGACTGGCGGATGCAACCTATTTCTATGTGGAAGCTGAAATGGTCTATTAATTCATTTTCCATTTTAGTAAACACTCTTATCCAGAACAACTTACAGTAGTGAGTGCATACATTTTTATACTTGTCCCCCGTGGGAATCAAACCCCCTAGAATTGCATGCACCATGTTTCACCAGATGAGCCACATCATCACATACCACTTGATGTCTCAATGTACACAATTACTATATTGTGTATTGTTTTTCTTCACGGTGATGGAAAGTCTACAGGTACAAACCTAGATGACCAGCCTATATACAGTAACGTACATTTACATTAAGTGGTTTGTAAGGATGGTAAATTAACACTGCACAAAAAAAATAGTTGTTTTCCATGTTATTTGATCAAGAAAAATGTTACATTTGATGTGGATGTTTTGTGTTTTTGCCCATAACTTGGCACCCTTTGATGAAAATGTTTGAGGACAGGGTTTTGTTCTTTTGGATTCCATTACAACGAATCTCAGAGAAAGGGACAGGGCAACAACTCATGCAATACCAACCATTGAATCCTGCTCGACACTGTTCTTAATTATACAACTACCTTCTTTTTTTTGCCAAAGCGGAGAGATGCTGAACATTTTCTTTGGCCCGAACTGCAGACGTCGATATCGGTCCGCTAATACAAGTAAAGGCCCAGTGCACTACTTTTGTGGGGGAAAAATATATTTGTTCAAAACATATATTTTTTAATTCAGATTTTTCAAGGGGGTGCTGCATATCCTGCACCCGTGAATAATATGCGTGCAGGCAGGCGATTTATATTTGTCTCAAGTCACATAAGGTGTTGCTTGCTTCCTTCTTCCCGCCACTGCTGCTTGTGATGACATCCAGAAAAAGATTAGGATGACACAGATGAAATGATGGCCATGGATGGACCCAGGGGTTCTAAACAGTGCTCTGGATCTGCCACATCTCATTGCGTTCCAAGACGTCAACCCTGAACCCAAGACGTCAAGGGGAGAAGATACCTTATTCAGACCAGCTATGGTAAAACATTTAAAAATCCAATGTCATTTATGACCTTATCAGTGACGATGCAACTTTTGGCTTGACTGCCAATTAGTGGTAAAGAAACAGTGTCTTGAATATATCTTATCAACGAGAACTGAGTATGGAAGACAAGGACATGTCTATTGAAGGGGCCATTGCGAATCGCTGATGACGGTATGAATGGCCAAGCCTAGTACTTGCAGTTAGGATGACATTCATTCATTAATGCGAGTGTCTTCACCGGTTTCTGAATCTCCCACGGTACGGTGTGTGTGATCCCATCTACGTGGTGTCTTCGGGCCGGATGATTCATGCCAGGGTTTCTCCAGTGTGGGGCGGGAAATCATTCATACGCTGTTCAAATGATGTCACGCCATCTCCACAACAATAGGCAATGTCTCGAGTCCACTTGACCTTTCATGAAGACGTTAAGACGCGTCACACACAGGAAAATACTTATTTGGTCTTTCTCATCTGGGTTTGACACCAGTATCTTTAACCATATTGGAGAGATAGTGTATATCATATGGTTATGTAGCAGTCACCTCTTTTTTTAAGCAGGCTAATGAGAAAAATACATGGAATAGTTATTCTAGCATGTGGCTGAGAGGTTGTAGTAGGCTACTATACGCTTGGCTGACAAATCCTGGAATGGTATTGGAGAGAGCCTGCCAGACAGTGTGGTGCAGAGGGGGCCTCACAGGCATTGTGTTACTGTGTGTGTGTGTGTATATGTGTGTGTACTAGTGATCGAGTCAGCATGCGGCTACTGCAGTTATTTAGGTCACAGTGAGTGTTTCCTAGCATCGTCCTGATCTCGTGAGCTTACATTCTGTTAGGCGAAACAGAATGTAAGCTCGCGAGATCAGGATGGTTCGTATGAGGGTAAGTTTCCCCGGACGTCAGGTGTCTGTCACACTGGGTCCTGTCAACCCCTGGTGGGCGAGTTTAGAACTACACCTTGTTAGTACATCAGTCAGCTCTATGGCTCTTAGAGAGCCTTAGGACTTGGTCAGGGGGTATATCGGCGAGGCAGGAGGCCAGCTCATGGTTTTTCATGCTAGGTTTGACTTCATAGAGCCATAGGCATGTTGACAGAATGTTAGTGTAGATCACTAAAGTAAGGACTACAGCAATGTAGGGCCCGGTTTTTCCGCACCGTGTATCTCGACTTGTTATTGGCGATCACTAACTAGGGACAGGAGTTTTCCTGGTCAGGTGACAGGTCACATGGCCAGGAAAAAAAACAATAAAACCTGAAAATATTAACCATATGGATACATGGAATGGATTTGGAGTCGTTTATTTACAAAAACAGAAAAGCAGTTACATGAACAAATAACAGTCACACAGGATAGAATTGATGGGTCATACAAATGCTGCATACGGAGGAGGAGACCTGGCAGTGGTTCTACCGGACACCAGTCATGGGGGCAATTTCATTTCAATTCAGGAATTACACTGAACATCTAATTCTAACTATCTTCAACGCTCAATAAGGAACATTGGGAAATGGAATTTGGTTTACGTTATGAATTGACTGGAATTGAAATGGAAATGACCCCAAACCTGCCAGACACTTATTTACATCATCATTTAAAGGAAAATAAAACAACCGTGATAATTGATGGTTTTGTGGTCGTGAAAGAGTGGTTCCTCATGGTTTAAAATCTGAGCCCTGTTAAGTCTCGTTCTGCCTGTCCTCTCTTCCCTTGCCATTTCCTCTCTGTGTGATTTTGTTGGTCTAAAACTTGAACTCTTTGTATTTCTTGGCACCACTTCGTGTGTCTTGGGGCTGGGCCTTCCTCTTCTTTTGCTGTGGGAGAGAGAGAAAGAGAAATGAGAGTGCGAGAAAAAAAACAAGTTGTCAATATTGTCATACAACAGTGAAAACACTACTTTCCCCCCCCTTCTACTAACCCCCTATCCCGGCACAACATGTTGACATAGGTCTCTCTCTCATTATCTCTACAGGGCTGATAAGAGGGAGAGAGGAAGGAGGGAGATAGCTGTGCATGTGCACGCCCCTTTCAAATACTGATATTACAGGAGGATGGCCATATTCACAAGCATAGAGAACATTTTTTAAAAGCAAGGCCTTGTAATATTAGTTATTATGAAAGTACATTTTTAAAAACATTGGATTCCTGGAGCTAAAGTTGTAATAGGGACTTAGGTGTTGAAATCACTCATACCAGTAGAGATAATAAAAATGGCCCTCTAGTCTTCCCATCTAGTGTTTGCTTTTGCTTCCTTTTGAACTGAAAACTGGTAATACAAAACACTCTTAACCTCAGCAAGGCTCTAGTGGTCTAATACATTTCGAAAAACCGGGAATAAGATTTCCAGTACGCTAGCCTGCAGTCGCTCCCACCTCTCACCTTCTGTTTGGCGGCGTGCTCGGCCACCATGTCGCTGAAGTCCTCCTTCTCCACCTGGGCCTCCTGGTTCCTGACATGCTCTTCGTACTTCTGGGTCATGGCCATTGGGTCCAGCTCCAACTCTTCTGGGGCCAGGGCTACCTCCACCCCCTGGGACTCCTGGCCTCCACCCGCCTTACGACCAGCCATCGCCTGGAGAGGGATAAAGAGAGAGCGAGAAGAGGGTTCAAACAAAAGACAATCTGAAATGGCAGTGGCACCCTAATTCCCTAGTGTGTGTGTGTGTGTGTGTGTGTGTGTGTGTGTGGTACAACTGCATCCAAATGGTTTGGAGACCAGGCCAAAAGTAGTTCACTATAGATCGGGTGCTGATTCGGGCGCAGTCGTAGTGTGTGTGTGTGCGTATGATCCTGAGGATGGATGTAGATGTGTTGACTACGCAATGCATTAGTGTACAGTATGTATCAAAACTGGCATGAAAGCAGACGTGGTTCTTACCCCCGATACGTCGTAGATGTGTGTGGATGCCATCATGGCTGCCCCTCCAGAGCCCGTTCTCCTCTCTGGGAGCACCGTGAACAGCTGAGGAGTCTCATTCCTACACATAATTCAGCAGAAATAAATCACCAGAAGATACAAACCCACACACTCACAGCCTAGGTAGCACAACACACACAATAGAGAATACACACACAGCTTAAGTATGGCCACACACTCACCCATCCATGGCCTCCTCAATCTTCTTCTTCCTCAGCTCGATGAGCTCTGGAGTCTCCATACCAGCAGGCACTGACGAGAAGCCTCCTGGGGTGATCAGACCACTGGGGGAGAGGCATATACAAAACACACACAGGGCTGGAGTTGGAACACTGATCAAGGTACTCAAGTCAACCAAATGCAAATGTCATTCCGTGCGATCAAAGGCCATTTGATCCAACAGTATAAAGAGACGGGTTCATTTCAAGTCGATGTCAACTTGTGTTTCAAACGTCCAGTAAACAACATGTGAATGTCTACCTGTCTGCCGGTGTGAAGAAGCCGGTTTCGTCTGGTTTCTCCTCGTCGCTCTCATCTTCCTCCTCTTCCTCTGAAGACTCCTCATCTGAAGGCTCCAGCTCTCCCCACGGCGTACGATCTACCTCTTCCTCCTCAGCCTTAGCCTACACCGAGAGAGAGAGAGAGACACACACACAAGGGCACCAGTCAATACACCAATAGATTAAAAGCAGACTGGTTGTACGACATAGGCATATGTGGTAGTGAGTGTAGGGACGTTTGGTGTATGGTAAATATTAGGGGTATGAGGCACGATTGTAGGGTATCCATCAGTGTATGAGGCGGATCTAACCTGGAAGTCTCCTGCGTTAGTCCCGAACACATCACCGTACAGAGGCTTGCCTGTCTCATCTACAGGAGGCTTCCCCCAACCACCAGCGTGGTAACCAAACGAACAGCTCTGAGAGGAGGGAGAGAGCGAGAGCGGGAGTTAATCGTCTGTAATGAGCTTCACGATACTGCAACATTTCAATAGTGTTAATACTTTTGTAACAAGTCGGTAAATTGTTAAAGAGTGTGTCTGTTAAAGTCGGGCTTACCTCTGGGATGGGTGAGTTGAGTCCAGGGATCTTGAGGTTGGGATAGGAGGGGGGGGGGCCGTATCTCTGCATGGCGATCAGCCAGGGAGGGGGAACCTTGTGGGAGTTCTGCACAGAGAGGGGATGGTGAAGCAATTTTAGTGACAAGACCATTGTGTATCAGTGTCATTCTGCTCTCAAAAAGACGATCATCAATACAATTATTTTCGTCAAATCAAATAAAGCACAACTATAAAGCTGCCCAGCAACAATAAAGTTAGTGGCGGGATAACAATAAAATGAAGTAGCGGTGGTGGGGATGAGGATGAAGATTAACTCACCGGTCCAACCGGCATGCCCAGAGCGATACGCAGTTCATCTGACAGATCGCCTGGTTTCTTCTCCTTCAGCCTCGTCTCAAACTCTTTACCCTGAAAGAGAGAGAAAGGTCAGTGTGAGAAACAGAAACCTACCAGAGCAGTCCACTGACAACCAGGATTTCATTCAAGAACAAGGAACTATTGAAGGAAACCCAAAATCAACCACATAGGAGAGCTGGGGCCATATGGACAAAAATCCATATCGCGATAAATTCCCTAAATGTATGTGATATTGATAAATAGAATGGTAAGTTTATAACATTCATGTGCTAGGGAAGTGAATTTGAAATAATTCACTATTTAAATAATATCATGATATTTTGGGGGGATATCCGGATAATTGAAAGAGATGGGTTAGCTGACAATGTCACACAAAAAACGATGCGCATGCTTCAATGGTACAGAGGTCCGTGATTTGTTATGATTCTGGATGGCCAGATGGCTACCAACAATGATAAGAAACTGCTATGCTGGGGAATCGTAAGGGACTCGTTTCAGCTAGGCCGTCATTGTAAATAAGAATTTGTTCATAACTGACTTACCTAGTTAAATAAAGGTTAAATAAATAAATAAAAGCTCATTTCATCTTGTTCTTGATACCATGTCTTGTTTCGAGGTGTTTTGACTGATTTCATGTCAATGCTAATATGGAAAAAATGTGCTAGCTAGCTAACCAACAACTGTAATGATGTATTTGAGACAAGAAGTGCTCTTTGTGCAAATGTATTTATGTTTTCAATAAACATAGAATATAGTTTACATGTTGTCAACAATCTAAGCCAACCCTGTGTTTTGCCCCATAGTTGCGCACGCATCGGATTTGTTGCTAAACAACCAACCTGTCTATACATGTAAAACTAATAAAACTTGTTTAAACTTGGGAATGCTACCTGCCCCAATGCATAGTGCCAACTGTACAGTTTGGTGGTGGAGGAATAATGGTCTGGGGTTGTTCTCATGGTTTGGGCTAGACCCCTTAGTTCCAGTGAAGTGAAATATTAATGTGACAGCATACAATGATATTCTAGACAAACACCTTTGGGATGAATTGGTACGCAGACTGCGAGCCAGGCCAAATCGCCCAACATCAGTGCCCGACCTCACTAATGCTCGTGGCCGAATGGAAGCAAGTCCCCGCAGCAATGTTCCAACATCTAGTAGAAAGCCATCCCAAAAGAGTGCGGCTGTTATAGCAGCAAAGGGGGGACCAACTCCATATTAATGCCCATGATTGAGATGTTCGACAAGCAGGTATCCACATACTTTTGGTGTAGTATATCTACCTCGTAGTATAGGTCTCCATGGATGGAGAGTTTAGGCTTCATCTGCCACTTGAAGAAGGCGTCGTGGAGCTTCTGGTAGTCAATGTCGATCTTGCCCATCTTGGGACGAACCTTCTCCCTCATCTTGGTCTTCATGGTCTTGGCATCCTCCTGTGAACAGGGAACATAGCGTTGAAGAGGTTACACAGGATAAAACAGATGCATATTAGATTGTGTCCTACTACAATAGAAATACATTAGGGTTCCCCAACTGGAGGCCCGCGGGACGAATTTGGCACGCAGGTGATTTTATTTGGCCCCTCAAGTTTATTTTACTTTTTGGGGGGACTATATAAACATTAGCAAATCAGCTCCAATTGATTTTCATTTTGGAAATCTGTTCCAAAGTATAAGAGAGAGATATACTGTATGTGATCAAAAGCGGCACACGCCCCATCAGATTTGTCTTGTTGTTGTTTTTCTGTAATACTACTAGCCACCTAGCAAATTTATAAAGTTGGTTTCAGACAGGTTCCCAATCTCCCAACCTCAATTAGCTACCAAGAAGCCAATTTCAGGCTATCAATCAAGTTAAAGTAGCTAGCTTGTCTAATTAACCTTAGCTGGCATGCCTGCTGGCAAGGTTGGTAGACTTTAGAAAAGCAACTAATTACTAAATGTACTGAATAAGACTCGCATTCCTTTCAATCTTTTACCCCGATTTGAGCAGAGATTCAGATATAGTTTCTTAAAATTAAAATATCCTCCTGATTGGTGGTTACAGACAGCTCAAGAGGTATGCCTAGATGTGCAGAAAAATAACTTTTTTTTTACGTGATCATATACAAACGCAAGCGAGGTTTGAAATTACTATGTTTTAGTCAAATTTTATATCTGTGCTTCTTGCCGTCAACAAATTTGTAATTATGTTCTGGCCCCCTGACCATCCGCTCAAGAAAAATCTAGTTGATGATCCCCGAAGTAATCACAGATAAAAGCAATGCCCCAACCACATTCTTACACCTATCTAGTCATGATGGATCCTTGTTAACCTCAAAAGCATTCAAACATGAGTACATCCCAAAAATGGACCCACTTGCCACCAGCTTGTGGCCCCCTGTACCCACTCAACCCCAACCAGTCACCCACCTTCTCCTGCAGAGCCTCTCTCATCTCCTGGATGCCCGTCCTCTTGATGAACTCTGGCAGCTCAAACGGGGGCTTCTCTATACCCCTCTTGCCCTGGAGGTACTTCCTCTTGAAGCACCAGTGTCGGGGGACGGGGACCGTGTTCCTGGTTGCCTTCAGGTGTACCAGCAGCTTGGGCTCCTGGGCCGTCACATCGTGCATCTCCACCACGTCGGGACGTGCCACCAACTGGAGAGGAGGAGAGAGGGAGGGGGATGACCGGAGAGAAGGGAGCGAAAAGAGAGGTAATAAAGTTGGGAGGTCACATGCTGACTAGACTTGGGACTCGCATGCGCCATCGCTCGCTTGTTAATTTTGTCCATTCACGATCAGGACACGCAGGTGGAAATATCAAAACTAACTCTGAACCAACTATATAAATTTGGGGACACGCATTAAACATTCATGCCATTTAGCTAGCTTGCAGTAGCTAGCTTGCAGTTGTAGCTACTTTGTCCTGGGATATAAACATTGGGTTGTTATTTAACACAAGGTCCTCTACTCCAACAATCCACAGAGAAAAGGGTAAACCTAGTAAGATTCTAGTAATCTTCTGACTTTATATGGCGGTTGGCAACCAACTTTTATTTGAATTTTTTTAATTGTACCTTTATTTAACTAGGCAAGTCAGTTAAGAACAAATTCTTAATTTCAATGACGGCTAGGAACAGTGGGTTAACTGCCTTGTTCAGGGGCATAAATATTTTTACCTTGTCAGCTCGAGGATTCGATCTGTTACTAGTCCAACACTCTAACCACTAGGCTACCTGCCGCCCCAACTTTAAGGTGCATTATAACCCCCGACTGGAGTGTGGACCTCAGTTCAGCTTTCAATCACCCACGTGGGTATATGCTTCTAAAAACCAATAACAAGATGGGAGGCAGGACTATTTTAGCGCCTGGCTACGCAGATGCTCGTTGACGTGTGCGAGCGGTTTGGTTGAAATGAATGAATAACATGTATGTGTCATTTTATTTTGGTGTGGTCAGCATGTCAGATGATCCCGCAGGTGAAGAAGCCGGATGTAGAGGTCCTGTGCTGGCGTGGTTAAGCATGGTCTGCGGTTGTGAGGCCGGTTGGACGTACTGCCAAATTATCTAAAACGATGTTGGAGGCGGCTTATGGTAGAGTAATGAACATTAAATTATCTGACAACAGCTTTGATGGACATTCCTCCAGTCAGCATACCAATTGCATGCTCCCTCAAATCTTGTGATATCTGTGGCATTGTGTTGTGTGACAAAACTGCACATTTTAGAGTGCTGTTATTGTCCCAGCACAAGGTGCATCTTTGTAATGATCATGCTGTTTAATCAGCTTCTTGATATGCCACACCTGTCAGAACGGGTACATTAGTGTCTAGTTTAAGAAACAGATGCCTCACAAGTCCTCAACTGGCAGCTTCATTAAATAGTACCCGCAAAACACCAGTCTCAATGTTAGCAGTGAAGAGGCGACTCCGGAGGTTCTTGAAATTTTCCGGATTGAATTACCTTCATGTCTTAAAGTAATGATGGACTGTCGTTTCTCTTTGCTTATTTGAACTGTTCTTGCCATAATATGGACTTGGTATTTTACGAAATAGGGCTATCTTCTGTATACGAACCCTACCTTGTCACAACACAACTGATTGGCACAAATGCATTAAGAAGGAAGGAAAGAAAATCCACAAATTAACTTTTAACAAGGCACACCTGCTAATTAAAATCATTCCAGGTGACTACCTCATGAAGCTGGTTGAGAGAATGCCAAGAGTATGCAAGCTGTCATCAAGGCAAAGGCTGGCTACTTTGAAGAATCTTAAATATAAAATATATTTTAATTTGTTTAACACTTTTTTGGTTACTACATGATTCCATGTGTTATTTAATAGTTTTTGATATCTTCACTATTATTCTACAATGTATCAAATTAAAGAAAAACCCTTGAATGAGTAGGTGTGTCCAAACTTTTGACTGGTACTGTGTGTGTATATAGTCAGCACTTATAACATTCATGAAACACAGCATTAATGACACCAGCTAGATCTTATAACCACTATGTTATAAGAATGTGGTTTACCTGTTTGAGTTCAGCCACAGTCAGTCTGTTCATCCTTCTCAGCTTCTTCTTAGACAGCTTGGGAACATCTGTTCTGATCTCCTGTACACACACACAGAGAGAGAGAGAGACAGAGAGACAGAGAGAGAGATGGAGAAAGAGGAGCAAGGAGGACTTCCATGGTCAACAGTTCCAAAGAAGGAGTAATTGACAACATGAACAGGAAGACACTATCCCCCATGTCCCAATCCTCTAACTTTCTCCCTGAAAGTGCACTACTTAGGGCAGTAGGCTAGATAATTGAGACACTGAACAGTCCTGCTTGAGATTTTGTCTTCTTCATCCAAGCCAAGGAATGAAGAAACCATAGGATAGATGAATACTAACGTCATCACTGTCATCGCTGTCTTTTGTCTCCTCCTCGAACCCCTTCTTCTTCAACATGGTAGGAGCCTCCTTTTTCTCCGGCTCCTTTTCTTTCTCTTTCTTCACATCGTCAGTCAGCTGAGGGATGAAAAACAAAACAAAAAAACAGTGAGAGGGACGGAGACAAAGCCGGTTAAGTGAAGCAATTTACTGAACACTCAAACAGAAAACCAATATCCAAATTGAACAACAGTATATTGTATTTCAGAAGTGGTCATCAAAATGGTAAATAATAAGGTCAAGAAGATTGCGGACAAATGTGTAGGATGTTTTGACTGATCATTTGTTCATTCGTTATGAATAAACAAATGATCAAAACGGAGCAGGCTCTCACCTTGAAGGCCTCAAAGATCCTCTTGAAGAAGATGAAGTTAGGATCGTAGATCTCCGGTTCCTCAGTGACGTACTCGATCTCCACCTCATGCTCTTTCTCCTTCCCTCCATCCTCCTCCTTCTTCTCCACCGCCTGCACCCTCTTCTCCTGCACACGCCTTTTCTTGTTCTTCTTCTTGCGGTTCCTGCGCTTGCGGTTTTTCTGAGAAGGGAAGATAGAAAATGTCAGGAAACAGCACCATTTCTTAATCCGCACACCAACTCAGTGGCCTTGTGGTTAGTGTCCGCCGTAAAATTCTAAGGTTGTGAGCTAAATTCCCTGCTGAGTCGCATCATTCTGAATTCGCATTGGAGAAGCGCCAAGGTTCTTCCCCTCTGTTGCCTTTTGAAAAGGAGGCAAGGAGAGGACGCGAGGAATCAAGAAAATACAATTGAGATTCACCCACAGACAGCAGGAGAGAAGTTGTGAATGAGAACAATAATCACATCTTTCTTGGAGAGAGAACTGTCATCCTCTTCCGTCTCAGACAAGACGGGAGCGGAGTTGTTCATCTCCATCTCCCGGCTCTCCTCCTCCTCTTCTTCTTCTTCTTCTGGAAAAGGATAGAAAACACAGAACATTCACTGACCAGTTCAAGCTCCTACAAGGCTCTGAACCCAGATAACAAGAACTAGGACTGCAGTACTTAGAATAGAAAGATATCATCAGGGTTAGAGGTTTGGTTGATGTTAACTTACTGAAAGATATGAAGAAACATTCAATAAATATATGTTATAGAGTTAGCTTACTTTATTTGTTTAAGTCATGATTTTGTCATTTGTTAAGGATTTATGCATAATCCCACTCCAGTGTGTAGTTCCCTGTTCTGACCTGTGGGAGCGGTGCTTAGCTGCTCCTGTCTGATCTCCTTTAGTTGGAGAATCTTCTCCAGGGCCTGAGGGATCTTAGGGCCAATGCCCACCTCCTCTCCCTGCCATACCTGTTAAACACACGCACACTCAATTTTCTTAGGTCAGGTGTCTCCTGATACTAAACATATTGCATATACATTTCTTCTAAATCTTACACCGAGCAGACTTCTATAGCAGCTGAATTCTTACCTGAGATAACTCACTAAATGAAAACTTAAGTCGCAAGCATCCAGTTCAATTTACATGGGTGTTAAGTATTTGTCCCTTATGTTTAAGAGCACAAAGTAGACCACGACAAACAATATTTATAAGGACAATGTCTATTAGCTTGACGTTGGGTCGTACCTCTCTGGCGTCCTCTCCTGGCGGTGGGGGAACTCTCTGTCTCTGGGTATGCATCATGGACATACCAGGAGGGGGTGGGTTCATTCCACCAGTATTTATACCAGGGGGGGGTGGGTTCATACCTACAACACAACAAGACCCACATTTTGATTTACACCAACCATGTCGATGTACCGCCGCCGTGTTATGTAAGCACGAAACAGACGAAAATGGACAGAAACAGGGAGGGACTATCTGGAAATGTCCAATAAGAAACGCTTGTTGTCATTTTCTGTGGAGAACGACCGATATGGGTTTTGAAGGGCCGATATGGAGAAAAATGGAAAAATGGCCAATATTTTATGGCGATAATACCTTGAAAATGTGAACATTTTAATAATTTAATTAACATTTGAATAAATATTCCCTTAGAAAGCCAGCCATATATAGCTTCAACAAATCGTTTATACAACCATACAATCAATTTGACTTTGTTCTTAACACTATAACTACTTAACATAATGGTACATTTATTGATAAACTGGGTGAAGCAAGATTGCATAGGCCTAGTCACAATACAGGTGAATTCATATTTAAGAGGTCTTCATGGATTGATTTATTGACTCTTTTGGGCCTTTTTCAGTAGTCTATGGGGCAACAGAAGACAATCTGTTTCCCTTTCATTTGAGACCACGTTAGGCCTACTGATAAATATTTTTTTTTTTACAGAAGTAGCCCTTTGTCTTTAAAAAAAATATTTTCAAAAATATGTGTTGTCTCTTTAAGAGACATGACAACACTCCTGTGTCGTGTAACCAAAGTATGTGAGCAGAGCCTGAGCAGAGCCTAGAGAGGAGCTTGCCGAATTTGACTGAAGCGCAGAGCCAGTTTCCCAAAGGATGGAGCAGCGGCTGTCTCGGCCCCTCCAATTTCGCTCCAGTTCCACTTATTTCACGAGATCAGGACATGCATTTGTAGTCTACTTGTGTGCTGCTATAGCCCCTTTTGCATTAGCTACAGTCATGGAGTTCGTTAAATATTTTCATAAAGAAACTGAAAAAAACACAGGTGCAAAATCAAGGTGACTCACAAAGATGAGGACCAAGAGCAAGAGCGGGAGAGCGGTGATGTAGTGTCCACTAAAGAATCACTGTGGAATCTGAAAAGACACGTACCCCGAAAGCATGATGATGTATTACATGCACATGCTAACAGAAAGGAACGAGATGGGTAGCTAGCTAAGTGTGCCATTGTATTCAAGTATTCATAAACAAAAAATCTGATCTCTTAAAAGTTTCCTTCATGTTCATTCTATTATCTATACAATAGGGTATCCTTGATGTTGGCTCAATAAGCCTGACATATTACCTCTTTCAAGAGGCTTTCTGTTTTGATAGGGTTATTTTTCCTAAAAAAAAAAAAACTTTACGCCTACATAAAGAAAAACTCCTCCTCCCCGCCCAGCCTGGCAAGAGTGGGCCGAAGGGTGTTCAGCATCCCGTGGCTCTGCAATCGCAGAGAGGGTATTCTCCGCTACTGGCCTACTCTCCAGGCACCGTCACATGAGCCTGAAGCCACAGACTCTTGCCAAACTTGTGTTTCTAAAAGTGAATTCAAAAGGCACTGTCATGGAGTTCACTACATTTTTTCATAAATAAACTGAAAAAGCACACAGGTGCAAAATCAAGGTTAATTACTAAGATGAGGAGCCTAATAAAGCATTTTTTCATTTCATTTTTATTTAGTTTTAAGTCACGGCCTACATGCGCAATTTATAGACTATGGTGATTTAATACAATTAAATGTTTAAATGCTGAACACGTAAGGATGTGGAGCGCTAGAGCGGCAAGCAGCGCTCCGTGAGCGAGGAACAGGATTTCCAATGCTCAACTCAGCTCACATACTCTGCATGTAGTCAGGCAGTTCAGGTCGGCTCAGCAAGAGAAAGACAAGTCATTTAGCTAACTCAGTGAATTAACAACGTTTCTGGTAGTGCAGAACAATTAGTGCCTATTGAGGTCGGTTCAGTTTCGGTTGAAATACTAAAAATAATCTCGGATTAGATTATTTGGGTTGAATGCTGTAACACCACTGAATCATTTATTAAATGTACTTTAATCAAATATTTCAGTTGTGTATATTACATTTGTTTTATTGATTCATATTATTTCAATCCAAGTCATCATCAGCTGTTGCCTATGCGGTCTGACAAAATTACTATTTTGTAGTTCTTCAAAGTAAATAAGGCATACTTTTATGACTGCTGAATACCCACTACCAATAACTTTGATCATGTATTTTCAGTTAGAGATACCTCGCAAAGCAACAGCTGCTCTCTATATCCCTTCACGAGCATGCATTCTTGTCTCTTCTGTAGCAGGCGTGAAAAATAAACAGACCGGTCAAGCACACTGAACAAAAATATAAACAATATTTAAAGTGTTGGTCCCATGTTTCATGAGCTGACATAAAAGTTAACAGAAATTTGACATCCCTGTCGGTGAGCATTTCTTCTTTGGCAAGATAATTCATCCACCTGACAGGTGTGGTATATCAAGAAGATGACTAAACAGCATGATAACCTTGTGCTGGGGACATTAAATGCCACTCGCAATACGTGCAACTGGCCTCACAACCGCAGACCACTTGTATGGCATCATGTGGGCCAGCGGTCTTCTGATGTGAATGTTGTGAACAGAGTGCCCTATGGTGGTGGTGGGGTTATGGTATGGGCCGGCATAAGCTATGGACAAGGAACACAAGTGCATTTTATTGATGGCAATATGAATGCACAAAAATGTCGTGACAAGATCCTGAGGCCCACTGTGGTGTATATCTGTATTCCCAGTCAGGTGAAATCCATAGATTTGGGCCTGATTTATTTATTTCAATTGACTGATTTCCTCATATGAACTGCAACTGTAAATTCACTGAAATTGTTGAATGATGAGTTTATATTTTTGTTCAGTAGAGATGTGCAATGGATTATGATCATTGTAGTTAATTACCATGTTTTATGCGCTAGACTATGTAGAATATTGGCCTATTGGAAACTACAACTCAACTACATCACACAGTTCAGGCTGGATATGATTTATCTCTAGAGAAACTGTGCAATGCGCGCATTGAGCTCGCAGAAGAACAAAAAACGAACTAAATGGAATTCAAATAATTGAACCGATGACGCAATTCGTTTTTTTAAACTGAAAAATAACTTACATTTTGGTTAATCGCTCAGCACAAACACAGCTTTAAAGTTAGCATACCTTGCATTAGGGTTTGCATATTAGCAATCACAAATAAAGTTAGTGTAGTGAATTGACGTTACCCAGCATCCCATTCTCATCGACGGGGCTGCAGTGGAGCAGGTGGAGAGCTTCATGTTCCTTGGTGTCCACATCACCAACAAACTAACATGGTCAGGGCACACCGAAACAGTCGTGAAGCGTGCACGACAAAACCTATTCCCCCTCAGGAGACTGAAAAGATTTGGCATGGGTCCTCAGATCCTCAAAGGGTTCTACAGCTGCACAATCGCGAGCATCCTGACTGGTTGCATCACTGCCTGGTATGGCAACTGCTCGGCCTCCGACCACATGGCACTACAGAGGGTAGTGATAAGGGCCCAGTACATCACTGGGGCCAAGCTTCCTGCCATCCAGGACCTCTATAACAGGCGGTGTCAGAGGAAGGCCCTAAAAATGGTCAAACGCTCCAGCCACCCAAGTCATAGACTGTTCTCTCTGCTAACGCATGGCAAGCGGTACCAGAGCACCAAGTCTAGGCCCAAGAGGCTTCTACCCCCAAGCCATAAGATTCCCGAACATCTAGTCAAATGGCTACCCAAACTATTTGCCCCTCCGCCCCACTGCCACTCTCTGTTGTCATCTATGCATAGTCACTTTAATAACTCTACCTACATGTACTCTACCTACCGGTGCCCCCGCACATTGACTCTGCACCGGCACCCCTCTGTATATATTGTTATTTTTTAATGCTGCTCTTTAATTACTTGTTACTTTTATCTCTTATTCTTAGCCATATTTTTTTGTTGAAACTGCACTGTTGGTTAGGGGCTTGTAAGTAAGAATTTCACTAAGGTCTACCTACACCTGTTGTATTCGGCACGTGACTAATACAATTTGATTTGATTAGCTAGCAAAAGTTAGCTCTATGCTGAATGTTGTTTATCTAGCTAGCTACTGGTATGTTGCTTTCAGGGTTTTCGTCAAAATTTTCCGCCGGACTGTGTGACCGGAATGATTGTAATTGACCTAAACACTAACGCAATTAGGGTGTCCACCCAAAAAGCAAAACATTGCCCATTGCGTCTTCCTCCCTATTATAAATCATAAATGAATATATATATATATATATATATATTATTTTTTTTAAACATTACGCCTAGAAGAACAAGCCGCCTACACAGTAATAAAACTTAAAAATATAATAATGTGTATAATATAACTTGCGAACGACCTGTCCTATAGACTATTTTTATGAATATTTTTTATTAATAAATAACAAAACACAGCTGTTTTAAAATACAATCTTGGCCTGAACATTTTCATTAGGCCTAATAAATAACACAACATGGCAGTCTATGAACACCAGGGCTAGCCCGCCCCACTCCCGATGCTAAAGAGGCCACTCTAGGAGGCCATGAAATTAAGAAATTAACAACCTGGTATTGGACAATCAAATTCGATATATGCAAATAAACAACATTCGGTAAGGCTGGCTCATGGAGAGAAAGCTTATTTTACAATGGTCCCGTAAAACAAGGCCCACGCCATGCATTTATGAAAGCACTGGTTACCATAACCAAAATGATCTCTTTTTACACTTCTACTGGATGTTAATAAATGTTATGTTATCATTTGAACTATCGTGGGGGTCGTGACTCTTCATGTGTGATATACGTGGCTTATTGATAAACAACTATTATATGCCGTCGGCTGACTAATGATTGCAACTCTCCGATGTGAATAGTTGGCAACTATGTTTAGTTTCCAAGAGCTACTGAATAAGCTCAAATGAAATGCACCAATGTCATATGATAAGCCTACACATAATTTACTCTCCTCTCTCAATCCATTCCAAATCTGTATACTATACATGACACAAGGGCGGGATATGTTGATCTTGCCTAGGGCGGCAGCAAAACTGTTGGGACTGGGCCTGACGAACGCAATTTGCCTCTAATTTATTTGCGTTTGATTGAGGTGGACCGTGACCTGCTCAAAGTGAGCCGCTGCTGTTGGGAAGTCAAAACTGTTACAACTCCTTGGAGCAGCGTGCGATGTGCATCAGCCTTGTTACTTTCTCCTCGAAAAAAGTGAAATCTTGAGGCAGTCTTTACTGTTTTGGAGAAAGAATCCCCTCGGTGGGAACACTGAACACAGAGATAATGAACACAACCGTCGCCAATTTTGCCCACTTATCTGAAGGACCTTGCGTCTTTTGCGCGAGTAAAAATAGAAACACTTCATTTCCAAGCAGCTTGAGGATTTATTAACCTAAAGTATATTTGACTTTGAAGTTGGAGCACACCACCAATGAATAAAAAGCATTATATCGCAATCAAAAAAAAAATATTCTACCGGAAACCCTGGTTGCTTTGTAAGGCCCCGGTTGCTTTGTAAGGCCCTGGTTGCTTTGTAAGGCCCTGGTTGCTTTGTAAGGGCTGCAGCCTGTATGGACATTGTCTTGCCTAACAGTTAATCAATTATCACCGTAGAAATGTCTACATTCTGTGTGGCATTATTAAAGTGAGCAAAATGTATACGCAGCATGAAAGGTCTAGAGTGGGTAGCTAGCCAGCAGCCCAGAGGTTCCTCGAGGACAGGCTAACTAGTTAGCAGTGGCGCCGGATTACAGGAGTTTCACACGAGAGGCAAGTGTGTTAACATGCTATAAAGGGGAATATCGGCTTAGCCGATACTCAAGGGCCGATTGCCGGAAACTAAGGGTTAATATCGGGCCGACCATTTACGAGTCGTTCTCTAGCGGTGTGCACTACTGACCTCTCATCATGGGGGGCATCATGCCAGGGGGTCGTGGCCCCGGGTCAGACATCCTGGGCCCTGGTCCTCCATGTTGCATCTTAGCGAGCTCTTGCTGCCTCTCATGCTCCATCATCACTGCCGCCTGACAGAGGGAGGAGAGATGAGGAGGGAAGGAAGAGAGCAGGGAAGGAAGAGAGTAGGGAAAGAAGAGAGAGAAGGGAGGGGAGAGATGGATGAAGGGAAGAGAGGTAGGGAAGAGCGAGAATTAGAAGATTGATATATTTCAAGCAAGGGACGGTACCATTACAATGTGATTGGTTGTGACACAAAACTACTGATCAATAACAACAAAATAATTTAGATGGGAGAAAGACATGAACAGCCTCCAGCCCTCACCCTCTTCTGCTGCTCCAGAAGCTCCTGCTCCTTCATGTGCTCTTCCATAGCACGGGAATCCCCCTGAACACACACACACAAAAGGTACACTTTTGAAACTATTCATCACCAACTGATCAATACCAGAACCCCTCTACAGCCACTGCTTCCATCCCATGCAAGAGAAGACAGACTACCTTACAACTAGGGCCTAGAGTATTTCCTAGTCAGGTAAAACTCAGGGGCCTAGATAAAAACCCTCTCCGGTGGTTTGGTCTTACCTGCTGCTTGGCCCTCTCCTCATGCTGCATCATCATGGCAGCCCTCTGCTGCACCATCTTCAGCTGGTCCTCCTGGGAGAGGCCAGGGGGCATGCCTGGAGGCTCCATGCCCATATGCATCCCTGGTGGAGGGGGTCCACCCGCCATCATGCTCATCGCCTGGAGCATACCCATACCAGGTGGCATGGGCGGCATGGGCATTGGGGGCATGGGGGGGATGCCTGGCATCTGGGGGACAAATATAGAGGAGGAGGGAAGGGTGGTTGTTGGTAAGGTTGTTTTTGATTTGGGTAAGTAGTTATTCCGGCACCATGTGCCCTAACCAGGAAAACTCCCCTTATTTTTTACTGGTTTAATGGTAGAGGTAAAACTCCTGGTCCTGTTCATGACAGATTGATCACATGCTGCAGAGTGTATGGCTAAACAATCACAGTTTTTTTATTTATCCGTTATTTTACCAGGTAAGTTGACTGAGAACATGTTCTCATTTGCAGCAACGACTTGGGGAATAGTTACAGGGGAGAGGAGGGGGATTAATGAGCCAATTGTAAACTGGGGATTATTAGGTGACCATGATGGTTTGAGGGTCAGATTTGGGAATTTAGCCAGGACACCGGGGTTAACACCTCTACTCTTACGACAAGTGCCATGGGATCTTTAATGACCTCAGAGAGTCAGGACACCCGTTTAACGTCCCATCCGAAAGACGGCACCCTACACAGGGCAGTGTCCCCAATCACTGCCCTGGGGCATTGGGATATTTTTTAGACCAGAGGAAAGAGTGCCTCCTACTGGCCCTCCAACACCACTTCCAGCAGCATCTGGTCTCCCATCCAGGAACTGACCAGGACCAACCCTGCTTAGCTTCAGAAGCAAGCCAGCAGTGGTATGCAGGGTGGTATGCTGCCAGCACAGTAAATGTAAGAATGAGAGGAATTAGATTGGACTGTCTAATAACCTTATAGGGTCGGTTGGTGCTGACCTGCGTGGTCATAGGTTTGTCATCACCCCCTTGGTTGGGCTTGCTGAGCATCATTCCAGTCTGAGTGGAAAAACACAGACGCACACAAAAATAAATGGATCAGATAAACGCATAAGATGCAATACACTTTTCCACTCTCCTCCTCACTAGCACACACTGACCTGCATCATGTATCCCTTGAGCCTGTCCAGCATCTCCTCTCTGGGGCCTAAGGAAGGAGGAAAAGACAACTGTAAACAAACAATGAACAATACAGCTGGGACAACACTGATTTCATTACAAATGGATGAAATGAAAGGTTAATTTATATTGCTGTGTAGTTAAATCAGCCACTTCGAGGAAAGCACCTGCGCATGCGTGACTTGCTAATAGATCATTTATCCTTGATCTGAAAATGTGGTTGGAAGGTTTGGGGGTGCAGCAATTTGTTTTCTTGGAGGGGGAACGTTTTCTCCCGTGCTGCAGATGGCTATATAGGTCATATAATACAGGACTATTAAAGGCCCAGTGCAATCAGAATATATTTCTACCCGTTTGATATTTTTTTTTTTTTTTTTTTTCAGGGGCTGCTGTACCTCATCAGCCCTACTTCCAGCGGCTGTGGTCGGAGGTGCCGAATTGATGATGCGACGCAAATGCGGAGCCTCAGGAGGCCAACTTGAGCTTGGTACCGCGTCACTGTTCGCCTCAAATTTTGTACAAATGCGGTGGGCTCAATATAGCTCTGCATTGACGGTAGGTTTTGTATAAACACAAACTTTGACAACTTCCGTCACAACAGCTCTGCGCTGCTGCATGGTCAATCCGATATTTGCATTGGCCGTGCAGCATTTACAGTGATACAGCCTCTGCAGAAGTCAGGGAATTCATACTTCTTGCACTTCGCTGAGCGGCGCAGAGCTAATGTGAAGAAAGTTGTCAAGGAAGTGAGTTTGTGTTTATACAGGACCTCCCGCCCTCACCTACCCTCAACCAATCATGTCAATGCCGGAGCCCTCCACATTGTTACAACTTTTGAGGGGCATGGCAATGCAATTACTGAGCTCATTTTTGGGCTCTGCATGCCTCTGGGGCATCGCCATTGCGTCACATTATCCATACGGCGCCTCCGACCATTTTTTCGAATCAAGCATAAATTGGCTTTAAATGTGCCTTTTATCAATCAAACACCCAACCAAAACAGCAGGTTAAGATTAGCTGTTAGCTATCAACCATGATGACTCACTAACGTTAAGCAAAATACTACGCGTAGAGGTGTTGAACATGAACTTGTAGCTCATATGTATTGTTTGTGTAGATAGCGAGCGAGTTATGATACCGTTAGTTTGCACTCTCCATTACTTTCACGAGGGCCTGCTAGCTAACTTTGCCGCGGAAGTACATATGTATGGATAGCATGTTAGCGGCTAGCTACTGCTACACACAATTCATTCAATTCAAAGCTTGCTTCTAATCATACCCATGTTAGGTGCGCCTAGCTCGCCTAGCTTGGCTTGAAGCTCCGGATTGCTCCATGTATTCAGGGCCGCTACAGAGCTCCCCAAGTCAGAAGGCATGGGTTCAGTCCCCGGCGGTCCGTCGGAAGCCATGTTGAAATTCAACAGAGCAATGAAACTCTACAGAAACAACAAGACACGAAAACCTGACAAATCTTGCAAACCGGAAAAAGCAGTTGGAGATTTCTGGGTAATGTAGTTTGTGGTAGGAGGAATAATATTATCCATGGGTTTCCAAATTACAACCACTAGGTCGCAGTATTTAATTAAGAAAAACACGATCCTGATTCATTGCCAAAGTGACATGCCAATGTGAAGTAAGAGGCAATGTATGCTTGATCCGAGAAATGTGGTCAGAGGAGCTGTATGGATGGTGTGACACAATTGTGGAGCCTCCAGAGGCCAAATTGAGCTCCATACAGGGCGCTGTATGGTCAATCTGTCACCTGCATTTCCCTTACGAAAAAATATTTCAGTCAGTGGAGTATAACTGCAGTATAACTGCAATTACTGCGTCCAAAATACCCGTTTCAAAACAGCAATCTTTTTTTGTAAGTGTTATGGTGATACTGCCTCTGCAGATGTCAGGGCATTCCTACTTCTTGTGCTTTGCTGAGCAGCGCAGAGCTGTTGTGAAGCAAGTTGCTAAAGAAGTCAGTTTGTGTTTATACAGGACCTCCCGCCCTCACCTACCGTCAACCAATCATGTCAATGCGGAGCTTTATGGAGCCCTCCGCATTTTTACCAAATTTGAGAGGCGCAAGGCAATGCGGGACTGAGCTCAGTTTGGCTTCTTTGGGATTGTTGACGGATCGCGTCCAATTTTAAGGTGCATACACCACCACCTACTCTACTGGAGTGTGAGGCCATTCACAGCCTACCTACATACATTAAATGATTTGTGATACGGTACTATTAAATTGGGGTATATTACCCTGCCAACTATTAGTCCTCTCTAAAAAGAAATATAATCAAAAACAACATCACCCCATTCCACTATTTACCCTATCTAATCCTACTGCAGACCAACGGTCTGAGAAGACATAACACCACCACCCAACACCCCCTGCAACTGTTCTGCAGTAAAACCTCGCAATCCTAGGTATTTGTGTCCTCAGATCCTCAAAAGGTTTTACAGCTGCACCATCGAGAGCATCCTGACGGGTTGCATCAATGTCTGGTATGGCAACTGCTCGGCCTCCGACCACAAGGCCCCCCCATTATTGGGGGAAAGCATACAGGAGAACCCTTGGTCATGAGTGGTGAGCAAACGCATCCAATCCCAGTGGCGGTTTATCCTGGGCCCAAAGAGAGAACCAAAAGGGGCAATGTGCGAAAAGTTCCCATAGCTGGAGGACAATGTCAGGGTGGTAGGCGCCACTCGTCATCTAGAGGGCCTCCACGGGATATGAGGTCTGCCTCCACATTGAGGTGGCCTGGAATTTGGCGTGACGTCAACTAGAGAAGAGCAGGAGATCTCAACTTCCACCCCGCCTCAGCTTCCAGTCTAACCCGGTGGACAGAGAACAGCTTCGATGCCATCCCCAATAATGCTCTGAGTGCAAAGTCGAGGAGCATTCCGTCCAAAACGTCTTTAGTCCTCTATGGCCCTGTCCGCCCAAGGGGGCCCCTTTTGAAAGGGAGAGCAAAGTGTGTTACACTCTGTGTGAACCGGAGGCATCGCCGCGATGGTTACATTTGTAACACCAGCATTTGAGCCTGTGTGTAGGCCCCATACCCTTACTTGGCATGGTTGAAACCTGTAGTGCAGGGGCCGTAGAGCATATGACACGAGAGCATTATACGTATGTGGTATTGGCAGGTAGCATACTGGTTAAGAGCGTTGTGCCAGTAACAGACAGATCACTGCTTCAAATCCCTGAGCCGACTAGATGAAAACCCTGCCGACGTGCCCTTGAGCAAGAATTTGAATATCTTTATTTGATAACCAATAAACAAACAAGTCTCTCCTCCCTTCAACAGAGGGGGAGAGCGTGCAGAGAGTAGGCATAATGACAGAACAGTTGGTCACTGAGTCCTTGACACACACTCCCACGTCTCGGCGTCTCCTATTGTAGGAACTTTGAGGCGCATTCTGCCATGTAGGGGCCGCAACCAGCTATGAGTTGACTGTGGGCTTGGCCGTAGAGGCGGCTGGTGGCGCCGGAGTAAGAGTAGAGGTATTCACAGGTAGGACGACGACGTGCCACCGCTCCAGGTTGGGCCCGCAATGTGGTGGAGGCGTGGGGAGCCGAGTCTCGGTGGGCAGCTACAGCTCCGGCTAGAGGAAGGTGCTTAGACAGCTGTCACATATCTTCCTCCATCTTCTAAAAGCTCTCCGTAGCCTCCACGACGGTGACTCCCAAAACGCTGTCATCAGAGATGGGAGCATTCAGTAGGAGCGTTATGTCAGCTTCTTTGATGGCTGTCAAAGAAAGCCTAAGGTGCCTCTGTGTAACTACAGAGATTTCCATAACTCGTACCGAACACACAGCCAATGCCTGGTAAAGGTGGAGCACGTCGCCAGACAGATGTGACACCTCCTCGACTTCGGCCTCGGAGAAGGATGTCTGACAGGTTGACATTCGGGACAGAGCCGCAGTAAGCTAAGTGACATTGTTAGCCGCTGCCACAGTTTGCCAGCTGAGGGTATAGCGCGTGTCTGCCAGTTGCGCAGTCTTTGAAGGGGGGCAGTGAAGGCATCTTTGCATTCCATTGGCTGCAACCTGGAACGAAGTGGGCAGCCAGCGTCTTCTCCAGCCGAGGGTTACCATTAGTGGTGGGTTCTTGCCATCCATCCACTGTGGTAAAGGGCAAATATGATTTTGACGGTGCCCTTGCCCTTCGTCCCATGAGCACCTGTTGTGGAAATATTGGTTCAATAATATCTCTCAGATACCGGAGCCTGGGAATTCAAATAGACTTCATTACAAAGTAACAAGCCGAGTTGGTCCATGGAGCAACTGCCGGACTCATTCTCAGCCCACTCCTTTTATACAGTTTCATGTTTATACAAGTTTCATAGTCCCTACAATTTATGCTAATAACCATATCCCCTTGGCCTTACTCCACCATTGTTTCCAAATCTAAGTTCCTTCCTCCAGGCGAGGCCCCCCCCCCCCAAGTGTCCCCTTGGAGAACAG
Source organism: Oncorhynchus nerka (assembly GCF_034236695.1). Classification (NCBI taxonomy): domain Eukaryota; kingdom Metazoa; phylum Chordata; class Actinopteri; order Salmoniformes; family Salmonidae; genus Oncorhynchus; species Oncorhynchus nerka. The sequence continues at coordinate 44,606,604 of NC_088403.1, read as the reverse complement.
CAGGGCGCAGCTGACACACTGCAGGGTTCCTGGATGCTGTCCCTGGTGTGTTTTGGGCCCAAGCAAACAAAACATGTGTGAGTCCAAAGCCACTGAGAGAGAGGAACAGCAGCATTAAGCTCTTAAAACAGCTTTTGGTGGGGGCTTCTTAATCATGATAGATGGGGGCTTCTTGCTCATGATAGAACAGCGGCAGGATGGTCTTGAAGCTCATCTTTCTCAGCTTTCTCGTCATGCAATTCTTCAGACTAATCTCCAGTTTCGCTGAAGAAAATGGATTGTCACTGGTTACCACAGCCACAAAGTCACAATTGGCTATATCGTAATGATTAATGAAAACAAAAATTAGCTTTTTTGTCATCATATAAGTTTAGGCTAGTAGTACAACAGAATGCATTCAACTGAAATGTGTCTTCCACATTTAACCCAATGCCTCTCAAGGATCCGCCCCTTTTTCCCCCAATTTTGGGGCGGCAGGTTAGCCTAGTGGTTAGAGCGTTGGACTAGTAACCGGAAGGTTGCAAGTTCAAACCCCTGAGCTGACAAGGTACAAAATCTGACGTTCTGCCCCTGAATAGGCAGTTAACCCACTGTTCCTAGAACATCACTGAAAATAAGAATTTGTTCTTTAACTGACTTGCCTAGTTAAATAAAGGAAAAATAAAATAAAATAAATTCACCTAAAATGGCATACCCAAATCTAACTGCCTGAAGCAAGGATATGCATATTATTGATAAAAATTTGAAAGGAAACGCTTTGAATTTTGTGGAAATGTGAAATTAATGTTGGAGAATATAACACATTAGATCTGGTAAAAGATATTACACAGAAAAACCAACAGTTCTTTTGTATTTTGTTTTGTACCCTCATCTTTGAAATGCAAGAGAAAGGCCACAATGTATTATTCCATCCCAGGTGAAATTTAGTTTTTGGCCACTAGATGGCAGCAGTGTGTTTCCAAAGTTTTAGACTGATACAATGAACCAGTGCATTTCTGTTCAAAACTTTGTATCAAGACTGCCCAAATGTGCCTAATTTGTTTATTAATAACTTTTCATGTTCAAAATTGTGCACTCTCCTCAAACAATAGTATGACATTCTTTAACTGTAATTGCTACTGTAAATTGAAAAGTGCAGTTAGATTAACAAGAATTTAAGCTTTCTGCCAATATCAGATATGTCTATGTCCTGGGAAATGTTCTTGCTATTTACAACCTCATGCTAATCGCATTAACCTACGTTAGCTCAACCATCCTGCAAGGGATCCACTGATCCTGTAGAGCAGTGGTTCCCAAACTTTTTAAAGTCCCATACCCTTTCAAACATTCAACTTCCAGCTGCGTACCTTCCTCTAGCACCAGGGTCAGCGTACTCTCAAATGTTGTTTTTTGCCATCATTGTAAGCCTGCCACACACACACACACTATACGATACATTTATTAAACATAAGAATGAGGTCGAGTTTTTGTCACAACCCGGCTCGTACGAAGTGACAAAGAGATCTTATAGGACCAGAACACAAATAATAATAATCAATAATTTTGCTCTTTATTTAACCATATAAAACCTTATTTGTTCATCGAAAATGTTGAATAATTTACCACAGGTTAATGAGAAGGGTGTGCTTGAAAGGATGCAGATAACTCTGCAATGTTGGGTTCTATTGGAGAGAGTCTCTGTCTTTAATCATTTTCCACACACAGTCTGTTCCTGTATTTAGTTTTCATGCTACTGAGGGCCGAGAATCACTCTCACATAGGTAGTGGTTGCAAAGGGCATCAGTGTCTTAACAGCGCAATTTGCCAAGGCACGATAATCCAGAAATCTGGCAGTGGCTTCTGGTTAAATTCCATTTTCACAGAACCGCTTGTTGCAATTTCGATGAGGCTCTCTTGTTCAGATATCGGTAAGTGGACTGGAGTCAGGGCATGAAAGGGATAACGAATCCAGTCACTCAGGTGCTTCGCTATATCACATTTGACATAAGCTTGAGTCCGTAAGCTTGAGTTCATATGCACGCAAAAAAACATACAATGATGGAAAGACCTGTGTGTTGTCCTTGTTAATGCAGATAGAGAAGAGCTTTTCAATTTTGTCCAGCACATTTTGCGGAGAGTTGCGGAGAGTCCCTGTAATCCTAGATTCAGATCATTCAGGCAAGAAAAAACATCACCCAGATAGGCCAGTCATGTGAAAAACTCATCATCATGCAAGCGGTCAGAAAAATATGGTAGTTCAGGGGCCTTGCTTTAACAAAGTTAACCATTTTCACTGTAGTGTCCAAAACGTCTTTCAAGCTGTCAGGCATTCCCTTGGCAGCAAGAGCCTCTCGGTGGATGCTGCAGTGTACCCAAGTGCAGTGGCGGAACTAGAGTTTTATACAGGGGGTGGCCAAGGCAACTTCAGGGGTCCATTGACCATGACAGAAAACTTGTGTGTAACCCTAACCTGGCATCTAATGAGCATGAATGAATCATATGATTGCTGATTAGAGGTAGAAGTGATAATTCACTTAACCCGGAGTTTTTCAATGTGGCAGATAGTGTGGTCCAAAAGAGTTACCTCATTAGAATTATTTAACATACTATGAATAGTCAGTGTCTCTACCTCGGAACTGCAGCTCAATACCTCTCACATACACACACACACACACACACACACTGTACTCACATACTGGAGAGACTTAGGTCACTCTGTTTTCATGAATATATAATCTGGGTCTGTAAGTGTGGAACATCCAAAATGTTTTCAGAAAATAAAGCTCAAGCACCAAGGACATAAGATAGCATTTGCATAGTTTATTTACAAATAGTACATTTTTTTTAAAACACTGCAATTTGACATACCGGGTATCAAGCAGAAATGGACTTGAAAAATAAAAATAATTTTGGTGCCCGTCAATATTACAAACTTACAGTATCATATGTATGCTCATATATATTATGTTAACTAATAGCAAAGAAAAGTTTTGGAATTGGCCTAATCAAGACCAAATTAAATATGTGTGACATGATACATGATATCATTTTAGAATGTCAGTGTACTAGCTAGTACACAGTGCAGGTTTTAATCATGACCAGAGGGACCGCCTAAGTGCCAAATTATCCTAGGTAGATTTAAAACAGTATAATTCTGCGGTTCTGGTGAGAACTGACAAAATGTTTCACAAACTCATCCATGTTGAGGGAGCGTGCCCTCCTTGACTCAACACTGAGAATTCCAATGTGACTTAACCTGTCATCAACCATTGTTGTCCTAAGGTGGGTTTTAATCAGTTTTAAATCTGAGCAGATTCTCCCGCAAGAAGCACTGCTGACTGGTGTAACAACAGAAATCTTACAAAGTCAAAATAGGTCATGGAAGACCTCTTTATAAGGTTCTAGATACACAACAATGTCAAAGAGAGTAGACGGTCTGTCCCTTCCACTTTTCTCTCTCCTATCAAGAAGCCGCTTGGTATGATGAACCTCATGTTTGAGGTCCTCTAAATCTTACTAAAAGGTCTGAGCAAAGGCTCCTAATTCAAGAATGTGGTCCTCTTTGGGTTGAAAGACTGGACCCCTTGCATTATCTCGCAATTCTTCTTTGAAAAACGCCATTGCAGCTCAGCTGTGAGACTGTCGAGCACCTGATAAAAGATAGCTATTTGGAAGCTCTCAACATCACTTTGGTCACTATTGCTCTGTCCTACAGGGCTCATCATCAATGAGTTGTGAAATCTTAAGATTGTTTTAGGCTGTCTTTTACACACTGTTTGTACACTTATTTTGCAGTGATCTGCAATAAAATGTTAATCTTGCACTGTTTTTAATCCTTGGAGACACACCAGAATGCTTTCCACTCATGACGGATGCACCGTCATAGACTTGCCCCACAATATTATTTGTAACCCAGACCATGTTTTTCAAGGCAATCAATTATCATTTTTGTGAGACCTGCTGCATCTAAGCTTTCAGCTGACTGAAAGTGTAAAAAGCTTTCATGGATGGCCCTTGTAATAGTACCTCACAATTAAAGACGTGTTATTTTTTCTTTAAATCTTTGGTTTCATCTGCAATTACACTAAAAACGTCAATTTCTTTTACTTCTCTTATTATTTCACGGTGCACCATCTCAGCTAAGCCCTCAAAAACTTTGTTCTAGATACTTGTGTACTTAGCATTGCCACATGCATTCATCCTTTTCTCTTTGAGAGGGTCATGATTAGCTATTTCTTCTTACCCTGGTTGTGATTACCCTTGTAATGAGAGTCATCAGACTCTCGATGACCTCTCTACGCATTATTTTGAGTGGCAGTTAATATGAAAGGTATAATTCAGGGATCCACAAGATTAGATACTAACTGTCATGTATTGTCATGTTATGTCTTGTTCCTGTTCTTTCTCTTCACTTCGTTTCCCCCTGCTGGTCGTATTAGGTTACCTTCTCTCCCTTTCCTTCCCCCAGCTGTTCCTCATCTCCTCTAACTACCTCGTTTACTCTCTCCCACCTGTTCCCTTTTTCCCTCTGATTAGGTCTCTATTTCTCTCTCTGTTTCTGCTTCTGTCTTTGTCAGATTCTCGTTTGCTTCACCCTTGTCCCGTCCTGTCGTAATCTGCCTCTTCATCAGATGCTACGTGTGATCAGGTACCTCTGTCCTCTACAACCCGCGCCTACCCGGAGAGATCAGCAGTCTGTTGCCGCTAACCCTGCTATTCTCCTCTGCTGCTAGAAGGGGACTCTCCTGTAAAGATCAGAGGACTTTATGATTTATTTGTCGCCCTCTCTGCGGGTTGTCTATTTTGTCAACCGATACATCTGAAGAGGATTTATGTCTTCCCTGTGTTTGGACATTAAAAGACTCTGTTTCTGTTAAACCGCTTTTGGGTCCTCACTCACCTGCATAACACTAACAGCTGCTGACTAAAATGTGTAGTTTAAAGTATAGGCCTGGCCTACATTTGGGTCCTTTTGGAACAGCATATCTGATGTTTGATGCAGTTGGGAGGGGCTCCATGACATCTCATCATCTGTCTTGCTCAGAGCCAGAGTGCTCTGTGTCATCCCATGATACATCTATTACATTAAAATAACAGAAGAACCATGAGTGTATAATCACAATAAAAATGTGATGAATGAAAACTAGTTAGAAAATTCAAACATTTATTTAATGGAAAATTGATCTTTCTGGACTGCACCATGCTACCTTGTTGACAAAATGGCTGAGCGCCACAGATTTCAGAATTGCGCTCCTCCCTCCCCGCTTTCTTCCGATGACGTGACGGGTCTTTTCCCGGTGACCAGCGGCTAAGCGTAATCGAATCCACCCACTGGTTATACCCATGCGCTTCACGCTGGGCTGTGGATGGAACCGGGCTTAATTTAACGGACTAGAGAACAGAGAAAACAAAACAACATATTGAGCCGCTAAACAACCGCCAAAAGGTAGGATATTTCTTTAACTTTTCTTAAAATAAGTCACACGTGTAACTTATTTTTACTCATTAGGGCAATTGCTAGTTTACTATGAAGAAGGGCGACGTCATTACATCGGAGCTGTCTTCTAAAGACAACCTACAATGCTGCTTAGTACTGTAAAATAGTTGTATTTTCCTGTAAATGTACAGCATTATACTGGCACCACAGACACCAGCTTAATACTGTAATTAAATGTTCTGGATCTTGCTCTGATCTGGTTTTGAAACCATGTAACATCATGTAGTAGTTGTATGGCTGTAGCAAGCAGTGTTGTAACAGTGTTTTGACATCTTCCTGTTCCCGTGAGGATTTCATGTGTGTTAGGCTACTTTTATATTTTTTTAGACCGACCAATTCTTCCGTTTCTTCTGAAGGCAGCGGGTGTTAAGCACATTTCGAATTAATTTACTAAATAGCTTAGCGTCTAGTAGCCTCTCTGTCCTCTCAAGATACTCAACAAAAAAGACTACTATGGTCGGACTTGTCGCTTGTTTATTCAAAAGCCAAAACTAAATCCAAATGTGGTAACTGTCAATTGTGTGAAAGACATGTGCGGCGAGATGAGAGGACTCTGATTGTCCAGCTGTTCACTGTGTCACCTCGATGAGAGCATGCCTTTGACAGCTGGCCAGCCCATCAGTTGTTTTTTTGGGGAAACTTTCCTGACCTTCAGAATGTAGTTTTTCCTGTTTATGTCTGTTTATAGCTGAATGTAGTTTTTCCTGTCTATGTCTGTTTATAGCTTACACTGTAAAACCTTTCCCTGTATATTTACAGCCTTATACTGGCACCACACCAAGGATGCTGTAATATGATTTACAGTGAGGAAAATAGTACTGTAAACTATATTACAGCATCTCTGCTGTAAAGCAAAATTACAGTATTAAGCTGGTGACTGTGGTGCCAGTATAATACTGTACATTTATAGGTAAAAAACCTACAGTAAAATACAATTATTTTACAGTACTAAGCAGCATTGTAGGTTGTCTTTAGAAGACAGCTCCCTGAAATGTAATATTATAAGAAAAACAATATGTTTAGAAATATTTATACAGTACCAGTCAAAAGTTTGACACACCTACTCATTCCAAGGTTTTTCTTTATTTTTACTATTTTCTACATTGTAGAATAATAGTGAAGACATCAAAACTATGAAATAACACACATGGAATCATGTATTAACCAAAAAAGTGTTTAACAAATCAAAATATATTTGATATTTTGGATTCTTCAAAGAAGCCACCCTTTGCCTTGATGACAGCTTTGCACACTCTTGACATTCTCTCAACCAGCTTCATGAGGTAGTCACCTGGAATGCATTTCAATTAACAGGTGTGCCTTGTTAAAAGTTAATTTTGCTGCATCAGATGACCTGGCCTCCACAATCAACCGACCTCAACCCAATTGAGATGATTTGGGATGAGTTGGACAGCAGAGTGAAGGAAAAGCAGCCAACAAGGGCTCAGCATATGTGGGAACTCAAGAATGTTGGAAAAGCATTCCTCATGAAGCTAGTTCAGAGAATACCAAGAATGTGCAAAGCTGTCGTCAAAGCAAAGGGTGGCTACGTTGAAGAATCTAAAATGTCAATTCTATTTTGATTTGTTTATCACTTTTGGTTACTACATGATTCCATATGTGTTATTTCATAGTTTTGATGTCTTCACTATTCACGTAGTTAGCTTCCTAGTAGCTGAGTTAAGAAAACCTACAGTAGGTATATGGTAGTACAGTGCATTCGGAAAGTATTCAGACCCCTTGACTTTTTCATCATTTTGTTACATAACAGCCTTGGATCTAAAAATTGATTTGTTTTTTATTTATTTAATCCATCTAAACACAATAAGCCCATAAGTTGACAGTACATGTCAGAGACAAAACCAAGGCATGAGGTCGGTGGAATTGTCCGTAGAGCTCCGAGACAGGATTGTGTCGAGGCACAGATCTGGGGAAGGGTACCAAAACAATTCTGCAGCTTCTTCAAAGTAGTTACCCTTTTCCTTGATGGCATCTTTGCACACTCTTCACATTCTCTCAACCAGCTTCACCTGGAATGCTTATCCAACAGTCTTGAAGGAGTTCCCACATATGCTAAGCACTTGTTGGCTGCTTTTCCTTCACTCTGCCGTGAATCATCCCAAACATCTCAATTTGGTTCAGGTCGGGATTGTGGAGGCCAGGTCATCTGACGCAGCACTCTACTTCTTGGTAAAATGGCCCTTACAAAGCCTGGAGGTTTGTTGGGTCATTGTCCTGTTGAAAAACAAATTATATTCTCACTAAGCCCAAACCAGATGGGATGGCGTATCACTGCAGAATGCTGTGGTAGCCATGCTGGTTAAGTGTGCCTTGAATTCTAAATTTATCACAGACAGTGTCACAAGCTATGCACCCCCACACCGTAACACCTCCTCCTCCATGCTTTACAGTGGGAAATATACATGCAGAGTTCATCCGTTCACCCGCACCGCGTCTCACAAATGTGGACTCATCAGACCAAAGGATAAATTTCCACCGGTCTAATGTTCATTGCTCGTGTTTCTTGGCCCAAGCAAGTCTCTTCTTATTATTAGTGTCTTTAGTAGTGGTTTCTTTGCAGCAATTTGACCATGAAGGCCATATTCACACAGTCTCCTCTGAACAGTTGATGTTGAGATGTGTCTGTTATTTGAACTCCATGAAGCATTTATTTGGGCTTCAATTTCTGAGGCTGGTAACTCTAATGAACTTTTTTTTGTTTTACCACTTTTTCTCCCCAATTTCATGGTATCCAATTGGTAGTTACCAGAGGTTGACCGATTAATCGGAATGGCCGCTTAATTAGGGCCGATTTAAAGTTTTCATAACAATCGGATATCTGTATTTTTGGACACCGATTTACTTTTTTACACCTTTATTTAACTAGGCAAGTCAGTTAAGAAAACATTCTTATTTTCAATGATGGCCGAGGAATGGTGGGTTAACTGCCTTGTTCAGGGGCAGAACGACAGATTTTTACCTTGTCAACTCGGGGATTCAATCTTGCAACCTTACGGTTAACTAGTCCAACGCTCTAACCACCTGCCTTACATTGCCCTCCACGAGGAGCCTGCCTGTTGCGCGAATGCAGTAAGAAGCCACGGTAAGTTGCTAGCTAGCATTAAACTTATCTTATAAAAAACAATCAATCAATCATAATCACTAGTTAACTACACATGGTTGATGATATTACTAGTTTATCTAGCGTGTCCTGCGTTGCATATAATCGATGCAGTGTGCATTCGCGAAAAAGGACTGTCGTTGCTCTAAAGTGTACCTAACCATAAACATCATTGCCTTTCTTAAAATCAATACACAAGTATTGATTTTTAAACTAGGGAAATTGTGTCACTTCTCAGTCAGGGTATATGCAGCAGTTTGGGCCGCCTGGCTCGTTGCGAACTGTGTGAAGACTATTTCTTCCTAACAAAGACAGTCAACTTCGCCAAATGGGGGATGATTTAAAAAGCACAAAAAAGCACAATCTTTGCACGACTGTACCTAACCATAAACATCAATGCCTTTCTTAAATTCAATACACAGAAGTATATATTTTTAAACCTGCATATTTAGCTAAAAGCAATCCAGGTTAGCAGGCAATATTAACCAGGTGAAATTGTGTCACTTCTCTTCAGTTCATTGCGCTCAGAGTCAGGGTATATCCAACAGTTTGGGCCGCCTGGCTCGTTGCGAACTAATTTGCCAGAATTTTACGTAATTATGACATAACATTGAAGGTTGTGCAATGTAACAGGAATATTTAGACTTATGGAGTCCACCCGTTAGATAAAATATGGAACCATTCTGTATTTCACTGAAAGAATAAACGTTTTGTTTTCGAGATGATAGTTTCCGGATTCGACCATATTAATGGCCTAAGGCTCATATTTCTGTGTGTTATTATGTTATAATTAAGTCTATGATTTGGTAGAGCAGTCTGACTGAGCGATGGTAGGCAGCAGCAGGCTCGTAAGCATTCATTCAAACTGCACTTTCGTGCGTTTTGCCAGCAGCTCTTCGCAATGCTTCAAGCATTGAGCTGTTTATTACTTCAAGCCTATCAACTCCCGAGATTAGGCTGGTGTAACCGATGTGAAATGGCTAGCTAGTTAGCGGGCTGCGCCCTAATAGCGTTTCAAACGTCACTTGGAGTAGTTGTTCCCCTTGCTCTGCATGGGTAACGCTGCTTCGAGGGTGGCTGTTGTCGATGTGTTCCTGGTTCGAGCCCAGGTAGGAGCGAGGAGAGGGAAGGAAGCTATACTGTTACTGGCAATACTAAAGTAACTATAAGAGCATCCAATAGTCAAAGGTATATGAAATACAAATGGTATAGAGAGGAATAGTCCTATAATTCCTATAATAACTACAACCTAAAACTTCTTACCTGGGAATATTGAAGACTCATGTTTAAAGGAACCACCAGCTTTCATATGTTCTCATGTTCTGAGCAAGGAACTTAAACTTTAGCTTTCTTACATGGCACATATTGCACTTTTACTTTCTTCTCCAACACTTTGTTTTTGCATTATTTAAACCAAATTGAACATGTTTCATTATTTATTTGAGGCTAAATTGATTTTATTTATGTATTATATTAAGTTAAAATAAGTGTTCATTCAGCATTGTTGTAATTTTCATTTTTACAAATAAAAATAAAAAATCGGTATCGGCTTTTTTTGGTCCTCTAATAATTGGTATCGGCATTGAAAAATCATAATCGGTCGACCTCTAGTAATTACAGTCTTGTCTCATCGCTGCAACTCCCGTACGGACTCGGGAGACACGAAGGTCGACCCAACTAAGCCACACAGCTTCTTGACACAATGCCCACTTAACCCGGAGCAAGCCGGACCAATGTGTCGGAGGAAACACCGTACACCTTGCGACCGTGTCAGTGTGCACTGCGGCTGACCTGCCACAGGAGTCGCTAGTGCGCGATGGGACAAGGACATCCCTGCCGGCCAAACCGTCCCCTAACCCAGACGATGCTGGGTCAATTGTGTGCCACCTCATGGGTCTCCCCGTCGCAGCCGGTGCGACAGAACCTGGTGCCTTAGACCACTGCGCCACTCGGGAGGCCACCCAACTCGAATGAACTTAACCTCTGCCTTAGAGGTAACTCTGGGTCTTCCATTCCTGTGGCGGTCCTCACGAGAGCCAGTTTCATCTTAGCGCTTGATGGTTTTTGCGACTGCACTTGAAGAAACGTTCAAAGTTTTCCGCATTGACTGACATTCATGTCTTAAAGTAATGATGGACTGTCGTTTCTCTTTGCTTATTTGAGCTGTTCTTGCCACAGTATGAAATTGGTCTTTTACCAAATAGGGATATCTTCTGTATACCACCCCTACCTAGTCACAACACAACTGATTGGCTCAAATGCATTAAGAAGGAAGGAAAGGAACTCCAGAAATTAACTTTTAAGAAGGCACACCTGTTAATTGAAATGCATTCCAGGTGACTACCCCATGAAGCTGGTTGAGAGAATGCCAAGAGTGTGCAAAGCTGTCATCAAGGCAAAGGGTGGCTACTTTGAAGAATCTCAAATATATTTCGATATGTTTAACACTTTTTTGGTTACAACAATTCAATGTTATTTATTTCATAGTTTTGATGTCTTCACTATTATTCTACAATGTAGAAAATAGTCCAAATAAAAAAAAACCCTTGAATGAGTAGGTGTGTCCAAACTTTTGACAGGTACTATATATAAAAAGGGCAAACTATTAACACAATAAAGCAACGAATGCGCAAGAATTGGTTGCATTCTGGAGAGCTGAGCACATTCGGTAGAGAGAAGTGCCAACATCTTCGCCACACACCCCTCCCCTTCTTCTCGTCTCAATGTGTCTTGAGTGTGATTAGACATTTTTATCTTCACACATATTTTTTAGATGCATTGCTTTTCACTGCCTGCCGCATCTCAATAATAAGCTAGGCCTATTGCCACGTGCTCAGACCAAATTGCGGCATTCCCAGCTTGGGAATTAGCCACCACGCTTGTGATTTCAAACAATCCACAGATACAAGAAGCACATGATCATCTGTGGCTAAGTCATGCTCTCTGGTGAAGTATTTTGAATGATTCTGAAAAGGGTTTCTTGTTCGCTTGGCCTTCGTCAGAGGTTTAAAACGAAATACTTAAACCATCTTTTGATTACTGAATGTGTCTGCACCGGGGTCTCGGGATGTGGCTGCGTTATTTATATCATGTTAATCAGGCCTTTTGATTTGAACATAGATAGTTTTAGTTTTGTATGCTAGGCTACCTATTTCCTTATTTCACTTATGGATCAAGCCTTAGCAGTCACTCCGATCTTGTTCCCAATGATCCGTGCTTTAGTTTATTATGTTGCTGTCCTGAACTTCTGCATTTGTACCCAACAGCGGTTCTGAATTTGCGATGTACCCCACTGTCCATGTCTTCAGTCCTGTTTAAGTAGGATAGATGGGCCATATGGGCTACGGTATATGTTGAATGGGATTGTCTGCCTATAACCAGCCTGAGTAGGCATGTAACTCCATTCCTATTCTATTCATTTCTATTTAGAGAAAGTAATCGAATTGGAAATGAGCTATTATCAGGCCGGTTAATGCGATACATGTCTGTTGTTGAATTTGGTAGTCGACCACCGCAGTCGACCCCGCCCCACCTACTCAGCCAGTCAGGAGTTGCTACTGCGTACTTTGTTTCTTAAACAGTACATACTAAAAAGGATGAGACGATGAGTACATATTATGCCGTTTAAGTATGTAGTACGCTAGTATGGGTGTTCGAACAACCAGAGGGTGGTTGAAATGTGAGCTCCCTGCTATTTGGAGGACATGCACAATTACACTTGCGCAGGTTCCAATGCTTTAGCACGAATAATGGGGGTTATTATAACCGAATAATGTTACTGTAATAGAGTAAACTGTCTCTTTCTGTGTGTGTGTGTGTGGCCTATACAGTATAGTAGTGCTTTCAGGTCTGGTCTAACTGCCTGTTTGTGGTCAAGCCTTTCTTTGTATCAAACAATAGGTAGGCTACACTACACTTTTAGTAATTTAATTACCGCAGGCAAAAATTGATACAGTATTACACTGTCTAACTGTACTCGACGTCCATGTGTGAGTGGTAGGCTGTTTCCAGCACAGGTAGGCTCCAGAGGGGGTTATCTATTATCTCAAATCAGTCTTCTCTCTCTGCCTATATAGAGCTCACCAGTTGTAGTCTTCAAAAACATCAATTAAACCTCTGGTTCGTTCAGCCATTCCTTATGGGGGAGATTTAATGGGGCTTTGGGGTAAACGCTGAAAATAAGGTCTGAGGTTAACGCAGGTTTAGGAGATGTGATATGTTCTGTTCTGTGAGATAACATCAGTCAGTTGACATGACCTTTATGAATAATGAAGCCTTTTACATGCTTTATGTGCTTATTTTGATAACATTAACGCTTCAAAATTCACAAAAAGTGCTGTTAGCTGATGAAGATGATCTGATAGAATAAAATGGATAAAATCTCATAACCCTGTGTTTACCACAGACCTTATTCTTTGGGTTTATCCAAAACCGCCATTCATTTCCCCCATAGGCTTTGGTCAACGAGCCATGTCAGAGTTGGCCTACATTAGTGTCTACAAAAAGAGGCCATTACTATTGCTCTCTATATGCGGTAGCAGTTAGCCTGGGGATAAGGTTATCTCCCATGTGATACAGATGTCAATAGTGACAAATTGTCACTTCATTGCTTAATTGTTTTAAGTTTTAGGCTATTTGATTAGCAGTAATCATACAATAGTGATAGGCTACAGATCAGTAAGAAACAATATGTCTTGAATTGGGCACACCAGTGGGGCTGATTATGATGTGTCTGGACTACTAATCTGTCATTTCACGTCAGTGAAACTATTTGCAGTGAGGCACAAAACAGAGAAATATTCCACGGGAGGAACATCAAATATTCATTTGAGTTGAAAACCCTACTTGGTGAGAAGACTCCTGACTACACCCACACTCCGCTGTCTGTCGACCCACCACAGTCACAGAAATGTGAACGTTTCTACCCAGACGATGTGTAGGTAACTGACATGCATGTATAGGGGTTGACTAGGTATTCGGTACGTGCTGAAACTGTCCCAAAATATGGTCTTTTTCTACCAAAAGAGACGTGTTCAATTTCCACTTGATTCTCTTCCGTCTAAGATGGTCGAACTTCATTCCATTATCTTTCCCCATAGTATTACCCTCGAGACTCTAAAGGAGTGGTGAGAGTCAGTTAGAAAGTCAACTCTGACCAGTGGGAAAAATCTTTGAGTCAGGGAACAACAGGCAATAGCGATGGGTGTGGCAGAGTAGTGGGTGGCAGCTGTGCCTGACCGGGCTCTCTTTCTGCACCAATGAGAAACAGACAAGGCTTAGGTTTTGCTTTTACTGACAGTTGAGGGGTAGAACAAGAAGAGAGCTCAGTGTGAATAAGCGTCAGCCTGTGTGAGTGCGTGAAAGTGACAGGCTGAAAAAGAGTGAGAAAGAGGTGAGGCAAACTTAACTACAGAATGTGAGTAAAGGTTTAAAATAGACTAGAAGCAATTATATGCCTCAGACTTTCTCTCTCTCTCTCATTGTTTTGTTTGTTGTGGGAGAGCATGAGTGGGAAAGCGGGAGAGAGAAAAAAAATAGAGTGATTGTGATGTGAGGAAACGGGAAAGATAGAGAGGCTGTGGAACTATGAAAGAAGAGTCAAACTGAGAGCCTGAGAGTCTTTTGCATGTTCTTGGCTGTGTTCCCTCCCATTATGCGCCGTCTACACTGTGTCACACACACACTGTGTCACACACACACACACACACACACACACACACACACACACACACACACACACATACCAGCTACAACTTTACCTTAGTCTCTGCTCATGATTAGTAGCTGTCTCTTCAGTACAAATCAGTGGAGGCTGCTGTGGGCCGGACAGCTCATAATAATGGCTGGAACGGATTATATGGAATGGCCTTGTTTGATGTATTTGATACCATTCCACTCCAGTCATTACCACGAGCCCGTTCTCCCCAATTAAGGTGCCACCAACCTTCTGTGGTACAAAGTCCATGCAAAACATTCAGAGAGTTTTACATTTGCAGAATAGAACTCAGATAGCACATTTAGTTTCTTGAAACATTTGGTTCTGGGAACGAAGCCATATTTTTTTACATTTTAGAACAGAAGTGAAATTTTTGCCTTTCTGGGAACGTTCATTTTTAGGTTGCAGGGAGGTTATGAGAACATTTTACTATGGTTCCTTGAAGTTTTTCCGTGGGAGGTTTTATAAACGTTCTGAAAACAGAAATGATAGGTTATTTGAAGGTAATTAAATACCGTTCTGAGAATGTTTTAATAAGACTTTTAATAACACTGGTAGCTTAGTTTGGGTTAACTGTTTTGAACTCCAAGCACAGATAGGACACAAATAAATGAATTTGCTTAGGCATTAATTATACAAAGACACAAAAATGTTTTTATTCTGGCAGAGATTCAAACCTGTAATGTTCTCTATCCATGGAATTAGTCCACTGTGCCACCAGGATGGAACTAGCATGGCATGTTTGTTTTTTTTACTCGCACAAAGCTATTTAATTAGTCTATTCAAAACCCATATTCAATGTAAACAAGCACTCATTAAGATCAGGTGTGGCTAGTTAGTGGGCGCAGACAACACACCTGAACACACTTAACAGGATTGAGAAGAACATTGTTTCTGAACATTCTCTGAATGTTTTGAGAACATGACTTTAAATAGAACCACGATGAAACCTGCAGGGAAAAAATGACGCTGAAGTACTGAAATTCTCACAGAAGAACATTGTTTTTGAACGTTCTGAGAACATGAATTGAATAGAAGCACGAGGAAACAAGTACAAAACGTTATCATGAAGTAGTGAAATTCGTACAGAAAAACGTTGTTTCTCTGAACAATTGTTTGTTGTTTCTCTGTAGAAAACGTTATGCTGAAGTACTAAAATTCACACTGAAGAGCGTTGTTTCTTAACGTTCTCTGAACGTTCTGAGAACATTACTTTAAATAGAACCATGAGGAAACCTGCAGAAAGTGTTATAACAAAGTATTGAAATTCCCGCAGAAGAACGTTGTTTCCAAACAGTTTCTGAACAATTTGAGAACATTACTTGAAATAGAACCTTAAGGAAACCTGTAGGAAACGTTACGTTGAAGTACTGTAATTTCCACATAAGAAACCTATGGTTCTCAGAATGTTATATGCTAGCTGGGACTCCCCAAGACAAGCACCTATGACTCAACTTTGTTCACAATGAGTAACTATGTTATTCACTAGAGAACTGAATAGTCAGTTTGACTATTATTGTGAGTAATCCCAGTGCAATCCTCTGCTAGCTAGCGTGCATGGCGGGTTGACAATTTATAGGAGTCGGGGGGAGGGGGGCAAAGTGCTATTTGCTAACTCTCTCATGCTATTTGTATCTTGTTTCTTTTGTCTGTGCTGCACAGAGCTGTACAGGCTGTATTTGAATGAAGTATACATTCTTACATGAGTTAAACAGATATTTATGTGTTTTGAATTTCACTAATTTCCTTCTCTCTCTCTTCTCACTTCTCCAGGGGCTTTTGGTGGGACAACAAGGTACAGCCAACCCGCTGAGTCTCACCTCATTCTATTGGCTTCTAAGCCCTGTCTGCTAAAGGTACAGCCAGCCAATCAGTGAATTGTTGCCGTGACTCTGAGATCTGCCTGGTGCTGTGAAGAAGATGTTTTCCTTCTGAGCCCATCCTCCAGTCCCCACTCTACCACTTTTTATATGACTAGGACTGTCACTTCTCTCCATTAAGCCGTCTGCCTGTCACAGCCTATTATCACCACCTCATCTACAATTCTAGCCTCATATTTGGCTGTTGCTGTTCTATGTCTGATTCCCAATTGAACGTCAGCCTTTAACCTCCTCCCTGACTGGCTCCCTGGATTAGCTTTGACCTTTGACCTCGGCCACAGCCAAATACGACTACGGCCAGGTGAGAATGGAGCAGGTGTATGCGTCGGGGATGGCCGCCAAGTTGCGCAGCCAGTGGGACCGGGACGAGGGTCTGGGCCAGAACCACAACGCAGTCAAGTTCCAGGGCCAGGACTTTGAGTCGCTGAGGGCCCGGTGCCTCCAGAGCCGCAGCCTGTTTGAGGACAGCCTGTTCCCGTGCGCCTCCTCTTCTCTGGGGTTCAATGAGTTGGGACCACGCTCCTCCAAGACCCAAGGAGTACGCTGGATGAGACCTACGGTGAGATGATACTGCGGCTGGGACTGCCTGTTCCTTATACTTACTGAGCCTCTTGTAG
This sequence comes from Oncorhynchus nerka, assembly GCF_034236695.1. NCBI lineage: Eukaryota > Metazoa > Chordata > Actinopteri > Salmoniformes > Salmonidae > Oncorhynchus > Oncorhynchus nerka. The sequence continues at coordinate 44,589,794 of NC_088403.1, read as the reverse complement.
TTTTTCCCGACCATATTACCTGACCAGGAAAAACTCACCTCCTGAACCTAGACCGTATCTGAGCCTTACTGAGATGATTCTTAGACCCGATCCTTAAAGGCCCCCTATAAGTATTATATATGACTATTCTCAGATGACTCTGACATAATTATTTGTCTTTGGCTATAGTTTGTGTGTGTGTGTCTTATCCCGTGTGTGTGTGTCCTAGCTGGCGTGCCTGTCTATCCTAATGCTCTTCACACTCCGTCTCTCCTCATTCCCTTTCATAATGCATCTCCTCCAGCACCTCGCCCCTCAGAACTGCAATATCGACATCCCTGGAGAGAACACACACCATGCTGCTCCGCTCCTCAGCTCAAAATGCGGGAAGAGCTTTTTATAGCTTAGCTAGCTAGCTCTCACGCTGCTCGTGTCTTGATGAGGGGCGGATGGGAGGCAGAGAGAGGAGATGCAGTACTTTGTAGTTTAGCAGGAATGTCTCAGCCATTTGTTTATGTATTCTATGAGGCACTTGTGTGACTGACGGGGACGCCGTTCGCCATGACAACAAGGACGACAGGCTTTACCAGTGCTGCAGTGCAGTGGTGAAAGGAAAAGAGAAATGTCAGCCTACCAGTCACTGCTGTGTGTGTGTGTGTGTGTGTGTGTGTGTGTGTGTGTGTGTGTGTGTGTGTGTGTGTGTGTGTGTGTGTGTGTGTGTGTGTGTGTGTGTGTGTGTGTGTGTGCGTGTGTGTGTGTGCATGTTTGTGAGCAACAACAACACCAATCTGGCATATCTTAACTCTCTCTTTCTTCCTCTCTCCCCCTTTCTCTCGCTATCTCTCTTTTTCTTTCTTTCTCCCCCTCTCTCTTTCTGTCTACAGGAGATCTGTACCCGTCCCCAGTTCATAGTGGATGGAGCCACTCGCACTGATATCTGCCAGGGAGCTTTAGGTGAGTCCAGGTCTCAGAAGGAGGGTTGGTGGAGAGCCTGAGAGCCCGATGGAACAACCACTTATCAGGAGAGAGAGAGAGAGCGTGCGCAGAGATTTGATTTGATTGCAATCTTGGTACTCTTGTGTATTCCTCTACAAACACTGTGCGATGCATAATTTACACTCTGCTCTGCTATCTCACATCTATAAACAAAGTAACAACCTCCCTCTGGCTGAGATGCACTGGTACTATACCACCACTACAGTAAACATAGGGCAAGTATACACGTTGCCTGGTACTGTATCGCATACTAACTCTGAGCCGAATGGTTGATTTGAAAGTCTTCTCATCTCTTGGTACTGAATCAAATGCTGGGAGAGAGCTGGCTGCCTACCCCTCTCTTAAATATGCGGCATGCCGAGCCCAGAAAGAGGAAGTGGCGTGCTCAACTCTAAAGTGTGTAGTAGCAAAGAGTATTTGGGTGCCGGGGTTTAAAAGGCATACGTAAAACCTGCCCTCGCTGGAGTAGTCTTTAAGTTTGAATGTATTTTTAGCAGTAGCATACAGCCTTAGTCTGCGTTTGGATAACAATAGGCGTTCACCCCTATTTATAGATCATGTCACATTAGAAGGAAGCAGTACTACTATCTTTTTTTTCAGCACGCCGAACCCAACCGTGGCGTCTTCTGTAGGCTTTTCAGCCTATGCCTCTACCCTGCATGGGCATTGTATTATATGACCTCTTCTGTTAGAGTTACAGTAGATCGAGCTATTTAATCAGCATACTGTAGGTCCAGACAGTTCAAATTCGAACACACTCCTTGGAGGTGACATAGGGTCAGGTTGAAGTGTGTGTGAACAGATTCTCGGACCTCTCTCTCGTTACGCTTTCCTTATAAGGTGCATTCCAGTATTACAAGGTTTTCACCACTTAAGCCTGAAGTGCTCCGTTCCCACAGCAGTGAGAAACAGACAGCAGTATCTGTCTGTAATTAATAAGTCTAACCAGAGCGGAGAGTTTAGTCAGTTAGCTTCACCTAGCCTTGAGGCTCGGAATTATTCAAAGGAAGAACAGTTGGGAACTTTTGAAGAGGTGAATGATGAACAGGGCCAGGAGTTTTGTCTTACTGTGTTACGAGATCAGAAAAAACTCTGGGCGTTACTTGTATGCTATGACTAACGGCCAGAGTATTTCCAGGTGGTCAAAACAAACATTACCGACTGATGAATGTTTGGTGACTTTTTTTTAAGGGACTGATACAATGCATTGCTATCATTAACATAGTCTACCTATGACTGATGTATTATGTTGTGTGTGTTCCTGTCTGTGTACTTGTGTGTGTGTGTGTGTGTGTGTGTGTGTGTGTGTTTCAGGTGACTGCTGGTTGCTGGCAGCCATAGCCTCATTGACTCTGAACGACAACCTCCTCCACAGAGTGGTGCCTCATGGACAGGACTTCGGAGGCCAGTACGCTGGCATCTTCCACTTCCAGGTCACCACACACTCACTTCCTCTTTCTGATTTGACTGTATATCCATCTATACGATAATATATACTAATATACAGTAATACAGATATTCAGCTACATTTGAAGTGAACTCGTGAAGTTGTGGCGGGGAGTGAGCTGGCAACCGGAGGCAATCTCAGGTGCCAGCTACCGCCGATGTTCCCTCGAGCAAGGAACTTCACCCCCTAAACTGCTCATTGGATGCAGCATGCGGCTGCCCTCTGCTCCAGCATCTCTAACCTAATATGTGTTCGTATGTATGTATATCGGGAGGGAGGGGTGGGTGGATAAAAGCAGAAGACACATTTCCATCTCATGTGGGCTAATAAAAACAAGAAATGTACCTTCATTCACTCCAAGGCACGCTTCCTGCTTCTTGCCAGGCCTTATCACGATGACCTTTGCTTTGTACACAAAACCAGTTCTCTGACACACAGACACACCTATCATTCTCTGTATAGGACCTTAAAGCGACACCACAGTTGCCCTCTAAATGGACGTCTCCATGCATGGGCGACCAGGTGGTGCTTGCGTGTCCGTGTCCGTGTCCAGTGCCCACTGTAGCGGCCCTCACTTTCACTCAGCTTTCATCTCACCGAACCCTTTGATGGCAGTAAGCTGCCCACATTAATAGAGTCCGACTCAGTTGGGGGCCAGGGTGCCAGGACAGAGACGGAAAGACACACACAGAGACAGGAACCAATACGGAGCCTGCTAGCCTAGTGCTGACCACTGTCCAGTCATTCAGAGTAACCATTACTGCTGCTAGACTGAGCAGCAGGCAGCCAAGGGGCGGGCAGCCATTAATGCAAACACAGTACTATTACATTGTAATAGCGTCCTGTGTGTAGCTGGTGTAGAGAGTCAGGCGCAGGACAGCAGAGATGAGTAATCAACGAGTACATTAATCAAAATTACAAAAATACAAGGCAAATATTACAAGCCCACAATAACGGACCGATTTACAAAGAACAACCACTCACAAACAAACATGGGGAACAGGGGGTTAAATAATAAACAGGTAATTGGGGGAGTGAAACCAGGTGTGTAAGACTAATACAAAACAAATGGAAAATGAAAAGGGATTCGGCGGTGGCTAGAAGAAGGCCGGTGATGTCAACCACCGAATGCTGCCCGAACAAGGAGAGGGACCTTGTGACAGCCCCCCCAGCAACGAAGTGCCCAAGACGTCCTCCACCGGCACCCAGCATCTTTCCTCCGGACCGTACCCCTCCCACTCCACGAGGTACTGAAGGCCCCGCGCCCTACGCCTCGAGTCCAGGATGGCTCGAACAGCATACGCCGGGGCCCCAGAGGGGGCGGAGGAACCTCCCGCACCTCAGACTCCTGGAGTGGACCAGCCACCACTGGCCTGAGGAGAGACACATGGAACAAGGGGTTAATATGGTAATCTGGGGGAAGCTGTAACCTGTAACATACCTCGTTCAGTCTCCTCAGGACTTTAAATGGCCCCACAAACCGCAGACCCAGCTTCCGGCAGGGCAGGCGGAGGGGCAGGTTTCGGGTCGAGAGCCAGACCTGGTCCCCCGGTGCGAACACCGGGGCCTCGCTGCGGTGGCGGTCGGCGCTCACCTTTTGCCGCCTCACGGCCCGTTGTAGATGCACATGGGCGGCGTCTCAGGTTTCCTCCGAGTGCTTAAACCATTCGTCCACCGTAGGAGCTTCGATCTGGCTCTGATGCCACGGTGCCAGAACCGGCTGATACCCCAGTATGCCCTGGAAAGGAGAGAGGTTAGTGTAGGTGTGGCGGAGTGAGTTTTGGGCCATCTCTGCCCAGGGGATGAACGCCGCCCACTCCCCTGGCCAGTCCTGGCAATATGACCGCAGAAACCTACCCACATCCTGGTTTTACTCTCCACCTGCCCGTTACTTGAAAACCTGAGGTGAGGCTGACTGAGACCCCCAGACATTCCATGAACGCTCTCCAGACCCTGGACGTGAACTGGGGACCCCGATATACTCCGCGTGGCGGAGTATATCAGAATGTCGTCGATAATCACCACTACACCCTGCCCCTGCAGGTCCCGGAAAATCTCGTCAACAAAGGCCTGGAAGACTGATGGAGCATTCATCAACCCGTACGGCATGACGAGGTACTCATAGTGCCCTGAGTTGGTACTAAATGCCGTCTTCCACTCGTCCCCCTCCCGGATACGCACCAGGTTGTAAGCGTTCCTGGGATCCAATTTTGTGAAGAAGTGCTCCCCGTGCATTGACTCAATCGCACTGGCGATGAGAGGCAGCGGGTAGCTGTACCTCACTGTGATCTGATTGATCCCTCGATAGTCAATACACAGGCGCAGACCCACATCCTTCTTCTTCACAAAAAATAAACTTGAGGAGGCAGGTTAGGTGGAGGGCCGAATGTATCCCTGCCCCAGGGATTCGAAGACATATGTTTCCATAGCCGCCGTCTCCTCCTGTGACAGGCGATACACGTGACTCCTGGGAAGTGCTGCGTCTACCAGGAGATTTATCGCACAATCCCCCTCTCGATGGGGTGGTAATTTTGTCGCCCTCTTCTTACAGAAGGCGAGAGCCAAATCGGCATATTCTGAGGGGATGCGCACGGTGGAGACCTCGTCTGGACTTTCCACCGTAGTCGCAACGATGGAAACCCCCACACACCTCCCTGACCACTCTTCTGACCACCCCTTGAGAGCCCTCTGTTGCCATGAAATAGTGGGTTTATGACAGGCCAACCAGGGTAGGCCCAGCACCACGGGAAACGCAGGAGAATCAATAAGGTACACCAGCTGGTCCAATGTGAGGGTGGTGTCTCGGCAGGCCAACACCCGACGGATGTCCTCGCGCAGACTGCACTGGTAGTGATCGATCAGGGCCCTGTTGTTCCATCCCGCACTGGCGGCCAGGGTCCGGAAGTCCAAAGCAAAATCCTGCTCGCTCCTCGTCCCTGCCTTAGGTGGAACAGTTCACCTTACTTTACTCAAAATACAAAAATACAAGGCAAATATTACAAGCCCACAATAACGGACCGATTTACAAAGAACAACCACTCACAAACAAACATGTGGAACAGAGGGTTAAATAATAAACAGGTAATTGGGTGAGTGAAACCAGGTGTGTAAGACTAAGACAAAACAAATGGAAAATGAAAAGTGGATCAGCGGTGGCTAGAAGGCCGGTGACGTCGACCTCCGAACGCCGCCCGAACAAGGGGAGGGACCGACTTCGGCGGGAGTCGTGACATACATTTGCATACCACACAGAAGTAACACTACTAACACACTAACTGAATTTTACACCCCCAGTCCTCTGCCAAAAGGAAGTGACAATAAGAAACCCCTATTTAAAAAGATGATTGACTGATTGCAGAAATATTGCAACATGTTTTCATTGTCACATTTATTTCCACAGTCATAGCCTACTTATTTATGTCCTAAACAGTTTCCTTGCTGGCATGAGAGGAAATAACATAGCTATGTGTCTATGAACCTACTGGCATATAAACTCATTCATGTCTTAAATACAGTTGAAGTTGGAAGTTTACATACACTCAGGTTGGAGTCATTAAAACTTGTTTTTCATCCACGCCAAAACTGTAGTTTGTTAACAAGAAATTTGTGGAAAGTCGGTTAGGACATCTACTTTGTGCATGACACAAGTCATTTTTCCAACAATTGTGTACAGACAGATTATTTCACTTATAATTCACTGTGGGTAAGAAGTTTACATACACTAAGTTGACTTTGCCTTTAAACAGCTTGGAAAATTCCAGAGAATTATGTCGTGGCTTTAGAAGCTTCTGATAGGCTAATTTACATAATTTGAGTCAATTGGAGGTGTACCTGTTAATGTATTTTAAGGCCTACCTTCAAACTCAGTGCCTCTTTGCTTGACATCATGGAAAAATCAGCCAAGACCTCAGAAAAAAATATGTAGACCTCCACAAGTCTGTAGAGATGCTGGAGGAAACAGGTACAAAAGTATCTATATCCACAGTGAAACGAGTCCTATATCGACATAACCTGAAAGGCCGCTCAGCAAGGAAGAAGCCACTGCTCCAAAACCGCCATAAAAAAAGCCAGACTACGGTTTGCAACTGCACATGGGGACAAAGATTGTACTTTTTGGAGAAATGTCCTCTGGTCTGATGAAACAAAAATAGAACTGTTTGGCCATAATGACCATCGTTATGTTTGGAGGAGAAAGGGGGAGGCTTGCAAGCAGAAAAACACCATCCCAACCGTGAAGCACGGGGGTGGCAGCATTATGTTGGCATCATGAAGGTGGAAAATGATGTGGATATATTGAAGCAACATCTCAAGACATCAGGCAGGAAGTTAAAGCTTTGTTGCAAATGGGTCTTCCAAATGGACAATGACCTCAAGCATACTTCCAAAGTTGTGGCAAAATGGCTTAAGGACAACAAAGTCAAGGTATTGGAGTGGCCATCACATAGCCTTGACTTTAATCCTATAGAAAATTGCAGAACTGAAAAAGCGTGTGTGTGCGCAAGGAGGCCAACAAACCTCAAATCAAATTTATTTATATAGCCCTTCGTACATCAGCTGATATCTCAGAGTGTTGTACAGAAACCCAACCTAAAACCCCAAACAGCAAGCAATGCAGGTGTTGAAGCACGTTGGCTAGGAAAAACTTGGCCAAAGGCCAAAACCTAGGAAGAAACCTAGAGAGCGACCAGGCTATGGGGGGTGGCCAGTCCTCTTCTGGCTGTGCCTATTTTTCTGACATTTCACATTCTTAAAATATAGTGGTGATCCTAACTGACCTAAAACAGGGAATTTTTATTAGGATTAAATGTCAGGAATTGTGAAAAACTGAGTTTAAATGTATTTGGCTAAGGTGTATGTAAACTTCCGACTTCAACTCTATGTGCATGTGATCTAATTCACCATATATCCCTTCCTCCATTGTGTGGCCTGTGTGTTAGTTAACAGTTGAAGGTTTAAACCCAGTAATACATTGTTCTGTTGAGATCTCCCTCTACACACACACACACTTTGTTTTACCTGTGGGGACCGAAACATGTATTCCCATTCAAAATCCTGTTTTCCCTTAACTTAACCTTAACCCTAACCACCCTAAACCTATCACCACCTCCTAAACATAACCCCTATTGCTAATTCTAACCCTAACCCTGATTGTAACCTTAACCGTAAACCTAACCCCTTAGCCTAAAATAGCCTTTTTCTCTGTGGGGACCCGGCAAAATGTCCAGATTTTTCAGATTTTTCCCGGTTCCACTATCCTTGTGAGGACTTCTGGTCCCCACAAAGATACTAAGAAACACACACACACCGTCTAAACCCAATAATAGTGTTTTGTTGAGATCTCCTGATCCTGTGCCAGATCTCGGACGCCTGGGTGACTCATCCTCCCAAATGTAATTGAATGTTCTAATTGGTTTAGCCAGACAAAGGGGGAGCTGTGCTGCAGATTCTGGGAATGCGGTATGTGCTGAGCTAGGCGCAGAGATGAGCTGTGAGACTCAACAAATCCTGTATTGTAAAACAGACTACAGTATGCCTGTAATTTTCAGTTTGAAAATCTCTAGGTTGCTGATAGGATATTATTATCAGAAGGTGAAAGGAACTGCACAGTTGAAGTGCTGCGGCTCTAGGACAAACTACACTCCCTCAAGCTTGCTACGCAGATGTGGATATTTGGTTTACTTTCCTTGTAGCCAGCACTGTGTGTGTTTACATCAGATAGCGTTGTGATAGCGTTGGCGTCAATTTTAGTTCAATTCTCCTGTCCGTTGAACTAGTATGCAATTCAGTTCCCAAATTGATTGGTATTTATATGGAACAGACCTCTACTCTGCCAAATAGATACTGTAAGAGATAGTTATTATAGGGTTGAATACTAACTTCCATCTACATCAAATTATTACTTAAAAAAAAAAAAAATCTCCCATTTCACATCAATGCATGTCTTAGGGGAAAATTCTACTTAACGTGGAAGTTAGGATTTGCCCCATAAAGGCTAACAGGGTAGACAGTGGCTCATGGTTTGGTTCCCCCTCTGTGTGTGTTGGTGGGCGTAGGGGGTGTTGTAATACTTCTGTGTCAACCCAGCCGATCATGTGATCCTGTTCTGCAGTCGACTGTACAGTCCCAGCAGTCACTTTAGCCCTGCAGAGCATGCAAAATTAACCATTTATCTCTGCCCCCCCCCCACTACCACCACCACCACCAACCCACACACACACACACACACACACACACAATAACAGCTCAGCTGTGGCTCTATGCTCTACATCCCCTCCCCCTGCCACTGTTTGGAAGTCACGAGTCAAAACAGTTTGAATCTAATTAGGTGTCATTGTCACTGCTGGTTTTGACACTTCAGTTTTGTTACGTTCATGTATCCCAGAGCCACATACCTCAAACTCTATATAATGTTCTGGTGTCCCTGATGTGATTTTGTGGTGGTGGAGCTATATTGCCTTGCCGTAGGTCTGCATCAGTTAGCTACGTGCAGCTGAGGAGAATGGTACATACATTATTGGACAGCCTGTATTTCTCCCTCTAAAAGCATACTAACATCACAGTGGTGTAGGCAGGCTACATGGAACCCATGTGTATTGGAAGGAAGATAGCGTGATTGCTCAAGATCTTGCCATAAATTCCTGTGGTTGTTACCTCGGTCTTAGTTCCTCCCTCTTCCCTGTTGAGCCCGATGATGATATTGTTCTAATGCCACTTCTGCCACCTGGTGGTCATTGGGTGTAAGTGACTAAAAGCTCCGCTCTGGTTAGAAGTTACCCCCTGGGCCACAGTTCTGCGATCAGCTCACCCTCACCACTAGAGGGGAAATCAGAGCTTGTCTTCAATGTTCAATGTATTCGTTCTTGGTGCTTGTGCTACTTTGCACAAGCACCAAGAACGAATACCTTACTAATACACTACATGTAAAACTGACCTTAAATCAGTGTGTGTGTGTTGTATTTCTACTGTCTGTGTGTTGTAGGTCTACTGTCTGTTTTGTAGTTCAACTGTCTGCGTCTTGTAGTTCTGATAGTCTCCCTACTGTCTGTGTTTTGTAGTTCTGGCAGTATGGGGAGTGGGTGGAGGTGGTGATCGATGACAGGCTGCCGGTGAAGGATGGGAAGCTACTCTTTGTCCACTCTGCCGAGGGAGGAGAATTCTGGAGCGCCCTGCTGGAGAAAGCCTACGCCAAGTAAGGCGGGATGAGGGATGGGAGGAGTTTAGAAAAAGGAGAGAAGAGGGTGGTTAGAAGGATTGTATACATGGGCTTTGCATTTATTTCACTCTGTATATGTTGGTATGAGTTATGAGATCTGTAAGTCGCTCTGAATAAGAGCGTCTGCTAAATGACCAAAATGTAAATACAAATGATGTAAAATGATATGTCTATATGCATACGTCCTGTGTGTGTATATTGTACAGAAATGTCTGTTTTTAAATAGTCTTGTGATATAGAATTGTTCACCCTCGTTGCAGGCTGCATGGCTGTTACGAGGCCCTGTCGGGAGGCAGCACGTCAGAGGGTTTTGAGGACTTCACAGGAGGGGTAACGGAGATGTATGAGCTGAGGAAAGCGCCCTCTGACCTCTATAGTATCATCAGCCGGGCCGTGGAGAGAGGATCGCTGCTGGGCTGCTCCATAGACGTCAGTACTCAAATTTGTTACGTTCATTTCTTTGATTATGTCATAGAAAACACTGCCTATTTTAATCAGCTTAACGCGGTGCTTAAGAACCAGGATGTTTTGCATGACGTCATCATTTTCACAGACTTTGTCATATCATGTCCCTGACTGGAACATGTAACAGTGTGTCAAGAGTCCCTGTGAGTGTATCCTCTCAAATCAAATCAAGTCAACGGATGTCACGTGCACCAGGATACAGCAGGTGTAAACAGCACAGTGAAACGCTTACTCGGACTCTGTCTCCTGTCCCCAGATCACCGGCAGTCAGGACATGGAGGCTGTGACCTTTAAGAAGCTGGTGAAAGGTCACGCCTACTCAGTGACCGGGGTCGACGAGGTGAGCCAATGACTGCTCTGCTTCGAGTGGCACTAAGGGGTCAAAAGACAACATTAAAACGAATACAAACGTTTACATCAATCACATTTGAATTGACAGAAGGGTGGCCATTTCCCCAGCTACGATACATCTGTGTAATGCAGTATCCCTCTCCATCAGGTGGTGTACAGGGGGAATATGACCAAACTGGTCCGCATACGCAACCCCTGGGGAGAGATAGAGTGGACTGGTGCCTGGAGTGACAAGTAAGAGAAGGAAACACTGCTATACACCTCTCATGTTGCCTATCATATAACTAGTGAGAGTGGTTTTATACTGCAGGTGTCATATTACGTATCATACTGTGTAACTAGTGAGAGTGGTTTTATACTGCAGGTGTCATATTACATATCATACTGTGTAACTAGTGAGAGTGGTTTTATACTGCAGGTGTCACATTACATATCATACTGTGTAACTAGTGAGAGTGGTTTTATACTGCAGGTGGTTTTATACATTACATATCATACTGTGTAACTAGTGAGAGTGGTTTTATACTGCAGGTGTCACATTACATATCATACTGTGTAACTAGTGAGAGTGGTTTTATACTGCAGGTGTCATATTACATATCATACTGTGTAACTAGTGAGAGTGGTTTTATACTGCAGGTGTCATATTACATATCATACTGTGTAACTAGTGAGAGTGGTTTTATACTGCAGGTGTCATATTACATATCATACTGTGTAACTAGTGAGAGTGGTTTTATACTGCAGGTGTCATATTTTTTATTTTTATTTCACCTTTATTTAACCAGGTAGGCTAGTTGAGAACAAGTTCTCATTTGCAACTGCGACCTGGCCAAGATAAAGCATAGCAGTGTGAACAGACAACACTAGTTACTGTGTAACTAGTGAGAATGATTTTCTATCCCTTTTGATATGGAATACAGTCGGTAATGTATTTTCAATTGCAAATATTTTAGCTCCAGAGAGTGGGAGAGCGTGGACCGGTCAGTCAGAGGGCGACTCCAGAACCGCAGTGAGGACGGAGAGTTCTGGTGAGTGTGTATTTGTGTCACCAAGTCTGATGGCCTCTGGGTACGATACTTGAGAGAATGTGTGAGTTATTGCGTCATATACACGACAGACGGTCCCTTCCTCTCCCCTTCCCCCTCCCCTGCCTTGCACCTCTCGCTCTCTAAATCCCTCCTCTCAGGATGTCATTCAGCGACTTCCTGCGTGAGTTTACGCGTCTGGAGATCTGTAACCTCACAGCAGACGCCCTGGAGGCCAACCAGCAGAAGAAGTGGAGCTCAGCCGTCTACCAGGGGGAGTGGAGGAGGGGCAGCACAGCCGGGGGCTGCAGGAACTTCCCTGGTAAGGAGGGAGGGAGAATATAAAGAAGTGGTACACAGTTGATTAGAAAATATCTTCTGATAACTCCCCCCCCTCCCCCTCCCCCACAATACTTAGCCACATTCTGGATCAACCCACAATTCAAGATCGACTTGCAGCACCCCGACACAGCCGGCCAATCAGATTGCAGCTTCCTGGTGGCGCTGATGCAGAAGGACCGGAGAAAGAAACGCAAGGAGGGCAAGGACATGGAGACCATCGGATTTGCCATTTACGAGGTGTTGAGGTGTAATATGTATGAATATGCCTAGATCAATTCTTCTCTATCTCCTTTCAGTGTGTGTTAAACAACAGTGGGTAATACTGAAATCCGAATTCTACTCTCACTTACTCCAGGCTATAGTAAATGGTTGAAATAAAATCAAATATATTTCACACACGGGCCTCACATAGACAACTGCATGCTCGACTTCAATTCCTAATATTATATCTTAAGGGTGTAGAGCAGGGGTGTCAAAGTCAAATGGACGGAGGGCCAAATAAAAAATCAGCTACAAGACGAGGGCTGTGTTCAATGTTCATTGAAAAATTTTTAAATGACGACTAGTGAACCTGAACCTACTGAAACCTAACAAATATATTACAATATGATCAGATAAATTATTTTCTTATGGCTCTGTCAGTAATCTTTAATTTTCAACAGACCAAAAGACAAATTTCTTTATATAAATATCCCCATAACATGAACATTAAATGAAAGAAACCGGTATTCTCAGTAGACTATATTTTCTATTTTAGCAAATCTAAATTTACTTCAAAGAAAAACAATAATAGCAATTTTCTATCATCCACTCAACTGAAATATTTTTAAAATATAATTGGATTGAAATACAAAAAAATAAAGTGCAAAAATCAAAAACAACACTTTGTTTAAGGAGAAGTAACATGCAGTGAAAACAAATATTAAATTTTAACTTTAAACTTGAACTGGAAAAACTCTAAATATGTGATTGCTAATGTTCACTTGTTTGAGGTTGAGGTGATACTTGGTGGTGTCCCATCTTTTCCACAAGTCTCAATGTTCCTCTGAGGGGAATTGAGTGGAGGTGTTCAGCTAGTAAGTCGACTTCTGTGTGATGTTTTGTTCAGGTTCATCAAAGAAAACAGTTGTTCACACAGGTATGTGCTGCCAAACATAGACAACGTTTGAGCAGCCTGGATGCGCAGCTGGGGCATTGTGCCGGGAGGAACGGGCGAACTCCGCAGCACCCACTGCCGCATATTTTGCCCTCAGTGCACTCATTGCATTGAATCAACTCCATTTGAAATGGGTTACCGAGGGAGTTCAACCTATAAAAGTGGTACACAGTTACCTATTTTATCAGCCAACTGTGTGCTCGGGAAATATCTTCTGGTCTGGCAGCTAAAGTGGCTCAAATTTTCTTTCCGCATCTGCGTCTCCCCAGAGTCAGTTTGGTTTTATGCCTTCACTGTACTGTACATATCAGAGATGACCACATTGTGCAGCTGCAAGTTTATCAGATGACTCCACACAGAAAAGCCATTTCACAGAAACATTTCGAGTTGTGTTGTGTCTTTCCCTTTGCTGTCCAGAACAGACAAATCTCCTCCGACCCACCTTTTCCGGCTTAGCCAATCAGATAAGGCAAATCACCATGCAACTCCGCAGAAATTCCTGGCTCTGATAAAGCTGTGCTGATGATGCTCATTACATGCTCCATTTTCAAGGACAACGGGTGTAGATACAATGATAAGCTGTCAGCTCACCTGGCGTTTTCCTCTTGCATCTTTCCCGCATCTTCGCCACCAGTCCCGACACATGCAGGTGCTCCGTCGGTTGTCAAACCCACGGATTTTCCCAAGGCAGCTCCATCTCATTTACACATCTTGACACCTCTTCATACAAATCATGCCCCGTAGGTGTTGACGGTGTCAAGGTTGGAGTCCACTCCGTATGAAAATACAACTGGGCAATGTCAGAAATATCCACAGCCAAGGAATATGCAATAAAATCTTTTCCTTTTTCTGCTCTTTTAGATCAACTGGTCCTTTCAGTGTGTGTTAAACATTTAAAAGAGTTGCAGGGGTAAAATCCCCTCCGTACCGGGCTGATTTAGCGATCTCTTTGCCAAAATAAAACTGGCCTTGACAGCAGCCTGGCCTTGTGATTTGGCTTTTTTTTGAACAGAGCCTGTAGATTTGAGGCCTCCAGCTAGCCTTTGTTCCATGTCCATATTCTTGTTTTTGTCCGTGTTTCGTTTTCAGTAATGGTTGAAATAAAATCAAATATATTTCATATACACTCCCACGGGCTCAGTCCACATTTTTGATGGGTACAACTGCATGCTCGAAAAATGAAGCTACTCACCTTTGCATTGTGGGAAATGTAGTATTGGTGCCTAATATTATATCCCAGGGGCCGTTAATGGGTGACTACATATGAGAGTAACAGTAATATATTATTCACCAGTGTCCCCTGAGGATAGCGTCACAAAGTCATTTTCTATGGAAATCTCTACAGAACTCAACTTCCTTGTAATAATTTTACAAGTATACTAAGGGTTGTACATTTCTTATACTATCCTATGGTAGGAAAGTGTCACTAACAAATATGTTCAACCTTTCATTCAAATAACTTCTGTCCTACTCCTAACGTTTTATTCCACCATTGGGCCATTACCTAATAAAAACCCTATACAGGCTTTTGCAGACACGGTGAGCATTAGCTTGGTTTTATTTGACAGTCAGCCGTGTAATGATAATGGTGTAGGTGCCCTATGTTAGCCTTTCCTACCTATTATCTAACTTGCAATAATGTCAGTGGGTGTTGTATCAGAGTGAACTCTATGTCCTCCACTGTCTTCTCATATGCCCATAAAACAAAACGTCAATTCCACTTAAAAGGCTCCTTAACTATCCTTCTACAAGTAATTATAGGTCGTATTTCAACTAATACAAAATATGTTGAGGGTTTTACTAGTTCCTCAGGGTGTAGGGTAATATACGTCTTATAGGTATTATCTTTATCATACCCTCCTTTTCTTATACAATGACATAACTCCTTCCTGTCGTCCTCACTTCCAAAAATCCCTTTCTTATGCTATTCCAATGTCATGCCTTTATCTACATGCTGTTCCTCATCCTCCTCTTTATCAAAAATCCACTTATAACAGCTCTCAGTCCTCAGACCAAATAACCAATTCTCGATTCGTTCATCTCCCCACCCACTGCACATTTCACTCACACCAAACAAACACATAAGGACAGACAACAGTTTATTTCTATCTTCCGGGTGCCCCATAGGTTATCGCCCGTTTCAGAACTTTCACGCTAGATACAGCTTCTGCTCCCTAACTACTTTTGAGTACCCTTCCGGAAGTTACCCCAACCCCCAAGAAGGCGAGTTACTGTTCTTAATACATATAACATATAACACACATTGACATACAACAATTACCACACATTCATTGACTTATACAGGCACATTTTTAGGTTCCTTTGTTTTTATAATTACAAGAGGGAGGCGGCGCTTTTACATACCAGCGAAACACTGAACACCCACTTCTTTTAAATTACGGACTTCGATATAACAGGTGTCTGCTTACCTTACAATTTGGTGATCAGAGGTGGTGGTTCAGGTTCCGTGCAGTGGCGTTGCACTCACTCCCTCCTGGCAAGCTCGCCAAATGTTGGCTCCGTTTTTCTGTGCTCCGTTTTTTACTTAACAAATAAGGAACACTCAAAATGTGCACAATAATTTTTTTTTTTTTTTAAATACAGCTGTAGACCGAAGATCAAACATCACACATACAACTGATGTCTCTCCTGAGTTCTGCAAAATAGGAAAAGTCCAAGTTGCTTTTATCACGCTTTTATCGTGCTTGTAGTCAAACCTCTGTGATGGAACTGCCTTAGTCATTACCTTCTACTCATGAGACCAAGCCCATGCATCCACAGCTATACAAACATTGTTTCAGTGTTATCTAAAGGCTCAGCAGTAAATATCCACTCCCCAAGTTGATTTATAGTGGTATGTCTGACTAGTCTCTTATCTCTTTCACCCCAACAGAGGCAAGAGACGTTTTCTTATTTTTCCATATTTTGCAAGGCAGTAGAATTGACTGTATGTTTCTATCTAACTCTTGTCTTTCTGTGTCTTTCTACAGGTTCCTAATGAGGTATGTATTTTCTGCTGGCCAGTATTATTTTACATTGGTTTGTGAAGTAACTGTGTAATAATTGAAACACTTGTTGGACAGCATAACTGTATTTGAGAGATGTGTTGGAAAAATGTGTTGGAGAGTGCATTAAAACCTCTTAGGGATCCCTTCGCCCCCATTCCCGCTCGAATCCCGGTAACGGGATTGATTTGACAACATCCAGTGAAATTGCAGCTCGCCAAATTCAACAGAAATACTCATAATAAAAATTCACAAAACATACGTGTGTAATACATCGACATAAAGCTTAACTTGTTGTTAATCCAGCCGCCCTGTCAGATTTTTAAAAGGCTTTACGGCGAAAGCAAACCATGAGATTATCTGAGGACAGCACCCCGCATACAAACACATACAAATCATATTGAAACCAGCCAGGTGCGACACAAAAGTCAGAAATAACGATATAATTCATGCCTTACCTTTGAAGATCTTCTTCTGTTGGCACTCCAAAATGTCCCAGAAACATCACAAATGTTCCTTTTGTTCGATAAATTCCTTCTTTATATCCCCAAAATGTCCATTTATTTGGCGCGTTTGATTCAGAAATACACCGGTTCCAACTCGCCCAACATGACTACAAAGTATCTAATAAGTTATCTCTAAACTTGGTCCAAACATTTCAAACATTGTTCCTAAACCATGCTTATGTATGTTAAAACGTAAATAATCCAAAAAAATTAAGATGCGAGTGAAGCGCGTTCCAGGTTGCACACTCCAAAAGACTTGACTCCCTTTGTGTGACACATGGAAAGGAAAGGAATACTTCTTCATTTCTCAAAGGAAAAACATTAACCAATATCTAAAGACTGTTGACATCTAGTGGAAGCCATAGGAACTGCAAGCATATTTATATTAAAAAGGGATTACCATAGAAAACTAATGGGAAAACACATTGAGCTCAACATTTTTGGATTGTGCTCAGGGTTTCGCCTGCCAAATCAGGTCTGTTATACTCATAGACATTATTCAGACCGTTTTAGAAACTTCAGAGTGTTTTCTATCTACTAATAATATGCATATCCTAGCTTCTGGGCCTGAGTAGCAGGCAGTTTACTTTGGGCACGGTTTTCATCCGGATGTAAAAATACTGCCCCCTAGCCCAAAGAGGTTTTAAGAACCTGTTGGACAGTGCATTAAGAACTTGTTGGACAGTGCATTAAGAACCTGTTGGACAGTGCATTAAAAACCTGTTGGACAGTGCATTACAAACCTGCTGGACAGTGCATTAAGAACCTATTGGACAGTGCATTAAAAACCTGTTGGATAGTGCATTAAGAACCTGTTGGACAGTGCATTAAAAACCTGTTGGACAGTGCATTAAAAACCTGCTGGACAGTGCATTAAGAACCTATTGGACAGTGCATTAAAAATCTGTTGGATAGTGCATTAAGAACCTGTTGGACAGTGCATTAAAAACCTGTTGGACAGTGCATTAAAAACCTGTTGGACAGTGCATTAAAAACCTGTTGGACAGTGCATTAAAAACCTGTTGGACAGTGCATTAAAAACCTGTTGGACAGTGCATTAAGAACCTGTTGGACAGTGCATTAAAAACCTGTTGGACAGTGCATTAAGAACCTGTTGGACAGTGCATTAAGAACCTGTTGGACAGTGCATTAAAAACCTGTTGGACAGTGCATTAAGAACCTGTTGGACAGTGCATTAAGAACCTGTTGGACAGTGCATTAAAAACCTGTTGGACAGTGCATTAAGAACCTGTTGGACAGTGTATCATAGCTGAAGTGGAATGTAGCCAAAAGGCCTATATTGACCTGCATGTCTCAAAGGTCAATGTAGCTTGTGCTTAGGCTCACAGCCAATTGTCTCATATGGAGATGCATGGTAGAATTCTCCTAATTTCTATGGTAGCATAGACATAAAGTCAGGGATTAGAGGTCAGGGGTGCTTTCCGTTTCTCTCTGTCCTCTCAGTATGCGTGCGGGACAGGGGTTAGAGGTCAAGGGTTAGAGGTCATTAAACAAATTCACACACAGAGCTTTCCCTTCTCGCCATCCTATCAGTACATGGGTTAGGTTCACCTAGTTTAACTAACTCACTCATACTGCTTTCTCCTGCCCTCTGTCCTTAGTATGTGGGCAGATCAGGGGTTAGAGGTCAGGGAGTTCATTTTCCCCCTGCTCTCTCTGTCCTCTCAGTACGTGGGTAGATCAGGCATCCACCTGAAGAGAGATTTCTTCCTGACGCACGGTTCCAGCGCCCGCTCTGAGCTCTTCATCAACCTCAGAGAGGTGAGCTCTCGCTTCCAGCTGCCCGCCGGGGAGTACATCATCGTCCCTTCCACCTTCGAACCCCAGAAGGAGGGAGACTTTGTCCTCAGGGTTTTCTCTGAGAAACCAGCTAACTCAGAGTGAGTAATATGGAAACAGAGTGGTGAACAGGACATATGAGGAGATTATGGACGATAGAAAGGCAATTAATTTAATGTAAGGACATTGATAATAGTGTTCTTTTCTGTCTGTGTTAGAGAGCTGGATGATGACGTCACAGCTGAACTTCCTGCAGAGGTGAGGGGAAGAGACAAGGGCTGAAATGGCACCCTGTTCTCTATATAGTGTGTTACGTTTGACTAGGGCTTTGGTCAAAAGTAGTGCACTGTGTGGGGAATAGGGTTCCATTTCAGATGCAGACCATGGAGAATCCTGTTTGATTAACAAGCCCATACTGTAACATGCCAACACCAGTACTACCAACAAGAAAGAAGAGTTGACGTTCCTCTGTATCTCTGTTTCAGTCTCAGCTGGACGAGAGCCAGATTGACGCTGGCTTCAAGAGTCTGTTCAGACAGCTGGCTGGGGAGGTGAGGAGACTCGGGAGGGCAGGGCGATTGGGCCGATGGGAACTGTAGTATTTCCTCATGCTCTGTTTCTGTGTCTACAGGACATGGAGATCAGTGCCACAGAGCTGCAGACCATACTCAACAGGATCATCAGCAAGCGTGAGTCCCTAGGAATAGAAATAGAACATAGTATTGTGCTTTATACAGCTCATTTGGAAAGTATTCAGACCTTTTGACTCTTTCCACATTTTGTTACGTTACAAACTTACTCTAAAATTAATTAAATAGTTTTTTTTCTCCTCACAAATCTACACAAAATACCCCATAATGACAAAGCAAAAATAGTTTTTTTCTTCTTTTTTTGCACTTTTATTATAAATTTAAAAAATCGGAAAAATCACATTTACAGACATTTAGAGACTTGTCCTGAAGCCACTCCTGCGTTGTCTTGGCTGTGTGCTTAGGGTTGTTGTCCTATTGGAAGGTGAACCTTCTCTCCAGTCTAAGGTCCTGAGCGCTCTGGAGCAGGTTTTCATTAAGGATCTCTCTGTACTTTGCTCCGTCCTTCTTTCCCTCGATCCTGACTAGTCTCCCAGTCCCTGCCTCTGAAAAACATCCCCACAACATGTTACCACCACCATGCTTCACCGTAGGAATGGTGCCAGGTTTCCTCTAGACGTGATGCTTGGCATTCATGCCAAAGAGTTCAATCTTGGTTTCATCAGACCAGAGAATCGTGCTTCTCGTGTTCTGAGAGTATTTAGGTGCCTTTTGGTAAACTACAAGCGGGCTGTCATGTGCCTTTTACTGAGGAGTGGCTTCTACCTGGCCACTCTACCATAAAGGCCTGATTGGTGGAGTGCTGAAGAGATGGTTGTCCTGCAAGTTTCTCCCATCTCCACAGAGGCATTCTGGAGCTCTGTCAGAGTGACCATTTGGTTCTTGGTCACCTCCCTGACCAAGGTCCTTCTTCGCCGATTGCTCAGTTTGGCCGGGCAGCCAGCTCTAGCAACAGTCTTGGTGGTTCCAAACGTCTTCCAAACCTTCAATGCTGCACACATTTTTTGGTACTCTTCTACAGATCCGTGCCTTGACACAATCCTATCTCGGAGCTCTATGGACAATTCCTTCGACCTCATGGCTTGGTTTTTGCTCTGACATGCACTGTCAACTGTGGGACCTTATATAGACAGGTGTGTGCCTTTCCAAATAATATCCAACCAATTACATGTACCACAGGTGGACAACAATAAAGTTGTAGAAACATCTCAAGGATGATCAATAGCAAAAGGTCTGAATACTTACGTTTTTTATTTAGCCTTTATTTAAGTAGGGAAGGTATTTTTTTAGGCAAGGTAATTAAAATAAAAACATTTGCAAATCATTTATAGAAACGTCTGAATACGTTCCGAATGCACTGTATCTCTGTATATGTGAGCCTACTCGAGATCTTTCACAATCTTTCGAAAGGAGACCCACACTGTCGGTCCTTCCAGGCAGATTTGGATTTTACAGATGCGTATAAATCTATTTTTCTCTGTCTCTCACACACACACACACACACACACACACACAGACAAAGATCTGAAGACCGATGGATTTGGACCGGAAGCTTGTCGCACTATGATCAACCTAATGGACGTATCCTTGGTGTACTTCAATCAATTCTTTATACAGTACTAGTCCCATCTGTCTGGTCTTTCGGCATCTGTCTGCTCTCTCTGTCTGGTCTCTCTCTGTGACTGTCTGTATAAACAGGGTTCCTTGACCGTGTCCTTCAGACTGATGGTAGTGGTAAACTGGGACTGGCAGAGTTCCACGTGCTGTGGGAGAAGATTAAACGATACCTGGTGAGCCGAGCTGAAAATCCTGTTCTCCTATTCACTTGCTTCATTCGCTTGAACTGAGCCTTCGCTCTCGTCATTAGTTCCTTGTCCAGTCTCCGTAGAGCATTTGCACTCGTTTCCCTCTCAATCTCTGTCCCTCTCTACCTTTGCCTCTCTCTTTCTCTCTCTCTCTCTCTCTCTCTCTCTCCTCCAACCCTCCACCAGACTGTATTCCGTCAGTTTGACCTGGACAAGTCAGGCACCATGAGTTCCTATGAGATGAGGATGGCTCTGGAGGCGGCAGGTCCAGTAGCTCTTTCCCTTAAACCTCAATCTGTTTTTTTTCTTCTGTAGTGCATCATCACTACTTTTATTTAGCCACACCTGACGAACCTGACAATAACTGAAAATAGAAATGCATACGTTTCACCCATTGTTCCCGATGAAAGCATATCTGGTGGGTTTAAAGCCATTTTAAATGGTTCCTGCCTTTGTCAATTTTCTGTCTGTGTCATCAGGCTTCAAGCTGAAGAACCACCTGTTCCAGCTGATCATTCTGCGCTACACTGAGGCCGACCTGACAGTTGACTTTGACAACTTTGTTACCTGCCTGGTTAGGCTGGAGACCATGTTCAGTGAGTACAGTCAAATCAAATCACATTTTATTGGTCACATACACATGGCTATCAGATGTTTAATGCGAGTGTAGTGAAATGCCTGTGCTTCTAGTTGTGACAGTGCAATGCCATAATATCTAACAAGTAATCTAACAATTCCCCCAAAACTACCTACTACACACAAATCTAAAGGGGTGAATGAGAATATTTACAGATAAATATATGGATGAGTGATGGCCGAGCGGCATAGGCAAGGTGCAATAGATGGTATAATATACAGTATATACATATGATATAAGTAATGTAAGATATGTAAACATTATTAAAGTGGCATTATTTAAAGTGGCATTGTTTAAAGTGACTCGTGATCCATTTATTAAAGTGGCCAGTGATAGTGATGGCTGTTTAGCAGTCTGATGGCCTTGAGATAGAAGCTGTTTTTCAGCCACTCGGTCCCAGCTTTGATGCACCTGTACTGACCTCGCCTTCTGGATGATAGCGGGGTGAACAGGTAGTGGCTCAGGTGGTTGTTGTCCTTGATGATCTTTTTATCCTTTCTGTGACATCGGGTGCTGTAGGTGTCATGGAGGGCAGGTAGTTTGCCCCCGGAGATGCGTTGTGCAGACCGCACCACCCTACGGAGAGCCTTGTGGTTGAGGGCGGTGCAGTTGCCAAGTCAGGATGCTCTCGATTATGCATCTGTAAAAGTTTGTCATGGTTTTGACTGCCAAGCCAAATTTATTTAGCCTCCTGAGGTTCACCACACTGTCTGTGTGGGTGGACCATTTCAGTGTGTCTGTGATTTGTATGCTGAGGAACATAAACCTTTCCACCTTCTCCACTGCTGTCCCTTCGATGTGGATAGGGGGGTTCTCCCTCTGCTGTTTCCTGAAGTCCACGATCATCTCCTTTGTTTTGTAGACATTGAGTGAGAGGTTGTTTTCCTGACACCACATTCCGAGTGCCCACACCTCCTTCCTGTAGACTGTCTCATCGTTGTTGGTAATAAAGCCCACTACTGTTGTGTCATCTGCAAACTTGATGATTGAGTTGGAGGCGTGCATGGTCGGCCACGCAGGCGTGGGTGAACATGGAGTATAGGAGGGGGCTGAGCACCCACCCTGGTGGGGCCCCAGTGTTGAGGGTCAATGAAGTAGAGATGTTGTTTCCTACCTTCACGACCTGGGAGCAGCCCGTCAGAAAGTCCAGGACCCAATTGCACAGGGCGGGGTTGAGACCCAGGGTCTCCAGCTTGATGATGAGCTTGGAGGATACTAGGATGTTGAATGGTGAGCTTTAGTCAATGAACAGCATTCTTACATAGGTAATCCTCTTCTCCAGATGGGATATGGCAGTGTGCAGTGTAATGGCGATTTCATCGTCTGTGGACCTATTAGGGCAGTATGCAAACTGAAGTGAGTCTAGGGTGGCCGGTATGGTGGAGGTGATATGATTCTTGATTCTTGTACCCTTCTTGGGTACAGGAACAATGGTGGCCATCTTGAAGCATGTGGGGACAGCAGACTGGGATAGGGAGCGATTGAATATGTCCGTCAATATACCAGCCAGCTGATCTGCGCATGCTCTGAGGACGCGGCTAGGGATGCCGTCTGGGCCAGTAGCCTTGCGAGGGTAAACACGTTTAAATGTTTTACTCATGTCGGCCACGGAGAAGGAGAGGGGGGGTGCAGTCCTTGTTAGCGGGCCACGACGGTGGCACTGTATTATCCTCAAAGCGGGCAAAGAAGGTGTTTAGTTTGTGTGGAAGCGTGACGTCAGTGTCCGTGACGAGGCTGGTTTTCTTTTTGTAGTCCGTGAGACTACGTCTTGTGTCTGAGCCGTTGAATTGCGGCACTAGTTTGTCCCTGTACCGGCATTTCACTTGTTTGATTGCCTTGCGGAGGGAAAAATTTCAATGCTTATATTCGTCCATATTCCCAGACCTCCATGGTTAAATACGTTGGTTCGCGCTTTCAGTTTTGCGCAAATGCCGCCATCCATCCACGGTTTCTGGTTAGGGTAGGTTTTAATAGTCACAGTGGGTACAACATCTCCAATGCACTTCCTTATAAACTCACTCAACGAGTCAACTTATAGATAGATGATATTCATCATCCATACGATGTCCTTTTATAAGGTATATTTTACACGGATGTTTCAGATTGGCCAATGATGTATGATCTTGATCCAAATGTTCAGAATAGTGAATGTCATATTCGTATGGGTGCTTTACATTTTTAACTGACTTTCGTAACACTACTGTACCTACAGAAACCTTCAAGACGATGGACGCAGATTCTGATGGAGTCATAGAACTCAACTTCTTCCAGGTCTGATCTCACATTTCTATCTCTCTGTTACGTTTTTGTTGTTGTTCAGTTGATCGGAGAATAAGAGTGTTGTCTCAGTCATAGCTAGCCGACACAGTTGAAAGGGGTTCCTTGTTATGTGATTCTTATGTCACTATTCATAATGAGCAAAGTTCTGATGACGTAAAAGTCCAATCAAATCATATCAAATGTTATTAGTCACATGCGCCGAATACAACAGGTGCAGACCTTACAGCGAAATGCTTACTTACGTGCCCCTAACCAACAATGCAGGTTAAAAAAAAATACAGATAAGAATAAGAAATAAAAGTAACAAGTAATTAAAGAGCAGCAGTAAATTAACAATGGCGAGACTATATACAGGGGGGTACCGGTACAGACGCAATGTGCAGGGGCACCGGTTAGTTGAGGTAATATGTACATGTAGGTAGAGTTATTAAAGTGACTATGTGCTCTCTCCCCCTCCTCTGTACTCTCTCGCTGCATCTCTCTCTACCTCTCCCCCTCCTCTCTGTCTACAGTGGATCACCCTGACCATGTTTGCCTAAAGATGATGGACTCACTGATGTTATTGCACCAGACTACACTAATGTAATTTCAGAAGTGCCTTTCTCTGGCTCTTCCTCTCTGCAATTTCAGGGATCCATGGATAAAACTTTTTTTTAAACTTGAGTAATGTTTACAACATTTAATATGGGGATCATGTGCCAAAACATTGCCTGTTACCTTAGAAACAGAGGGAGACAACTCTACTCACATGGCGCCACAACATAGAGGAAGACGGCAGGGAATTTTGATACTGCCTCCTATTGGATAGGAAGGAAACTTCCTAAAGTTTTTGTTTTACATCTTGTGCCAATTTTCACAATTGCCTTGTCATATTTTCAATGTTCCTTTTGGAAGCCATTTTGTGACCTGTGTTTCAGGAATAGGCAATGGGGGTGTTGGCATGGAGTTTGGGTCAAAAGGATTTTCTCTGCTGAGAAAGAAGGCAAAGTGCTATTGTAATTTGGAAGTACTTCATCATCCTTAGAGGATTGAATCACCGGCATGACAATTTGTTTTAGAAGTCGTATATGTCAGTACTTTTCAGTGGGAAAACCCCCACAATATCCTTGTAATGCCGCATACTCAAAACTTGATATCCTCATTTTTAATGGATGCCAAAGACACTTCAAGGATATCCCAGCTTTTTATTTAAAAAAAAAGTTGTGTCCCAAGGGGAACATGAAACTACCCACTGGGCACAGATGTCAAGTCAACGTCTATTCAATGTCATTTCATTGAAATGACATGGGAACAACATTGATTCAACCAGTCTGTGCCCAGTGGCTATTTGTATTTTAGTATTTGTGATGTAGGTTATAAGCGATGACTGATTTTTGATTGGAATAGCAGGCATCAACCTGATCGCATGTAATGTCAGATGTATTCATGGATGGAGGAGGGTAAAGTACACTTGGAGACATTTTGCCAAATAGACTGAGGGAACCAGAAACAGTATGACACTCTTATTGCCATGACATTCAATTCTATGGTTGCCATTTTTCTGTGTAGATTAATAAAATGTCTTATATGCATTATGCAATCACAACTGTTGTTTACAGTGCGCACTCTGGAATTGTGTTATGCTCGCTCTTATTATGGAATTATGTACCTTTTCCATTTCTATCTATACAAAACTTCAATAAACTTTTCCGGAACACAATTATATTCATGTGGATATGTCATAATTTGGGTTTTGAGCAAAGCTAACATCTCTTCCAAAAATCAATATCAGACTCATGGAATGTGTCCCATTGTACTCCCAAGTTTCTTCCTCAGTTTTCTGAATTTATAATTCACACAAGTGAGTAGAGGGGAAAAAGACAAAGTGAGAGAATTTACTCCGCCCACAATTTGTCTGTGTGATAAATAGACCCAAGTGGGGAGGTCTATGAGAGTGTGTCGATTTACATTAAGCGTATTTGATCGAATAAAAGTTTCATAATGTTTCAGCTGTTACAAATGTACTGATGTAAGTGATGGCATTCAGGCCACTTTGAGAAAAACTACTGTTGTTCACATGCGTATATGTCCCTCTCATTGGCTAGAATGGTCCCACCTCCTCCCGTCTGCCTTCCATCTTTGAGAACATTTATTTCCATTGTTAGAGCGGTCATTTGACTATCTTGTCACTATAATAGACTATCTTCGATATCATTAACCAATAAATCCTCCAATTGACTTGATCACATGAATAAATACAAACTTTAGTAAGCACATTCATATTTAAAAAAGAACTAGAGGAAAAATAACACTATGTCAACAACTAATGTACATTAGACAGGATACATACGTTAAAAGACATGTACAGCAGATCCATAGCTTTCTCATTGTTAAGTTAAATCAAGACATTTACACATGCAGCTCAATATTAAGTTAACATTATCAACTTATAATAGACAATAATAATAACGATAAACATATTTGAGACAGCCTGTAGAGTCGCGCATGATAGGAATGTACACCATCGTCTTGAAAATGGGAAGAATGTTTTAAAAAGAGGGACTGTGAGCGTGAGAGGTCAGCCAGTAAGTGACTGTTCCACACAGCTCTCAGAGCAGGCAATCTTGTGTCAAAAGCAGGTCATTGGGTTTCATAACTTCAAGGCGGTCGGTTTCTACTGATCCAGAGCCAGTTTTACCATAGAAATTGAATTCCTAGAATGGGTTTTGCACCTCAGACCAAGGCAATTTCACGTACACTTCATTGGTACACTCAAAATGGCCACCAGTCCACCCATTGTCTTAAATGGGATTCCCATTGTAGGAATTCTATTTCGATGAGTTTGGTGGTTGGTTCCATTCGTTCATTTAGGCGTTGGTGTTGTTGTATTCCATGCGGGTGACCATGGTAGAGATGAGTTTCTCCAGCTGGATAGCGCGGTGCTGACCTGTCTCAAGGACTTCCTCATGGTTGGCCTTCTCCTCACTGTCGTAGTCCATCACAGCCCTGTTGGTTATCAGGGATAGGGCGAACACACGCATGCCACAGTGATGCGCCGCGATCACCTCGTGAGCCGTGCTCATGCCTGAGAGAGAGAGAGAGAAAGAACGTTAGAGCAGTACAGACATAGGGAAAATACGTTTGATAACCGCGTCAGTTATGTTTCCTCAATATAAGAGAAGATTTTGAGTTCAATATGTCAAATGCAATGAACGGAGCATTGTGACGGTCTTGTGATTAAGACTAGGGGAAGGCACGGTGGAGATGAGACTTACCGACAGCGTCAGCTCCCAGTTTGTGCAGCATGCGACACTCCGCGATGGTCTCGAATGAGGGCCCGCCCAGGACGCAGTATACGCCCTCGCGCAGGAAGTCACCGTAGCCTAGTTCCTGTCCCACATCCACAGCCAGCTGCTGCAGCTCTCGGTTGTACGCGTCAGACATACAGGGGAACCGCACACCGAACCTAGGAAAGTGAGAGAGGGAGGGAGGAAGGGAGAGATGGTTACACCTCAATGCCACAAAACTAGAGATGCACGATATATAGGTAAGCATATGGGAATGGGCCGATTTTAGCTAAAAATGCCAACATTGGAAAATCGAGTTTAACGCCGATGTGCATACCTATACAACGTAGGTAGATGACGTGCATACCTATACAACGTAGGTAGATGACGTGCATACCTATACAACGTAGGTAGATGACGTGCATACCTATACAATGTAGGTAGATGACGTGCATACCTATATAACGTAGGTAGATGACGTGCATACCTATATAACGTAGGTAGATGACGTGCATACCTATATAACGTAGGTAGATGACGTGCATACCTATATAACGTAGGTAGATGACGTGCATACCTATATAACGTAGGTAGATGACGTAATGACGCCACGAAAAATACAGCGCTACACGGCGTTCCTAACCGAGCCCACAATGTCTGCCGTGTGGATCTATTTTGGTGTTTCGAAGGAAGATAACAAAAAGGCCATCTGCAACGTTTGTGCTGCTGTTATTTCCCGAGGAGGAGAGAAAGTGAAATCTTTCAATACCACAAACCTAATTACTCATTTGAAAGTGCATCACCCCCCAGACGTTCAGCGACCACTTAGAAAAAAAAGCTGAATAAAAACAAAAGTGCACACTTCCAACAACTAAACAAGTTCAAGTCGGGCAGTCATTTGAAAGAGCAAGAACATTTCAGCGAGACAACTCAAAGGCGAAATCCATTAATGCCAAGATAATGGAATTCATTGCCCTTGACAGTCAACCGTTCTCTGTCGTGGATGATGTTGGCTTTCCTCGGCTGGTTAAGCACCTCGAGCCCCGGTACACACTACCAAGTAGCCACTATTTTTCAGATGTTGCCCTACCAGAGTTACACAGTATTGTTGAAACTCACCTCCATGAGCTACTTGCTATGAGCGTCACTCTTATTAGCTTCACTACAGACATTTGGACGAGCGATGTCAGCCCCATGAGCATGCTGAGTCTGACAGCACAGTTGGTCAATGAGGATTTCGTACTGAGCAAAGCCATATTGCATTCTCAAGAATGTCCTGGTTCTCTACCTCTGTTGTCATTTCAATGGCATTTGAGAACATGTTTGAAACTTGGAATCATGAACACACTCCTAGCTCCATTCGAACAACTGACTCGAGAAATAAGCTCATCAACTGCGTCTGCAGCAGACGTGATGTCGTGGCATTGAAACTCCTGCTCCACAAAACTGCAGACAGACCGTGGGATGCAAACTTGAGGCTGTGAACAAGCGATTTAGGTGTCATTCTCTCTGAGCCTCTTCACTGTGTCGCCACCATGCTCGATGCTAGGTACAAGTACCGCTACTTCGACGCAGACAAGAAACAGGGTTTACGTGAAATGTTACATACACAGCTGGATAAGATGGAAACGGACACAGTGACAGTGCCCACCGAGGAAGAGAGGCCACAGACGGACAGACTGAGCTGAAACTTCACTGCTTGACATGTACAATGAAATCCTGGTTGAGAATGAAACGACAGAACAAACGAACAACGAAACAGCACAGCAAGTAAGTGAAAGAAATAGGTTTTGATTATGTTTTACTGGTAATGGAGACATACGTGAATGCCAAAAAAATTACTTTTTGGTTAGTGTGTGTGTTTCAACTATTTAACTGTACTAGAATGCTTAAAAGGCCACTAAAGTATTAAATATCGGTATCGTTTTTTTTGGCAAGGATAATATTGGATCTCAGTATCGGCCAAAAATATCATATCAGTGTATCCCTACACAACTATTGTGAGCGTAAAGAAGTTAAACAAAATTCTCTCTGTCATGTACACGCACACACACACACTTGCCAAGCCTACCTGTCGTCGTTTGCTCCAGCAAGTGGGTTGCTGCCAGCAAAGCCGGGCATGTTGATGTGGTCTTTCATGATCATGATGTCTCCCACTTTGAAGTCCTGGTTGAGACCGCCAGCAGCGTTGGTCAGCATGACCGTCTCTACACCCAGCAAGCTGAAGATACGCATAGGTAGGGTGATCTGGAACACGCATACATTCCCAGTCAAAAGTTTGGACACACCTACTCATTCAAGGGTTTTTCATTATTTGGAATCATGTAGTAACCAAATAAAAGTGTGAAACAAATCAAAATATATTTTAGATTCTTCAAAGTAGCCACCCTTGCACACTCAACACACCTCTCTCAACTAGCTTCACCTGGAATGCTTTTCCAACAGTCTTGAAGGAGTTCCCACATATGCTGAGCACTTGTTGGATGCTTTTTCTTCACTTGTTGGATGCTTTTTCTGCGGCACAACTCATCCCAAATCATCTCAATTGGGTTGAGGTCGGGTGATTGTGGAGGCCAGGTCATCTGATGCAGCGCTCCATCACTCTCCTTCTTGGTCAAATAGCCCTTACACATCCTGGAGGTGTGTTGTGTGATTGTCCTGTTGAAAAACAAATGATAGTCCCACTAAGCACATACCAGATGGGATGGCGTATCACTGCAGAATGCTGTTGTAGCATTGCTGGTTAAGTGTGCCTTGAATTAATTTTTTTATTTTTACCACTGACAGTGTCACCAGCAAAGCATCCCCACACCATCACATCTCCTTCTCCATACTTCACGGTGGGAACTACGCATGCGGAGATAATCTGTTCACCTACTTTGCGTCTCACAAAGGACAGATTTCCACTGGTCTAATGTCCATTGCTCGTGTTTCTTGGCCCAAGCAAGTCTCTACTTCTTATTGGTGTCCTTTAGTAGTAGTTTCTTTGTATTAATTCGACCATGAAGGCCTGATTCACGCAGTCTCCTCCGAACAGTTGATGTTGAGATGTGTCTGTTACTTGAACTCTGAAGCATTTATTTGGGCTGCAATTTCTGAGGCTGGTAACTCTAATGCACTTATCCTCTGCAGCAGAGGTAACTCTGGGTCTTCCTTTCCTGTGGCAGTCCTCACGAGAGCCAGTTTCATCATAGCGCTTGATGGTTTTTACGATTGCACTTGAAGAAACTTTCAGAGTTCTTGAAATTTTCCGCATTGACTGACCTTCATGTCTTAAAGTAATGATGGACAATCATTTCTCTTTGTTCATTTGAGCTGGTCTTGCCATAAAATGGACATGGTCTTTTACCAAATAGGGCTATCTTCTATATACCACCCCTACTTTGTCACAACACAACTGATTGGCTCAAACGCAATAAGATAAAATAAATTCCACAAATGTACGTTTAACAAGGCACACCTCTTAATTGAAATGCATTCCAGGTGACTACCTCATGAAGCTGATTGACAGAAGGCCAAGAGTGTGCAAAGCTGTCATCAAAGCAAAGGGTGGCTACTATGAAGAATCTCAAATATAACACATATGGATTTGTTTAACACTTTTTTTGGTTACTACATGATTACATATGTGTTATTTCATACTTTTGATGTCTCTTCACTATTATTCTACAATGTAGAAAATATTAAAAATAAAGAAAAATCGTTGAATGAGTAAGTGTGTATAAACTTTTGACTGTCCTCCACAATAGTATGGGGCTTGCCTGTCCTCGCCACTCGGTAGCTCACCATATAAGACGCCTCTAGCCCCTTATTAATGGTATCTGTTGCTTTTAAACATGTCTTACTACTCGAAAGTCATCTTTATTTTCACTCCAAAACCTCCGGTGGCTTATCTTTCAAATGGTTATGTTTCGTTTCTAAATGTCTGCGCAAGAGTGAAGGTTTCCCGTGAGAGAGTAACGTGATTGGATGTTAATTATTTGACTAGGATACCTGTATTTGACATTGTGTTGTTATTTCGCTGAACACTAGATGGTTTAATTTTATTTTGGGCAGTGAAATGAGGATATACAGGGAAGAATAAAAAAAATCACCCAAATGTATAGCCCAGTTGGAAAATATAAATGTACTGTTTAAAAAAGTGGGGGGAAAAATAAATATATATATATATATATATATATATATTTGATGTACCCCCGACAGCATTGCGCGTACCCCACTTTGAGAAAACCTGGGCTAGTTGATTTAATACTATGTGTTTTTATTCTCTTTACTTCTATGTATGGTATATTTTATATTTTACCTGTGTATTTGACTGACTCATCTTGCTGTCAAGAAAGGCATAATAATGAATCCATCTTCTCTACCTATCATTTAAAGTAATGCAGAAGAACACCATATGTCTGAATCCTACAGTTTCTACATGGTATGTTGGTAGACAGACATACCTTCTGGATGGCGTATCCCTCGTACAGGTGGAAGCGTCCCTGCATGCACACGCATGGCCTTCCCTTCAGTGTCCCAAACACCAAGCGTCCAGCATGGCCATGCACTGTAACATACAACAACCAATTAGAATGCACTGACGACGCACAGCAACCAATCAGAAAACATCTTACAGAACCACACTTAGAAGAAAAAGGTGATTTCTATGGATAACCCTTTTGGAATCAAAAAGGGTTCTACTTGGAACCAAAAAGGGTTCTCCTATGGGCACAGCCAAAAAACTATTTTGGAACCCTTTTTTTCCTAAGAGTGCAGCTGTTTTTCATAGGCTATAATCTGAGCCCAGAATTCTCCCTGGTTAGGTAACATGGCCAAAGTAGACCCCATATACCTTGCCCTGTACATCTGCAATGCAGATTCACCAAATAAGAAAACAAGTAGACAGATATACACTACTACTACATACCTGTGCTCTGGGGGAAGTTGGGGATGTCCTTGTAGTTGAATGCCACTTGGTCTTTCAGCATGTCAGCCAGTCCTCCCATTCCTGAACCACACACGATGCCAACCACGGGGCGAACAGAGGTCTGGGCCAACAGCCAGTCTGCTGTGGCCTTGCAGTCCTCGAAGCTGTACCTGAAACTCACAGAAATAAGAGAGATAGACATTAGAATATAATTTACTTATAGTAATACTTTATAATAAAAACAAATGGGATGTCGTGGTCAATGCGATCACGACACATAGCTGATGTGCCACGGGGTGTTTCAGAGTGTCTATGGGAAGTTGAAGTGTGTGTGTGTGTGTGTGTGTCCTTATTAAACATATGTTTTCTGAGCAATAATCTAAGTCTGTGTGTTAATAAGTGTGAGGCTCCATAGTGTTGAATCTCCCAAGGACACACACACACAGGAGGATTTTTTTTTCTTATTCGATAACATGATTTCAACTATCATCTAATCTCAATGAAAATATCAAATTCTTTCTGCTGCCCCAATCGCATGTGACTCGTCCGATCCACACAAATCCATTTCTGGTGTTTCATCTAAAATTACACACACACACACAACTATATCCTCCACCTGCACAGTTGACCATGTGTGGTAGACCTACAGTAGCACCACATTGAATACAA
Source organism: Oncorhynchus nerka (assembly GCF_034236695.1). Taxonomy (NCBI): domain Eukaryota; kingdom Metazoa; phylum Chordata; class Actinopteri; order Salmoniformes; family Salmonidae; genus Oncorhynchus; species Oncorhynchus nerka. The sequence goes on along the minus strand of NC_088403.1, from coordinate 44,557,347 downwards.
GTTGCGGATGAGTACTGTTAGTAAATACAATGATATAATGATGCAATTGCCTATTAGGCTACGCACTTGCCCGCATAACAATGTGAGAAGCGCGTCCAGAACACGAAAGGAATTAATGAAATTTAGCTAATTGTCTATGCAACTCACCCGGTGCTTGAGTCTGGAAACATGATAAAGTAATGTAATGTAATGTCTCTTGTATCCTCTCAAAAGCAGCGATTTATCAATTGGCTTAATGTAACTGCAGCAGATAGACTTGTCTGGCGGCAAAACGTCAAGCGGAAAAAAAATCCTTACAAATGTAAACTTAAAATAAATACATTAAAGTGATAGGCCTATTTATAATAATGTTATATCGTTTAAACTGTCAAAATCTTCAGTTGAAAACCGTTGAGCTGTTTAGTAGCCTTTCAGTTAACTGCTCAAATGCTTTGGCGCTCGATTCGCTGATCAGTGTTTAGTCAGCCGCGTAGTTATAGACCGAGCCCCACTCTGTTATCCCTCCCCCTGAGTGACGCAAATAGATCCCGAGGTTTGGATTGGTCTGCACAGCACACCTCCTTTAAACTGTGCAATTTCGGACAGAAATAATGCACTGTGACTGGTGGAAATATGTGGTACATCTGTTAGAGTTTATTCTAGGGCAAATCCCGAGACGCCTCTTCAGAATGGTCAGCACATCAGAAGCTTCAAATAAATATTTATCAACAATGGGGTGTAGCCTAGAGCCTAGGCTACTGATTGTACCACGCATATTTCATACGAACCATCTGCTGTTGATCACTTGAAAAAGCGAAAGTTTTTTAAAAAACGTATCTGGCTTATTTTTCAGCATTTTATGTATCGACACGATATAATATGATGATGGGGATTCACATAAGGAAGTGACTCAACAGCCTGGACATGAATTATGCTTTTGTTTTGAATATCACCCGTGACTCGATATACTTCTCTCATCACAACCCACCGATGATTATTGCATTATTTGGGTTATCGGCACCGAAACACTCAAAGAAAACACATGGAAGCGCGCGCAAAACCCATGTAAAAATGTTGCAACCTGATCTTTGGCAGAAATGAGCAAAGACATTAGCAAAGACATCTTTGGATCTACCAGTTCTTCCAAATATAAGAAATGAGCTCTAAAATGAGTGAAATGGTCCATGTTTGATGGACACCACATCCCTCTTTCCTCCATTTTTTTGTGTAGGCTACCACCTTGAACATAGTGTAAGGGCAATAAACATAGCTATTTGACATATGAGATTGTGTGCCTGATAGTAAGATGATATAACATCCTTATAGGCGGCAGGTAGCTTAGTGGTTAGAGCGTTGGACCAGTAACCCGAAAGATTGCTGGATAGAACCCCTGAGCTGACAAAGTAAAAATACGTCAAGGCAGTTAACCCACTGTTCCCCGGTTGGCTGTCATTGTTAATGAGAATTTGTTCTTACCTGACTGGCGTAGGTAAATAATGGTTAAGAAATAAAATAGTGCCTCTCCGTTTTGTTATTCTAAAATGGATTACATTCTTAAAAATGCTCAGTAAACCCTCAGCAGTCTACACATAATGACAAAGCAAAAGCAGGTTTTTAGAAATGTTTGCACATGTTTACAAATAAAAAACAGAAATACCTTATTTACATAAGTAGTCAGACTCTGCTATGAGACTCGAAATTGAGCTCAGGTGCATCTTGTTTCCATTGGTCATCCTTGAGACGTTTCTACTACTTGATTGGAGTCCACCTGTGTTCAATTAATTTGATTTGATATGAATTGGAAAGGTACACACCTGTTTATATAAGGTCACACAGTCGACAGTGCATGTCAGAACAAAAACCAAGCCATGAGGTCGAAGGAAATGTGTGTAGAGCTCCGAGACAGGATTGTATCGAGGCACAGATCTGCGGAAGGGTACCAAAACATTTCTGCAGCATTGAAGGTCCCCAAGAACACAGTAGCCTCCATCATTTTTAAATGGAAGAAGTTTGGAACTACCAAGACGGTTCCTAGAGCTGTTCGACTGGCAACACTGAGCAATCGGGGGAGAAGGGTCTTGGTTAGGGAGGTGACCTAGAACCCGATGGTCACTCTGACAGAGCTCTAGAGTTCCTCTGTGGAGATGGGAGAACCTGCCAGAAGGACAACAATCTCTGCAGCACTCCACCAATCAGGCCTTTATGATAGAGTGACCAGAAGCCACTCCTCAGTAAAAGGCACATGACAGCCCGCTTGGAGTTTACCAAAAGGCACCTAAAGATTCTCAGACCATGAGAAACAAGATTCTCTGGTCTGCTGAAACCAAGATTGATCTCTTGAATGCCAAGCGTCACGTCTGGAGGAAACCTGGCACCATCACTATGGTGAAGCATGGCGGTGGCAGCATCATGCTGTGCGGATGTTGAGAGATCCTTGACGAAAACCTGCTCCAGAGCATTCAGGACCTCAGACTGGGGCGAAGATTCAACTTCCAACAGGACCACAACCCTAACCACACACCGAAGACAACGCAGGAGTGGCTTCAGGACAAATCTCTGAATGTCCTTGAGTGGTCCAGCCAGAGCCCGGACTTGAACCCGATTAAACATCTCTGGAGAGACCTGAAAATAGCTGTTCAGTGACTCTCCCATCCAACCTGACAGAGCTTGAGAGGATCTGCAGAGAAGAATGGGAGTAACATGCTGACCAGACCGGACACGTCGCGTGCGCGAGCGTCGCAAAATACATTTAGAAATCCATGTTATTCAATTATTGCACCCACACTGCTCGCGCGCACCAACGAGCTTCTGTGATGCCAAGGGCTAAAATAGAACTCCTTTCTATTTCTGACGCAGATCGCGCCTCTCCCATCTCTTCATTGGTTTATAGAAGCAGGTACCCATGTGCCATCTCCTCATTGGTTATACCCACGTGGGTGATTGAAAGACGAACTGTTTTGCCGGTAGTCGTGGTAATAGTATGAAAGTTTAGATGCCAATCACCATATAAGTTCAAAGATGAAAAAGCCTGGAAGGAGGAGAGATGACTAAAAACGATTCGGTTGGCCATTTCATGTGTGGATTATTTGGCGGAGTAGAGGAGCTTGTGCATTTCAGGTAAAATAACAACTCAATGTTTATATCCCAGGACAAATTAGCTAGCAAGTGCAAGCTAACTAGCTAATTTGCCATACATGTTCAATGCTTTTCAACCTGTCCCCAAATTAGTGTCATTGGTTCAGAGTTTGTTTTGCTATTTTAACCTGCGTGTCGTGAACGCGTAGGTGTAGGGGGACATAATAAATGTATGCATGTTCAAAATCAAATGTTATTTGTCACAAACACATGGTTAGCAGATGTTAATGCGAGTATAGCGAAATGCTTGTGCTTCTAGTTCCGACAATGCAGTAATAACCAACGAGTAATCTAAATAACAATTCCAAAACTACAACCTTATACACACAAGTGTAAAGGGATAAAGAATATGTACATAAAGATATATGAATGAGTGATGGTACAGAGCGGCATAGGCAAGATGCAGTAGATGGTATCGAGTATAATATATACATATGAGATGAGTATGTAAACAAAGTGGCATAGTTTAAAGTGGCTAGTGATACATGTATTACATAAAGATGCAGTAGATGATATAGAGTACAGTATATACGTATACATATGAGATAAATAATGTAGGGTATGTAAACATTATATTAAGTAGCATTGTTTAAAGTGGCTAGTGATATATTTTACATAAATTCCCATTATTAAAGTGGCTGGAGTTGAATCAGTATGTTGGCAGCAGCCACTCAATGTTAGTGGTGGCTGTTTAACAGTCTGATGGCTTTGAGATAGAAGCTGTTTTTCAGTCTCTCGGTCCCAGCTTTGATACACCTGTACTGACCTCGCCTTCTGGATGATAGCGGGGTGAACAGGCAGTGGCTCGGGTGGTTGTTGTCCTTGATGATCTTTATGGCCTTCCTGTGACATCGGGTGGTGTAGGTGTCCTGGAGGGCAGGTAGTTTGCCCCCGGTGATGCGTTGTGCAGACCTCACTACCCTCTGGAGAGCCTTACGGTTGTGGGCGGAGCAGTTGCCGCCGTACCAGGCGGTGATACAGCCCGACAGGATGCTCTCGATTGTGCATCTGTAGAAGTTTGTGAGTGCTTTTGGTGACAAGCCAAATTTCTTCAGCCTCCTGAGGTTGAAGAGGCGCTGCTGCGCCTTCTTCACGATGCTGTCTGTGTGGGTGGACCAATTCAGTTTGTCTGTGATGTGTACGCCGAGGAACTTAAAACTTACTACCCTCTCCACTACTGTTCCATTGATGTGGATAGGGGGGTGTTCCCTCTGCTGTTTCCTGAAGTCCACAATCATCTCCTTAGTTTTGTTGACGTTGAGTGTGAGGTTATTTTCCTGACACCACACTCCGAGGGCCCTCACCTCCTCCCTGTAGGCCATCTCGTCGTTGTTGGTAATCAAGCCTACCACTGTTGTGTCGTCCGCAAACTTGATGATTGAGTTGGAGGTGTGCGTGGCCACGCAGTCGTGGGTGAACAGGGGGTACAGGAAAGGGCTCAGAACGCACCCTTGTGGGGCCCCAGTGTTGAGGATCAGCGGGGTGGAGATGTTGTTACCTACCCTCACCACCTGGGGGCGGCCCGTCAGGAAGACCAGTACCCAGTTGCACAGGGCGGGGTCGAGACCCAGGGTCTCGAGCTTGATGACGAGTTTGGAGGGTACTATGGTGTTAAATGCTGAGCTGTAGTCGATGAACAGCATTCTTACATAGGTATTCCTCATGTCCAGATGGGTTAGGGCAGTGTGCAGTGTAGTTGAGATTGCATCGTCTGTGGAGTGGGTCTAGGGTGTCAGGTAGGGTGGAGGTGATATGGTCCTTGACTAGTCTCTCAAAGCACTTCATGATGACGGAAGTGAGTGCTACGGGACGGTAGTCGTTTAGCTCAGATACCTTAGCTTTCTTGGGAACAGGAACAATGGTGGCCCTCTTGAAGCATGTGGAAACAGCAGACTGGGATAGGGATTGATTGAATATGTCCGTAAACACACCAGCCAGCTGGTCTACGCATGCTCTGAGGGCGCGGCTGGGGATGCCGTCTGGGCCTGCAGCCTTGCGAGGGTTAACACGTTTAAATGTTTTACTCACCTCGGCTGCAGTGAAGGAGAGTCCGCATGTTTTGGTTGCGGGCTGTGTCAGTGGCACTGTATTGTCCTCAAAGCGGGCAAAAAAAGTTATTTAGTCTGCCTGGGAGTAAGACATCCTGGTCCGTGACTGAGCTGGTTTTCTCTTTGTAATCCGTGATTGACTGTAGACCCTGCCACATACCTCTTGTGTCTGAGCCGTTGAATTGTGATTCTACTTTGTCTCTATACTGACGCTTAGCTTGTTTGATTGCCTTGCGGAGGGAATAGCTACACTGTTTGTATTCGGTCATGTTTCCGGTCACCTTGCCCTGGTTAAAAGCAGTGGTTCGCACTTTCAGTTTCACGCGAATGCTGCCATCAATCCATGGTGTCTGGTTTGGGAATGTTTTAATCGTTGCTATGGGAACGACATCTTCAACGCACGTTCTAATGAACTCGCTCACTGAATCAGCGTATTCGTCAATGTTGTTGTTTGACGCAATACGAAACATATCCCAGTCCACGTGATGGAAGCAGTCTTGGAGCGTGGAATCAGATTGGTCGGACCAGCGTTGAACAGACCTCAGCGCGGGAAAAAATAAATATATAACAATAACCAGATGCTCTTAATTATGCAGCTGTAAAAGTTTGAGAGTTTTAGGGGCAAGCCACATTTCTTCAGCCTCCTTAGGTTGAAGAGTCGCTGTTGCGTCAATGTGGATAGGGGCGTGCTCCCTCTACTGTTTCCTGAAGTCCACGATCACCTTCTTTGTTTTGTTGACGTCGAGTGAGAGGTTATTTTCCTGGCACCACTCTCCCAGGGCCCCTGTGTTGAGGATCAACGAAGTGGTGTTTCCTACCTTCACCACCTGGGGGCAGTGCGTCAGGAAGTTCAGGACCCAGTTGCAGAGGGCAGGGTTCAGACCTAGGACCCCAAGCTTAATGATGCGCTTGGATGGTACTATGGTGTTGAATGCTGAGGTATAGTCAATGAACAGCATTCTTATATAGGTATTCCTCTTGTCCAAATGGGATAGGGCAGTGTGATGGCGATGGCATCATCTGTCGATCTATTGGGGCGGTAAGCAAATTGAAGTGGGTCTAGGATGTCAGGTAATGTAGAAGGGATATGATCCGTTTTTGCCTCTCAAAGCACTTCATGATGACAGAAGTGAGTGCTATGTGGCGATAGTTGTTTAGTTCAGTTACCTTTGCTCTCTTGGATACAGGAACATTGGTGGACATCTTGAAGCAAGTGGGGACAGCAGACTGGGATAGGGAGAGATTCAATATGTCCATGAACACTCCAGCCAGCTGGCCTGCGCATGCTCTGAGGATGCGGCTAGGGATGCCCCCCTTGCGAGTGTTAACACGCTCAAATGTCTTACTCACGTCAGCCACAGAGGAGAGCCCACAGTGCATGGTAGCGAGTCGGGGGCGAAGAAGGTGTTTAATTCGTCTGAGAGCAAGACGTTGGTGTCTGAGACATGGCTAGTTTTCCCTTTGTAGTCCGTGATTGTCTCTAGGCCATGCCACATACGTCTCATGTCTGAGCCGTTGAATTGTGACTCCACTTTGTCTCTGTACTGGCATTTTGCCTGATTGACTGCCTTACGGGGGGAATAACTACACTGTTTGTATTTGGCTATATTCCTAGTCACCTTGCCATGGTTAAATGTGGTGGTTTGTGCTTTCAGTTTTGCGCAAATGCTGACATCTATCCACGGTATCTGGTTTGGGCAGGTTTTAATAGTCACAGCGGGTACAACATCTGCTATATACTTCCTGATGAGCTCAGTCACTGTATCCGTGTATTCGTCAATGTTTTTCTCAGAGGCTACCCAGAACATATCCCAGTCTACGTGATCAAAATAATCTTGAAGCATGGATTCCGATTGGTCAGCCCAGCATTGAATAGACCTTAGCAAGGGTACTTCCTGTTTGAGTTTTTGCCTATAGGAAGGGAGGAGCAAAATGGAGTCGTGATCAGATTTGCCAAAGGAAGGGTGGGGGAGGCCTTGTGTGTATTTTGAAAGGTTGAGTAGCACTTGATCAAATGTTTTTTCAGCGCGAGTACTACAGTCAATGTGTTGGTAGAACTTCGGAAGCATTTTCCTCAAATTTGCTTAGTTAAAATCCCAGCTACAATTAATGTGGTCTAGGATATGTGGTTTCCAGTATGCTTAAAGTCCAGTGTTGTTCTTTGAGGGACATCGTGTGACTATGACCAAAGAGAATTCTCTTGGGAGTTAATGCGGTCGGCATTTGATTGTGAGGCATTATAGATTGGGTGAACAAAAGTACTTGAGTTTCTGTATGTTATCACAATCACACCATGAGTAGTTAATCATGAAACATACACCCCCGCCTTTCTTCTTCCCGGAGAGTTCTTTATTCCTGTCTGCACGATGTACTGAGAACCCAGCTGGCTGTATGAACGGGGACAGTATATCCCCAGAGAGCCATGTTTACGTGAAACAGAGTATGTTACAATCTCTGATGTTTCTCTGGAAGGAGATCCTCTCCCTCAGCTCATCTACATTGTTATCCAGAGGCTGAACATTAGTGAGTAATATACGGTGTGCACGGCTCGTGAGTGGTGTGCACGTGAGTGGTGTGCACGGCTCCTGAGTGGTGTGCACGGCTCCTGAGTCGGACTAGAAGTCCACTCTGAATAACTCTTCTCCGCCAGCGGTGTTTTGGAGCAGCCTCTGGAGTAAGATAAATTGCGTTTGGGGGTACAAACAAAGGATCCAATTCTGGAAGTCGTATTCCTGGTCGTAATGCTGCTCTGATATCCAAAAGTTATTTCCGGCTATATGTAATAACACCAACAAAAATTATGGGATAATAATGTAAGAAATAACACACAAAAAAACAAAATACTGCAAAGTTGCTTAGGAGCTAGAAGCAGAGCTGCTATATCTGTCGGGACCATCTTACTATTATTTTTAATTGTGTCTGTCAGCGTAGTGTCCAGAGCATGGAGGCGCTACCAGGAGACAGGCCAGTACATCAGGAGACGTGGAGGAGGCCATAGGAGTTCAACAACCCAGCAGCAGGACCGCTACCTCCGCCTTTGTGCAAGGAGGAGCAGGAGGAGCACTGCCAGAGCCCTGCAAAATGACCTCCAGCAGGCCACAAATGCGCATGTGTCTGCTCAAACGGTCAGAAACAGACTCCATGAGGGTGGTATGAGGGCCCGACGTCCACAGGTGGGGGTTGTGCTTACAGCCCAACACCTTGCAGGACGTTTGGCATTTGCCAGAGAACACCAAGATTGGCAAATTCGCCACTGGCGCCCTGTGCTCTTCACAAATGAAAGCAGGTTCACACTGAGCACATGTGACAGACGTGACAGAGTCTGGAGATGCCGTGGAGAACGTTCTGCTGCCTGCAACATCCTCCAGCATGACCGGTTTGGCGGTGGGTCAGTCATGGTGTGGGGTGGCATTTCTTTGGGGGGCCGCACAGCCCTCCATGTGCTCGCCAGAGGTAGCCTGACTGCCATTAGGTATCGAGATGAGATCCTCAGACCCCTTGTGAGACCATATGCTGGTGCGGTTGGCCCTGGGTTCCTCCTAATGCAAGACAATGCTAGACCTCATGTGGCTGGAGTGTGGCAGCAGTTCCTGCAAGAGGAAGGCATTGATGCTATGGACTTGCCCGCCCGTTCCCCAGACCTGAACCCAATTGAGCACATCTGGGACATCATGTCTCGTTCCATCCACCAACGCCATGTGGCACCACAGACTTTAGTCCAGGTCTGGGAGGAGATCCCTCAGGAGACCATCCGCCACCTCATCAGGAGCATGCCCAGGCGTTGTATGGAGGTCATACAGGCACGTGGAGGCCACACACACTACTAAGCCTCATTTTGACTTGTTTTAAGGACATTACATCAAAGTTCGATTGGCCTGTAGTGTGGTTTTCCACTTTCATTTTGAGTCCAAATCCAGACCTCCATGGGTTGATAAATTTGATTTCCATTGATCATTTTTGTGTGATTTTGTTGTCAGCACATTCAAATATGTAAAGAAAAAAGTATTTAATAAGAATATTTCATTCATTCAGATCTAGGATGTGTATTTTAGTGTTCCCCTTATTTATTTGAGCAGTGTACATTTTAAAAATACCTGTTGCGCATATACTAAATGCTTCAGTCTGGTTTTAGAGCCCATCATAGCACGGAGACTGCACTTGTGAATGTGGTATATTACCTTTTAATGGCGTCAGACCAAGGCTCTGCATCTGTCATGCTCCTAGACCTTAGTGCTTTTGACACCATCAATCACCACATTATTTTGGAGAGATTAGAAACCCAAATCTACACGGACAAGTTCTTGCCTGGTTTAGATCTTATCTGTCGGAAAGATATCAGTTTCTCTATGGATTGTTTGTCCTCTGACAAATCAATTGTACGTTTCGGCATTCCTCAAGGTTCCGTTTTAGGACCATTATTGTTCTCTGATGTCATTCGGAAACACAATGTCAACTTTTACTGATATGCAGACAACACACAGCTGTACATTTTGATGAAATATAGTGAAGCCCCAAAATTGACTTCTGTGGAAGCCTGTGTTTCAGACATAAGGAAGTGGATGGCAGATTTTTTAAAACTTTTAAACTTCGACAAAACAGAGATGCTAGTTCTAGGTCCCAAGAAACAAAGATATCGGCTGTTGAATCTGACAATTAATCTTGATGGTTGTACAGTCGTCTCAAATAAAACTGTGAGGGACCTCGGTGTTACTTTGGACCCTGACAAACATATCAAGAATATTTCAAGGACCGTTTTTTTTCCATTTTCGAAACATTTCACAAATCAGAAACTTTTTGTCCAAAAATGATGCAGAAATGCTAATCCATGCGTTTGTCACTTCTAGATTAGACTACTGCAATGCCCTCCTTTCCAGCTACCCAGATAAAGCACTAAATAAACTGGAACGAGCTGCAACAAACACTCAAACTGGACAGTTTTATCTCAATCTCTTCATTCAAAGACTTAATCATATACACTTTTACTGACAGTTGTGGCTGCTTTGCGTGATGTATTGTTGTCTCTACTGTCATGTCTGTCCTGATCAGGTCAGGTTACAGGAGACCACAACCATACAGATTATCTCTCAACCCCAACAGAGGAGGAGAGATCTAGGGGTCTGAAGATGTGGGAGTTTTATGACCCCTCACTCCCATGGTAAATCTTAGGCCACAGACAAATTCCTTTTGTCCTGTTACTATGGAGAACCATTCTCAGAACATTAAACATGAAATAAAGGGACTTTGGAACAATGGTTTCCGTCAGCCACAATGGTGGTCACAACGATAGATGGAATATGAAAATGTATGTCATTTTTGTTTTGTTATTAAAGGTTAATAGATGACGTTATTACGAAAACATTGTAACGTCAACAGTTTACTTAGTATATGTTTGATGTTTATACATTGTACGTTGTATGGAAAATGTCCAAATCAAACAGAATGTTTTGGTAAAGACGAAATGTGAGGTTAGTTGTCTAAAATTCGATTTTAGTAAAATCTAGACCTTGCCTTTTAACTTGGTACGCCCAGAGAATTGCCCTAAAGGTGGTTACGCCCACTTCTGACCCAAGGGTATAAAACCTGTGATTGAAGAATTAACAGATCGGACTAAGTGACCCAAGCTGCAGCCGAGGTCTAAAAAGTCAAAAACGCAACACAAGTTTGAAGACAAAGGAATCTCTTTCTACCCAAGCTACGGATGAAGCTACAGAGCTGTCTGTCCTCAGAGGAGCCCTTCCAGAGCAAGGGGGCGAGGGAACAGACTCCTAAGCCAAAAGGACACTGACATCGTGAGGACAACCAAAGAGTTGCGTCGGAGAAGTGCGTCATTGAGCAGCCTGAACGGTCCACGCGGAGAATCGACTGAGACCTTCCCCACGTAATTACATCATTATATTCTGACCCATAAGAGCGGCGGTTTGGGGCAAGGCTAGGTTTAGAATAAGCATAGCTGACAAATTCACCCAAATGTATATTTCTCTCGTGTACTTTCTCCTTTTCTCTCTCTTTTAAATCCCCATGTTGGTTCATACGCGCCATAGTGTGTTGGCCCGTTATACTAAGTTCTAATCAATAGCCTAGAATGTATTTTTGTGTATGTATATCTTTTATCATTTTAGCTTTCTAGTAAATAAATACTCAACTAAGATTGGTGTGGTACGAACTCATTGGTGAGACCTGGGTCCGTGCAGATTCCCAGATTATGCGTCGTTCAGAACGAGACTGTAGAGGTAACTGATTAATTAGCGGCTGTTGTAAAATCGATATTCTGATATTCTTTGAGTTAATTTGGGAAATAGAAACTCAATAAAACTAATTTTCCCATGGTGCCCCAGGTTAATGAGTTAATAATTGCTTGATTCAGTTAATCACTTAATTAGAAACCTTTAATCCTTCGATGAGCAACAGTCATTACATTAACTAATACAATGTCACGACACTACCTTCTTGCCCTTTGTGCTGTTATCTGTGCCCAATCATGTTTGTACCATGTTTTACGCTGCTACCATGTCGTGTTGCTACCATGTTGTTGTTATGTTGTGTTTCTTCCATGCTGTGTTGTCATGTGTTGCCGCCTTGCTATTATGTTGTCTTAGGTCTCTCTTTATGTAGTGTTGTCTCTCTTTTTGTGATGTGTGTTTTGTTTATGTAGCATTTTTATAACATTTTTTATCCCAGTACCCCGTCCCCGCAGGATACTTTTTGCCTTTTGGTAGGCCGTCATTGTAAATAATAATTTGTTCTTAAACTGACTTGCCTAGTTAAATAAAGGTTAAAAAAATAATAATAATAAAAAAACATTCAGTTCGTGCTAAAGATGGCTGCTAGAATCTTGACTAGAACCCAAAAATGTCATCACATTAGTGCAATGTTAGCTTCTCTACACTGGCTTCCTGTTCAGGCTCGGGCTGATTACAAGGTTTTACTGCTAAACTACAAATCATTTCATGGGCTTGCTCCTACCTATCTCTCCTATTTGGTCCTGCCGTACATACCTACGCATACGCTACGGTCACAAGATGCAGGCCTCCTTATTGTGAATAGAATTTGTAAGCAAACAGCTGGAGGCAGGGCTTTCTCCTATAGAGCTCCATACTTATGGAATGGTCTGCCTATCCATGTGAGAGATGCAGACTCAGTCTCAACCTTTAAATCTTTACTTCAGTAGGTCCTATGATTTAGTGTAGTCTGGCCCAGGGGTGCGAAGGTGAACGGCAAGGCACTGAATCAAGGAACCGCCCCTGCTGTCTCTGCCTGGCCGGGTCTCCCCTCTCTCCACTGGGATTCTCTGCCTCTGACCCCATTACGGAGGCTTAGTCACTGGCTTACTGGTGCTCTTCCATACGGGTGCTCTTCCATATGCGTCACCTGAGTGGGTTGAGTCACAGACATGCTCTTCCTGTCTGGTTTTGCGCCCCCTCGGGCTCGTGGAGGAGGAGGAGATCTTCATGGGCTATACTCAGCCTTGTCTCAGGGTAGTAAGTTGGTGGTCTGTTGATATCCCTCTAGTGGTGTGTGGGGGTGTGCTTTGACAAAGTGGGTGGGGTTATATCCTGCTTGGTTGGCCCTGTCTGGGGGTATCTTCGGACAGGGCCACAGTGTCCCCCGACCCACCCCTGTCTCAGCCTCCAGTATCTATGCTGCAATAGTCTATGTGCCGGGGGGCTAGGGTCAGTCTATTATATCTGTTATAATGCTCCTGTTTTATCTGGTGTCCTGTGTGAATTTAAGTATGCTCCCTCTAATTCTCTCTCATTCTCTCCCTCCCCTCCCAGAGGACCTGAGCCCTAGGATCATGCCTCGGGACTACCTGGCCTGATGACTCCTGGCTGCTCCCATTCCACCTGGTTGTGCTGCTGCTCCCCGTTTCAACTGTTCTGCCTATGGCTATGGAACCCTGAACTGTTTCACTGAACATGCTACCTTGTCCCAGACCTGCTGTTTTTGACTTGCTCTCTCTTTCTCTCACTCTACCGCACCTGCTGTCTCGACCTCTGAATGATCGGCTATGAAAAGCCAACTGACATTTAATCCTGAGGTGCTGACCTGTTGCACCCTCTACAACCACTCTGATTATTATTTGACAGTGCTGGTATGTATGAATGTTTGAACATCTTGAAGACCAATCTGACCTAAATGGACTCTTATAATCTCCACCCGGCACAGCCGGAGGAGGACTGGCCACCCCTCAGAGCCTGGTTCCTCTCTAGGTTTCTTCTCTAGGGAGTTTTTCCTAGCCACCGTGCTTCTACATCTGCATTGCTTGCTGTTTGGGGTTTTAGGCTGGGTTTCTGTATAGCACTTTGAGATATCAGCTGATGTTAAAAAGGCTCTATAAATACATTTGTTTGATTGATTGATTAAACAAGGCTTACCTAGGCCTAAATAGCCTTTGACATTATAGAACATGATCATAATCCCAAAATGTATTTGGTCTCTCTTTTTTATGATTTTAGCATTAAAAACTTAGTGGCAAGAATCTCAGGGAGAAGTCACGAGACTAGTTCCAGTAACAAGTCTTGAACACAGTAAACACCACAACACAACAGAGTAGTGAGGCTCTAACGTACATTGGCCTTGTGAGGTTGTTTGGCTTTGACACCCATCACAAAGTACTGTATTATGTTGCTCAGGCAGAGATTACCCTTTTATTTTACCTTTATTTAACTAGGCAAGTCAGTTAAAGAACAAATTCTTATTTTCAACAATGGCCTAGGAACAGTGGGTTAACTGCCTGTTCAGGGGCAGAACGACAGATTTGTACCTTGTCAGCTCGGCGGATTTGAACTTGCAACCTTCCGGTTACTAGTCCACCGCTCTAACCACTAGGCTACCCTGCCGCCCCACCCTGATCTGTTTGGGTGCTTTTCCATATCTGTTATTGCTTTTTTTGAGGGGAGGAAGAGAGTCACCCGCTCTAAAATACATACAGACAGATTCTAACTACACGGGACTCGCCTTTCACTTGACCAATAAGAGAGCTCAGTGAGCTGACCTGCTGTGATATCACAGTCTGACCTGTTTGTTCTTTTCCCCGTTTGCCAGTGTTTACAGCCCGATAAAGATCAATAGAAATGTTCCAGAGCCTTCTGAAGCACCTGTCACCTTGCCCCTCTTCTGTTCCCTTGTTGCATCAGACCTCAGACGGGATAAAAGGTCAGCACAATATTTAGACGACTATCTGACCGGCTGACGACGGTTGTGTGTGTTTTCAAGTTTCAAGATTTAATGCACAAGTACAGTGACATTCCTTTCATGCAGCAATCAATAACAATGTAATACTAAAAATAGCAAGGCAAAGCAAAAACACACAAGATATAAAAATCAGAAGAACATGATAAAGTAAGCAAGCAAAGTATGTACAGGGTCAGTTCCAGTACCATATTTACTATGTGCAGGGATACTGGATTGATAGAGGTAGATATGTATTGGGGTGAGGTGACTAGGCATCAGGATATACAATAAACAGAGTAGCAGCAGCTTGTATGTGAGTGGGTGTGTGTGTGTAGATGCAATATAAATGTATGTGGGTATTATGTGTGTGTGATGGAGTGAGTGTTTGGAGTATCAGTGTGTGTGGTGTGTGATTTAGCATTAAAGGCTCCTGAAAGACTGTGAGTGTGCATAGAGACGGTGCACAAATGAGGTCAACTCAGATAGTCCTTGTTGCCATTTTGTTAGCTATTTAGTTAGCTATTTAGCAGTCTTTCAGGAGCCTGTTGGTGTCAGACTTGACGCATCAGTACTGCTTGTCGTGCAGAAGCAGAGAGAACAGTCTATGGTTGGGTGGTTGAAGTCTTTAACGGTGTTCCGGGCCTTCCTTTCACACCACCTGATATCGAGATCCTGGATGGCAGGGAGCTCGGCCCCGGTGATGTAATGGGCTGTCCCCACCACCCTCTGTAGCGCCATGTGATTTGGACACAGAGGAACTTGAAGCTCTCGACCCACTCCACTACAGCCCCGTCGATGTGGATGGAGGCGTGCTCGAACCCACCCCCCCCATTTCCTGTAGTCCACAATCATCTCCTTGGTCTTACTGATGTTGAGGGAGAGGTTGTTGTTTCAACCCCACATTGCCGGGTGACTGACCTCCTCCCTGTAGGCTGTCTCATCATTGCTGGTGATCAGGCCTACCACCATCGTGTCATCAGCAAACTTGATGATGGTGTTGGAGTCGTGCGTGGCTACGCAGTCATGGGTGAACAGGGACTTAAGGAGGGGACTTAGCACACACCCCTGTGGGGCCCACGTGTTGAGGGTCAGCGGAGGTGATGGTGCCTACCCTCACCACCTGGAATCGGTCCGTCAGGAAGTCCAGGATCCAGTTGCAGAGAGAAGTGTTCAGTCTCAAGGTCTTAAGCTTGGTGACGATCTTAGAGGGGACAAGGGTATTGAACGCTGAGCTGTAGTCAATGAACATCATTCTCACATGCAGTGCATTCGGAAAGCATTCAGACCCCTTGACGTTTTCCACATTTTGTTACGTTACAGGCTTATTCTAAAATGAATTTAATTGTTTTTTTCCCCCCTCATCAGTCTACACACAATACCCCATAATGACAAAGCAAAAACAGGTTTTTTGAAATGTTTGCAAATTTACAAAAAATGAACACTGAAATATGACATTTACAAAAGTATTCAGTACCTTTACTCAGTACTTTATTGAAGCACCTTTGATAGCGATTACAGACTCAAGTCTTCTTGGGTATGAGGCTACACGCTTGGCACACCTGTATTTGGGGAGTTTCTACCATTCTTCTCTGTAGATCCACTCAAGCTCTGTCAGGTTTGATGGGGAACGTCAGTGCACAGCTATTTTCAGGTCTCTCCAGAGATGTTTGATCGGATTCAAGTCCGGGCTCTGGCTGGACCACTCAAGGACATTCAGGGACTTGTCCCGAAGCCACTCCTGCGTTGTCTTGGCTGTGTGGTTAGGGTTGTTGTCCTGTTGGAAGGTGAACCTTCTCCCCAGTCTGAGGTCCAGAGCACTCTGGAGCAGGTTTTCATAAAGGATATCTGTGTACTTTGCTCCGTTAATCTTTCCCTCAATCCTGACTAGTCTCCCAGACCCTGCTGCTGAAAAACATTCCCACAGCCTGATGCTTCACCGTAGGGATGGTGCCAGGTTTCCTCCAGACGTGATGCTTGGCATTCAGGCCAAAGTGTTCAATCTTGGTTTCTCATGGTCTGAGAGTGCTTTAGGTGCCTTTTGGCAAACTGTTCCTTTTACTGAGGAGTGGCATCTGTCTGGCCACTCCACCATAAAGGCCTGATTGTGGTAGAGTGCTGCAGAGATTGTTGTCCTTCTGGAAGGTTCTCCCATCTCCACAGAGGAACTCTGGAGCTCTGTCAGAGAGACCATCTGGTTCTTTGTCACCTCCTTGATCAAGGCCCTTCTTCCCCGATTGCACAGTTTGGCCGGGCGGCCAGCTCCAGGAAGAATCGTGGTAGTTCAACATTTCTTCCATTTAAGAATGATGGTGGCCACTGTGTTCTTGGGGGACCTTCAATGCTGCACACATTTTTTGGTACCCTTCTCCAGATCCATGCCTCGACAGACAATTCCTTCGACCTCATGGCTTGGTTTTTGGCTTAGTATGACTTGGTTTTTGCACTGACATGCACTGTTAACTGTGAGACCTTATGTAGGCAGGTGTGTGCCTTTCCAAATCATGTCCAATCAATTGAATTTGCCACAGGTGGACAGGATGCACCTGAGCTCAATTTCGAGTCTCATAGCAAAGGGTCTGAATACTTAAGTAAATAAGGTATTTCTGTTTTTGTTTTATTATACATTTGCAAACATAAAAACTACTGTTTTTGCTTTGCCATTATGAGGTATTGCGTGTTGATTGACGAGGGGGGAAAAAACATTTTCATCCATTTTAGAATAAGGCTGTAATGTAACAAAATGTGGAAAAAGTCAAGGGGTCTGAATACTTTCCGAATGCACTGTAGGTATTCCTCTTGTCTAGGTGGGTGAGGGCAGTGTGGAATGCAATTTAGATTGCGTCGTCTATGGATCTGTTGGGGCGGTATGCTAATTGGAGTGGGTCTTGGTCTAGGATGTCTGGGATGATGGAGTTAATGTGTGCCATAACCAGCTTCTCAATGCACTTCATGATTACAGATGAGAGTACTAGAGGGCGGTAGTCATTGTGGCATGAAGCCTTAGAGTTCTTGGGAACAGGAATGATGGTGGTGTGTGTGTGTTGCGGGGATGGGCGGGTGGAGGTGAATCATCATAGACGAGACAGATACCAGTGAATAATATGATATTAATGTGATATTATCCAGTTAGCATGCGTGTTATTGTGTTTTTTTTGCTTAATATTTGTCCTACCTTGCTTCTCAAAGTGCATCCTTAGATGTAGGCCTAATGCCTGGTAAAATACTAGTAGACAGACACACACAGCAGGAATTATGAAAGGGGGGTGTAGTCTAACAGGGTTAAAGACCACATAATACTGTTATCCAGCGGAGGAATGTGCCTGCTGAGGACACACACTTCATGATGGGGACCAATGCCATCCCGGGTCAACTGTCTGTCTGTCTCTCTGTCTGTCTGTCTAATTGCTTGTCTGTCTGTCAGAGGAATTGTACGATGAACGGGTGATCTAGTTTAACGGGGTTAGTGATCAATGTCATCCCAGGTCAACTGTCATTGCGTGCGTGTGGTAGTGTATGTGTCTGTGTGTCTGTCTCTCTGTCTCTCCGTCTGTTTGTCTGTCAGACTGCTTGTCTGTCTGTCTGTCTCTCCGTCTATCTGTCTGTCAGACTGCTTGTCTGTCTGTCTGTATGTCTCTGTACGTTTCTGCAGTAGGTGTTTACCATACGTGCTGGTTGTAACCTGATTGCATGCCCACCATGTGAATATAAAAACAATGTTTTCTGTGTCTGATAATGTGCACACTGCTGTGTCTGAAACAGTGTTAGTCCTGCATACACCACACTAGTATATCTCACATGGTACCAGATTTCTTCAAGCAGGTCTATCATCTGATGAAGTCACATGCCACATCCCAAGTACCATGGTTCCACTCGATGTACTAATTCAATCTTACCACAGTACCCAAATGATAGGCCTGGTAGCTAACCTGGTGTAACAACATCTGCTCTGTCTGTTCAGAGCCAGATCTCTACTCATGCAGTGTACTGTATATGGCTCTTATCAGGGTGGCCGTACACATCCTTCCGGGAATTGGTCAAGGTTGGGGTGTGTTTGTTTTTGCCCCTGGATGCATTTGCATTTGGAAGGTATTCAGACCCCGTCCCTCTTTCCACATTTTGTTACGTTACAGCCTTATTCTTAAATGGATTCAATTGTACCCCCCCCCCATCAATTTACAATAAATACCCTATAATGACAAATGAGAAAACAGGTTTTCAGAATGGTTTTATTTACACAAGTATTCAGATCCTTTGTTCCAAGACAGGATTGTGAGCATCCATGTAGGCACGTGTGTCAGGGAGAGAGGTAGGCCATAGATTAGACAGAGATACCGGTGGTCAGTGTTTTGTCATTTTATGTGTTGTCGATGTGTGAAACAGATGGTCAGCCCAGCAGCGGTGATGTGGACAGACAGGGTGGGCTGCTGGCCCATCAAATGTGTGCTGTGCTGTGGTCATGTTGACTCAGACAAGGCTGAGGCCGAGAGCCAATCGAGAGAGGTTAGTGCACTACTTTTGACCAGAGTCTTACGAGGCCTGTCAAACGTGGTGCACTATATTGTAAAAATGGTGCATTTCAGATACAGCTGTTGTGTTTGGTATTTAGCCAGACAAACCAGGCCAGGGTTACGGGCTCCTTTCTCCTGTCCTTCAGGGTTACCGCCACCACTTCCGGACATTTCAGTCTACTCAAAGATGAGCAGAATGTTCAGAATTACCTTAGCTTAGCTTAGAGACATTGGTCTCAAACATGTGTTGCCTTAACTTAGCGACATAGCTTTCAAACAGGAGGACAAGCCATCCTGGTGTTTGCTTGGGTGTTGAGGTATCAAGCATTGAAAGTAGAACTTCACAGGAATCCCCAGAGCATGCATAAACACCAGTCATGTGAAGGGCTCAATGTGACACAAGATCACCACTACGATAAGCACATTATCATTGGACGTATGCAAAATTAGGTCAAATTAGGTCCAAAGCAAAGGAGTATCTATGCTATTATTCCAACTACTGTACGGTCATAGGCTACTCCCGACCTCCCTGACCTCACTGTCCTGTGCTATAAAAGGTGACCTCCTGACTCGCTCCTTCAAAGACATTTTATTTATTTATTACGTTTATTTGGACAGGGACAGTGTACAACAAAAACATGCAACACAGAAGTGATGCGTTCATCTACATCTTCTGTCCCTGTCAGGGGTGCGTAGCTGGTGGCATGGAAGTCAAACGAAGGAGAGCAGAACTTGGTAAATGGCCGGAGCTGTTTAATGTACATAACTACCGGCGTACAAAAATTAAAAAAAACACAAAACCCATAACGCACCAGTCACATAAAGCACACGTACTTACAATAAACAATTCCCGACAAGGACATGGGGGAAACAGAGGGAACATATACACCATGTAATTAGGGAATTGAGTGTGAAAACAAGACAAAACAAATGGAACATGAAAAATAGATCGATGATGGCTAGAAGACGGGTGGCGTCGACCGCCGAACACTGCCCGAACAAGGAGAGGAACCGACTTTCGGCAGAAGTCGTGACAGTCCCTGGAGCAGGTGAACATGTCAAATGTAACACATGATATACTAAAGGACAACATATGTACATCAGACATTTTAAAAACAGCAGACAGGACATACAGACACGTTTCAAAACAGAGATGAAGACATTAGAGGTAAAAGTCATTGCACACATTGCTGTTGGACCTGATCATATTTGAGTTGTAAAACACATAGCCACGTAGTAAAATCTGAATATTTCACAGAGCCCAGTGATTGCACCTAATGAAAATGCACACGTGTGTTTTGATGTGTATTTTGTTGCATTAAAAAAAGTCACTGTGGCCTTTTAGATGAAAATGATTGGGGGCATATCTGATTGGATTTAATACATTTTTGGGCCTCGGACGAGAAAGTTTGGAAGCTGCTAGGAGACAATAGCGTGTTACGTACAGTATGGATCAAATAAATAGTGTGGGCTGCTGACTCTCACTAAATATTGGACTTTAAATTGTACATTCCTGTACTGTGCTTATGCTAAAAATAAAAAAAATTCTACTGAGCCATTTACTTTATGTTAGTATTCTTATCTTTTAGCATTTGATCGTTCTTGCATGGTCGAGAAGGAACCTGCAAGTAAGCATTTCATTGGACGGTGTATACAGTACCATGTGTATCCTGTACATATGACTAATAAAACTTGAAACTGAAACTTGAAACTGTGCCAGGGCCTATAAAAAAATAGTTATACATAACACACTGTCTGGATATGAAGTATGTGCTGTGCTGTAGACAGTTATTTCCGTGCCTTGCATAGCCATGGCTAAACAGTGTTAGTTATAGCGTGGACGTGAGACGGGTCTTTATAAGAACAGAGGCATTCCTGTGTGCCTCTGGCTGATCCAACGGGATGGAGTCACAGAACGTTGACAAGCCGTTATTATGCCACACAGACCAGAACCTTGCATCAAAACAGCAGTACATAACATAGGATTGTGAACTTTCTAGAAGGAGAGAGAGAGAGAGAGAGAGAGAGAGAGAGAGAGAGAGAGAGAGAGAGAGAGAGAGGGAGAGAGGGAGAGAGAGAGAGAGAGAGAGAGAGAGAGAGAGAGAGAGAGAGAGAGAGAGAGAGAGAGAGAGAGAGAGAGAGGAGAGAGGGAGAGAGAGAGAGAGAGAGAGAGGGAGAGAGAGAGAGAGAGAGAGAGAGAGAGAGAGAGAGAGAGAGAGAGAGAGAGAGAGAGACAGAGAGAGAGAGAGAGAGGGAGAGAGAGAGAGAGAGAGAGAGAGAGGGAGAGAGAGAGAGAGAGAGAGAGGGAGAGAGGGAGAGAGAGAGAGAGAGAGAGAGAGAGAGAGGGAGAGAGAGAGAGAGAGAGAGAGAGAGAGAGAGAGAGAGAGAGAGAGAGAGAGAGAGAGAGAGAGAGAGAGAGAGAGAGAGAGAGAGAGAGAGAGGGAGAGAGAGAGAGAGAGAGAGAGAGAGAGAGAGAGAGAGAGAGAGAGAGAGAGAGAGAGAGAGAGAGAGAGAGAGAGAGAGAGAGAGAGAGAGAGAGTTCACAGTTCTGATTGTTTATTTTACTTTAGTATATTTTCTTTTTCGCTTGCTTTGGCAATGTAAACATATGTTTCCCATGTCAATAAAGCCCTTTGAATTGAATTTAATGGAGAGAGAGAGAGAGGTTTTTGTAACCTGAAGATCTACTGAACAAGATGAGACAGCCATACAGCCATACAGAGGGAAAGAGATGTCAGAAATGAGAAGATAAGAACGGAAACACTTTCACGTTTTCGAGGCTGAAAAGTCAAAGGTCAGGCTTGATCATAACCATTAAATCAATACTTACCCAGGGGTTTAGAAGCCTATCAATCATTGTTTTTGCAACCAATGGTCTATTCCTTACGAAAAAAACGTTTAAGTTCCAACCAGAAGCAAACAGAGCAGAACGTTTCTATTTAAAACAAATTCAGGTATCTCCCTCCCCGTTTCTTTCCGCTTGCTTACGTTTAAGAAACGTTTTGCAACAGAATATGCCCCAGTGGACAGCTTGTGAAAAATGCACCCTTTCGTTCCTCCCATCTAAACTCTCCCGAGTTTAATTTAATAAGACAACGAGCGGGGCTTTTATTGTACAGTTAAAGTCGTGCTGATTTAAAAAAAAAAAAATGTCCATCGGCCTAACGGACACATGCTCAAACTCGCGCATGTTTGAAAGACTTAACAGCTGCAAATGATCTAGATATCAAAGTGTCACCAACCAAAAACGTAAACAATAGGCCTATAGCAAATGTAGCATATGGAATGAATTTTTCAAGTGCAAAAGAGCACTTTTCAGTAGTGCTCAAAGTATATAATTCCGAGAGCTGCATTTATGTTTCAACTCGAAGCAATGAGCCCAATCAGTCCTCCATGACAACAAATCATGAACGACAGAGTAGGCTAAATAGTCCTTCATTTTGGGGTTATTCTTAGGTAAAACAATTTGGCTAATCTATATTTCCATATTTCCAAGTCCTATTATTAAAAAAAAAAAATCAAATTAAATGAATTGGAATGACAAAAGTAAAGATATAGCCTAATCATATTATTATCTGTAGTAGAAAGCAATGAAGCCTACATAACCAACACATACAGTAAAATGCAACATCCATTTATGGCAAGCTATGCAAACTCTAACATTGATTTATTCTGCAATAGATGTTCAATTTGTAATATACATTTTTCTTCTTCTCATGCCTCTTAATTAAGCAGGTTGAGCTTTCTTAGGATGAGTCTGGTCCTTGAGGCAGAACTGAGCGATTTCCGCTGGATAGGCCAGCTGCAAAGTCTAAATGTGCTATATTGTAAGAGTAAATGAAAACAAAATGAAGGTTAGGGTTAGGCATTCGCGTTAGCAGCGTGGTTAAGGTTAGGTTTAAAATCAGACTTTGTGGCTGTGCCAGCTACTAGTCCTTTGGGTGGTGGACCATTCTTGATACACACACAAAACGTTTGCAGTTCTTGACACAAACCGCTGCGCCTGGCACCTACTACAATACCACGTTCAAAGGCACTGAAATCTGTTGTCTTGCCCATTCACCCTCTGAATGGCACACATACACATTCCATGTCTCAATTGTCTCAAGGTTTAAAAATCCTTCTTTAACCTGTCTCCTCCCCCTCATCTACACGGATTGGAGTGGATTTAACAGGTGACATCAATGAGGGATCATAGCTTTCAGCTGGATTCCCCTGGTCAGTCTGTCATGAAAAGAACAATAGCAACCTCCTGAGAGGCGCAGCGGTCCAAGGCACTGCATCTCAGTGGTAGAGGCGTCATTGCAGACCTTGGTTCAATTCCAGGCTGTATCACAACCGGCTGTGATTGGGAGTCCCATAGGGACGGCAGGGTAGTTGGACTAGTAACCGGAAGGTTGCGAGTTCAAACCCCCGAGCTGACAAGGTACAAATCTGTCGTTCTGCCCCTGAACAGGCAGTTAACCCACTGTTCCTAGGCCATTGTTGAAAATAAGAATGTGTTCTTAACTGACTTGCCTGGTTAAATAAAGGTTAAAAAAAAAAGGGTGGTGCACAATTGGCCCATCGTCGTCCGGGTTAGTGTTTGGCAGAGGTAGGTCATCATTTTAAATAAGAATTAGTTCTTAACTGACTTGCCTAATTAAATAAAGGTTAAATAAAATTGTTTTAATAAACTAATGTTTTGTACACTCAGCGTATATACAGTAAATGAGCAAGCAGAGAGAGGGGGGGGGGAGAGATAGAGAGAGAGATAGAGAGAGAGAGAGAGAGAGAGAGAGAGAGAGAGAGAGAGAGAGAGATAGCAGGGAGCTATCCTACAGTGTTACAGACATGTCACCATACTTCATGTATGATGTAGACAGGGATGTGTGAGTTCTCAGGTGGAGATCCCAGACCTACCTTCTGCCATTCCTCACATGTGCACAGGATTGTGGAACTAGGATATGACTGGAAGATTGTGTGTGTGTGTGTGTGTGTGTGTGTGTGTGTGTGTGTGTGTGTGTGTGTGTGTGTGTGTGTGTGTGTGTGTGTGTGTGTGTGTGTGTGTGTGTGTGTGTGTGTGGACAGCGGTATTGGGCCTGTCCCCGAGCTTGTAACCCAAGTTGAGGGCTCTCGTCCAAGCAATGAGTCGATTACAGGAAGTTGAACGAGGCCACTCACAAAGACGCCTAGCGGAGTCACTAACGAGGCTGAAGAAAGCTCAGTGGACTGTGAGAAAACTGCCTTTACCATATCCCTGGGTTTCGGTTTGAACAATGCCCCCACCACGCTCCAGAGGCTCATGCAGTGGTGTCTGGGGGGATTCCCTGCTGATTTACCTCAACGGCATCATTGTGTACTCGCCGGATTTCGGAAGCCATCTGGCCTTTCTGGAAGAGGTTTTCCAGACGCTCCATGACCATGGGTTGGAACATACCTTGACCACGTCATCAGCTAGATGGGGGGTGGATACAGATCCATCCAAGGCTAAATTGACGAGGGAGTGGCCAGTTCTCCAGACTGTGAAGTAAGTACGGTCCTTTCTTGGCTTTGCTAGTTATTACCGGCATCTCATCCAGGCTTCTCCAAAGTGGCTGCACCAATCAACACTTTGTTACAGGAAGTGCCAGTCACCTGGACACCAGGCCAACAGGCCTTTGACCGTTTGAAGAGCCTTGTTGAGTGGCCCTTTCCTGGCCTAAGGAGACTTCTCGCTCCCCTTCCGACTGTACACAGGTGCCAACCTTGAAGGACTGGGGGCTGGTTCAAGACGTTGGGCTGGTTCAAGATGCACAAGTTCAAGATCACCAAGAGCGAGCAATTACTTACGCCAGCTACAACATGCATCCAACAACGAAGAAAGACCCTGAACTAAAGCTCCTTCAAACTGGAGCTCTTGGCTTTCAAATGAGACACAACTGGTACTGGCAGACCAGCAAGGGTACGCTCACAATATCAACAGTTTTACTTTGTTACATGTGTGTGTGTGTGTGTGTGTGCACGTTCTTGCGTGAATGTTTGTCCTTGCGTGCATGTGTGTTTACTGGACTATGACTGGATGACACCCCTTCTCCCTCCCTGAGCCTGCCTGCCAGCCAGCCCGGTTATTAAACTCCAGCTCATTCCCCTGTTCTATTGTATAACAGCACAGTGCCCTGTTCTTCCTTTCTGCAAGTCATCTGGCACTGACCTGCTGTTGGGCTCTGTCTGGAGCTCACACAGGCCTGTACAGACATAGGCTAAGCACAGTATGTACAGTGCCTTCAGAAAGTATTCACACCCCTTGACATTTTTTGGTGTTACAGCCTGAATTTTCTTGAGAATTTGTGTCACTGGCCTACAAAATAACCCCCGTAATGTCAAAGTTGAATTATATTTTTCAAATTGCTTACAAATGAATAAACAATTTAAAGCTGAAATGTCTTGAGTCAATAAGTATTCAACCCCTTTGTTAAGGCAAGCCTAAATTAGTTCAAGAGTAAAAATGTACTCAACAAGTCACATCATAAGTTAAATGGACTCACTCTTTGTGCAGTAATAGTGTTTAACAAGATTTTTTTTGAATGACTACCTCATCTCTGTACCCCACACATACAAATATATGTAAGGTACCTCAGTCGAGCAGTGACTTTCAAACACAGATTCAACCACAAAGACCTGGGAGGTTTTACAATACCTCGTAAAAAAAGAAGAAAAAGAAGCAGCATACTATAAGGGCACAAGGCGAGACCCAAATGCAGACACAGGAGGCAGATGGTAGAGCTCCGATATTTATTATAACAAAGGGAGTAGGCAAAGGCAGGTCGGGGTCAGGCGAGAGTTCATCAACCAGGTCAGAGCCCAAACAGTACCAGACGATAGGGAGTCTCGAGGTCAGGCCAGGCAGGGGTCAGAAACCAGATCAGAGTCCAAAAGAGTACAAGCGGATAGGCAGGCTGGTAGTCAGAACATGCAGAGTGGTCAGGCAGGCGGGTTCGGAGTCTGGACAGGCAAGGGTCGAAACCAGGAGGAATAGAAACAAACTGAGACTGGGAAAAATAGGAGCAAGGAAAAACACTGGTTGACTTGGCAAACAAGACAAACTTGAACAGAGAGACAGGAAACACAGGGATAAATATCCCAGGGATAATACCTGGAGGGGGTGGAGACAACAACAAGGACAGGTGACCCAGATCAGGGTGTGACACAGACATTGAATATCTGAAGTTATTAATTACACTTTGGATGGTGTATCAATACACGCAGGCACTACAAAGACACAGGCGTCCTTCCTAACTCAGTTGCCGGAGAGGAAGGAAACCGCTCAGGGATTTCACCATGAGACCAATGGTGACTTTAAAAAAGTTGCAGAGTTTAATGGCTTGATAGCAGAAAATTAAGGATGGATAAAGAACCATACTAACCTAAATGACAGAGTGAAAAGAAGGAATAAGACAAGTAAAATGGCAAATCCAACACAACACATCACTGAGTACCACTCTTCATATTTTCAACCATGGTGGTGGCTGCATCATGTTATGGGTATGCTTGTCATCGGCAAGGACTGGGGAGTTTTTTTTAGGATAAAAAGAAACGGAATTAAGCTAAGCACAGGCAGAATCCTAGAGGAAAACCAGATCCAGTCTGCTTTCCAACAGACACTGGGGGACAAATGAACCTTTCAGCAGGACAATAACCTAAAACACATGGCCAAATATGCAATGGAGTTGCTTACCAAGACAACATTTAATGTTCCTGAGTGGCTTAGTTACAGTTTTGACTTGAAACGGCTTGAAAATCTATGAAAAGACTTGAAAATGGCTGTCTAAGCAATGATCAACAACCAACTTGGCAGAATTTTTTTTTTTAATCAATAATGTGTAAATATTGTACAATCCAGGTGTGCAAAGCTCTTAGAGATTTACCCAGAAAGGCTCACAGCTGTAATCTCTGCCAAAGATACTTCTAACATGTATTGACTCAGGGGTGTTAAAAAAACGCATGTTTTCATGTTGTCATTATGGGGTATTGTGTGTAGATGGGTGAGATTTTTTAATTTATTTAATCAATTCTGAATTCAGGCTGTAACACAACAAAATGTGGAATAAGTCAAGGGGTTTGAATACTTTCAGAAGGCACTGAATGTGCATATACAACCATGCACAGGCACAATCATGTACACACACACACACACACACACACACACACACACACACACACACACACACACACACACACACACACACACACACACACACACACACACACAAAGTCTACTATTTACCAGTTATTGTTACTTTAAAGTAACATGGTTATACAGTAATTATATAATAATGACATAATAACTACCCTTTGGATTCTGTGAAATCTACTGTAACAAACAGTGCTGTGTACCTAATGCATATAAGCTTTTGTATTGGTGAATAGCTACCCCCTCAAGTCAAGGAGACCAAGGCACACAAGGTCAACAACGACTATACGGTCTACACTCTGAAAAAAAGGCATCTAAAAGTGTTATTCTACAAGTACAAGGGTTCTACACAGTACCTTTATCCATATAGAACCTTCTCCATAGACGGGTGTGTTGTCTGGCAACAAAACAGATGAGTGCACATCATCAGGGCGAAACAGACGGGGTTGGCTTAGAACCATAGGACTGTTGACAACATCTAAACTATATTTAGCCTCCAAATGCTTATTGAAATCAAGTACATTTTCACAACGAGCACTTGTTGTCTCTCGAATACATTGTTACAGTTGTAGTTCAAATGTTTGCCATATTATTATGGATGTGGTATAAGTCAAAACAAGACATGGTATCAAGGACAAGACACAACTAGCGGAAACAAGCTGCCTACCATTCCCCCGTCTGGCAGCTTGTCATTGTTGATAACTATCTGACAGTTCAGAATCACAACAACGCACGGCCCTTCTTCCCCTGTGATGCACGTGCGTCAATATTCGTGATGTTGCCAGGCAATCTGGCTCTGGAAGACAGTGTTCTGAAAGGGTTCTTTTGGGTTCTAACAGTGTAGTAGACCAGGTCTGCATCCCAAATGGCTCTGTATTCTCCTAGGCCAGAGGGCACATGAGGCCTTTGAGTCCGAGACGAATCACGCGGCAATGTGTAGATGTGAAGGTCACGTTCATTGGACCCACAGTTTGAGGTTGGTTATGTGCAGGCCTCGTGAAAAGGAAAATTAAATGATCTATTTCCAGAAGGATCTAAAGACATGCGGCCTCTCATTGACAATTAAGGAGTGCAGAATAGAGCTACGTTGTGGCATACACAGGATCAACCACACACAGAGGGGGGGGGGCATACTTTCAGGCATGACCCCTTTAAAATGATCCCTTAGCTTCAAGGGTTCCATGAACTATGTTAGATAGCATTGACAGCTTTGGGTAGCTGTCCTTAAGCACATAATGTATCTAGGATCCATTCTTTTTAATCTCCCAATGCCAGCCTTAACCATCAGGGGAAAAAAAAATACATGCCTTACCTTAGATGTCTAGAGCCCTCAAATTCCACTCTAGACCTCGAAGCCAGTCCCACTGCTTTTTTTCATTGTTCCCCTCCAATCAGGGACTGATTCAGACCTGGGACACCAGGTGTGTGCAATGAATTATCAGGTAAGAGTTGAGCAGGGTTTCCCAGACTCGCTCCTTGCAGTGCTAGGGTTTTTGCCGTAGCACTACACAGCGGATTCATACAACCAACTCATCATCATGCTTAGATTATTTGAGTCAGCTGTGTAGTGCTAGGGTAAGTGGGGGCCAGGAACGAGTTTGGGAAACCGTGGTCTAGAGGCTGACATAAACGTGTGAAGATGTCTTCACGCAAACCTCTGAGTCCCCTTACTGCTAGAACTGAGAACTCAGAGCCGACTTCAAACACTTCAACCAAAGATGATGGAAAAATGAAGATGGTTCACTCAGGCCTTTTACCTTTGAAAAAAATGGTCAGTTCCATGTCTCCCATAGACACCCATGCCACAGAAGCTGGGTCTGGTCTGCTTATACCATTGATTTTAATGTAACCAAATAACATCAACTTGAGCACGCACATTAAATTCAACCTGCATTGTCTACCACTGTGGAGGTTTGCTATTGATGACCGCTAGATGGCGATGGAGTTTAGCTGTTGACTGGAATAGACGTTTCAGACCTCGGAATGATGCCGACACTAAATATAATCCAGTACTAAAATACTTGACTGAAAACAAGGATTTGTGTGTGTATTCTGCTATAAATATATTATTATTTATTTAAGAATGTTACCTCAGAGCGCAAAACGTATGTAAAAACTGTGAAAAGTGAATATGTGCGTGTCTATGTTTGTTGTCTTCCCTTTTTAGGTCCAGTGACAACCAGTCATTATGGGCAGGAACCTGTTTTGAGACCCACATATATATATATGTATGTATATATATATACAGTTGAAGTACAACAAACTATAGTTTTGGCAAGTTGGTTAGGACAACTACTTTGTGAATGACCAACATAGTTGTTAACAGACAAATTATTTCACTTATATCTTCACTGTATCACAATTCCAGTGGGTCAGAAGTTTACATACACTAAGTTGACTGTGCCTTTAAACAGCTTGGAAAATTCCAGAAAATTATGCCATGGTCTTTCTTAGAAGCTTCTGAAAGGCTAATTGACATAATTTGAGTCAATTGGAGGTGTACTTGTTGATGTATTTCAAGGCCTACCTTCAAACTCAGTGCCTCTGCTTGACATCATGGGAAAATCTAAAGAAATCAGCCAAGACCTCAAAAAACAATTGTAGACCTCCACAAGTCTGGTTCATCCCTGGGAGCAATTTCCAAATGCCTCAAATCAATCCCTTAACAACAGCAAAGGACCTTGTGAAGATGCTGGAAGAAACAGGTACAAAAGTATCTAAATCCACAGTAAAACGAGTCCTATATTGACATAACCTGAAAGGCCGCTCAGCAAGGAAGAAGCCACTGCTCCAAAACCGCCATAAAAAAGCCAGACTATGGTTTGCAACTGCACTTTTTGGAGAAATGTCCTCTGGTCTGATGAAACAAAAATAGAACTGTTTAGCCATAATGACTATCATTATGTTTGGAGGCAAAAGGGGGATGCTTGCAATCTGAAGAACACCATCCCACAACCATGAAGCACGGGGGTGGCAGCATCATGTTGTGGGGGTGCTTTGCTGCAGGAGGGACTGGTGCACTTCACAAAATAGACGGCATCATGAGGAGGGACAATTATGTGGATATATTGAAGCAACATCTCAAGACATCCGTTAGGAAGTTAAAGCTTGGTCGCAAATTGGTCTTCCAAATGGACAATGACCCCAAGCATACTTCCAAAGTTCTGGCAAAATGGCTTAAGGACAATAAAGTCAAGGTATTGGAGTGGCCATCACATAGCCCTGACCTCAATCCTATAGAACATTTTGGGGCAGGACTGAAAAAGCATGTGCGAGCAAGGAGGCTTACAAACCTGACTCAGTTACACCAGCCCTGTCACGAGGAATGGACCAAAGTCACACAACTCATTGTGGGAAGCTTGTGGAAGGCTACCCAAAACGTTTGACCCAAGTTAAACAATTTAAAGGCAATGCTACCAAATAGTAATTGGGTGTATGTAAACTTCTGACCCATTGGGGTTGTGACAAAAGAAATGAAAACTGAAATAAATAATTCTCTCTACTATTTTTCTGACATTTCACATTCTTAAAATAAAGTTTATGTTGTGTAGTAAGCTGTTAGTAGCCAATGTGCCTCACCCTAATATTGTGGTCCCTTTCCCCCTCATAACTTAGCCTACTGTTCTGACTTGGTGGTGCACATGTAGCCTATAGGCTGTTTTAGAAAAATGTAATTATTGAATATTGTAAAAGCTTTCATTGTCTGCTTATATACCCCTTTATTTTTCCTTCAGTTCTGACTTGGTGTACAGGGAGAATACTGTAAGAATGGCCCATGTTCTGAATCCTGTGGCTGTACATTTAAAAAGTGCTGAACAAATAGTTATATCAACTACGTCAGACCTAGCTCGCTCATGAATGTCTTCATCTAAATTACGGATGGCCTCTCATCCGCTCGTCGTTCCCTTGTGCCATAGTTTGTACATGTCAATTGTCAGTAGAAACCACATTTGTTTAAGCAAGTCAGCCATATCAGGGAAGTTTTTTTTAAGGCAGTAAATGAGGCTGAATGAACTGTTTCGCTGCCAGACAAGGTTCCGCTGATAGCCAGGTGTAGCGGTGGTAAGGATTCACTCCATGGTGCTGAAAAGAAAGCTCTGCTGTTGGAACAGCTTTATGTAGGTCCTAACAGTTTGTGGACACCTTTTGTCACCTTTATAGTGCAACTAATGTATTGTTTAGTGTTGTGTTGTGTAGTGGCTTTGCTGGCATATATCTAAAAAAAATTGGGGGAGTTTGCCCCATCAAGATTTACATGCTACAATTCCCACTGACAAGGTCATTAAGGACTCTCCAGGCTACTACACCTTTCTCTTTTCACTCCATTTTCAAGTGAGCAGTGAAGCCAGTGAAATAAGAAGGGAGACATGGATGAGAGGGGGAAAGAAAGAGAAAACATATGTAAACATTTGTTTCCCATGCCAATAAAGCCCTTTGAATTGGACTGAATTGAGAGAGAGTGAAATAATGACATTTGAAATGTTTACTGTACATTTTTTGTGTGTTTATTTCACTTTTGTTGATTATGTATTTCACTTGCTATTGCAATGTAAACATATGTTTCCCATGCCAATAAAGCCCTTTGAATTTAATTGAAAGGAAGAGAGAGTATGTGTGTCTGTGTGTGTTTGTGTGTGTGTGTGTGCGTGCGTGCTTGTGTTTGTGTGTGTGGTTGTGAGTGGGTGAGAACCACAGGGGGCTTTTCCATTGAACCTTTAAACTAACAACACAGAAAGAGGTGTCAAGAGGTAGAGACGGAAGAAAGTGGAGAGAGAGAAAGAGAGAGAGAAAGAGAGAGAGAGAAGGGGGAGCCATACGACGGAAAAACAAACCGAATGCATCGCCAGACAAAACAAAGCAAGAAAAGGAGGAAACAATCCTTCCATCCTTCCGATGGACCAGCAATAAGCCAACAAGTGGTCTGACCTGCCCACTCACTCCTTCCCCCTCCTCTCCTCCCCCTGTTTCTGTCAAGGTTTACCAGAATTGGACCCAGAAGCAGACCAGGACAAGGTGAGTATAAAGATGGTGAGTATTTATTAATCAATGAGAACGTGGAGGTAGATAGTTCCGGGTGGAGGAGCGGGCAGCGGAGGTGGGTTGATGGGAGTGGATAGGCAGATCCAATGGATAACAACACACTGGCGACGAGCAGACAGGGATGGGGTATGGGTTCCGGGTGAATGGCTGTAGACAAAACAAACGGCGGTAAGTTAAAGGCAAGCAAGACGTACAAAACAACAAAACAAAACAAACTCTATAAACTGGAGGCTGGTTCGTGGGCACAACATACTGTTCATGGCTAACGATCCGGCAGGGAATGGATGTCAGGTCAGACATCAGGCAACCAGACAGGGTGTGTTCCAGGACACCGGAAACACACTCCAGGACAGAAACACAGGCAAACACAGACTCAGGAAGCGGGATTCGTGACAGTTTCTCTCTCTTCTTCACCCTCCTCATTTTGTGGGCAGTGTGCACATAGCCTGTCTTCTCTTGAGAGCCAGGTCTGCCTACAGCGGCCTTTCTCAATAGCAAGGCTATGCTCACTGAGTCTTTATATAGTCAAAGCTTTCCTTAAGTTTGGGTCAGTCACAGTGGTCAAGTATTATGCCACTGTGTACTCTGTTTAGGGACAAATAGCATTCTGGTTTGCTCAGTGTTTTTGTTAATTCTTGCCAATGTGTCAAGTATTTATCTTTTTGTTTTCTCATGATTTGGTTGGGTCTAATTGTGTCCTGGGGCACTGTGGGGTGTGTTTGTGAACTGAGCCCCAGGACTCATCTCCAGGTTCATCTCTCTGTAGGTGATGGCTTTGTTATGGAAGGTTTGGGAATCGCTTCCTTTTAGGTGGTTGTAGAATATAACGGCTCTTTTCTGGATTTTGATAATTAGCGTGGATCGGCCTAATTCTGCTCTACATGCAATATTTAGTGTTCTACGTTGAACATGAGGGATATTTTTTGCAGAATTCTGCATGCAGTCTCAATTTGGTGTTTGTCCCATTTTGTGAATTCTTGGTTGGTTGTCTCTCTCTCTCTGATCCTCATACCACTCTCCCTTCTACTCCTCTGCGTTCTCCCTCCTCTCTATTCCTCCCTCTCCCCCGGTCTCGCTCATTCTTTTACTCGTTTCTTCATCCTCATCCACAGGACATTTACAATTTTTTATTTTTTAAAATATGCGTATATATATATTTTGTATATTTATTTATATTCTGTCACGCCCTGGTCGAAGTATTTTGTGTTTATCTTCATTTATTTGGTCAGGCCAGGGTGTGGCATGGGTTTTTGTATGTGGTGTGTTGGTATCGGGATTGTAGCTTAGTGGGGTGTTCTAGTTAAGTCTATGGCTGTCTGAAGTGGTTCTCAATCAGAGGCAGGTGTTTATCGTTGTCTCTGATTGGGAACCATATTTAGGCAGCCATATTCTTTGAGTGTTTCGTGGGTGATTGTCCTTAGTGTCCTTGTTCTGTGTTTATTTGCACCAGTATTAGGCTGTTTTCGTTACGTTTATTGTTTTGTAGTGTTTGTATTTAGATTCGTGTTGCTTCAGTTTAATAAACATGGATCGCAATCTACACGCCGCATTTTGGTCTGACTCTCCTTCACACCTAGAAAGCCGTAACATATTCTTTATTACCTTTATTGTTTTATTTCACTTTGACCTGCATTGTTGGAGCTCTGAGTTGAACATTTTCACTGTACCATATAATTACACCTGAAACTTCTGTACATGTGATCATTAAAATTCGAATCTAATCGTTCCAAAAAATAACTTGCTAAGGAGAGAGAGAACATTATTTTATACAATGACACAACAATACATCTGCTATCAACCACCGGCAAAAAAATAATAATCATGTTCATGTTCTTCACCTGAGAAAATCCTAAACACGCTTCAGTATGCAATAGGTAACATCTCTATCACCATATTTGCCTCCTGATAATGCAAAATGCAGTGTAATATTAACCGGTCTTTCTTGACAGTTTGCTGCAGCAAGCACAATCAAGCTCATCCCCCAAACGTTGGAAGGTTCTTACCCATCTCTCCCAGAGAGCTTCTCATCTGAGCTCCGCGACCTCCTGTGTGACATCTTCCAACAAGACCCGACCATTAGGCCTTCAGCTGGTGACATCGTGGCCAAACCCTTCATCACAAAAAAAGGTTTGTTATACAAGATCATATGATCAATTCATATAATTTGTTTGTTCATTAATTAATGCATTCATCCACAAGTTCATTCATTCAATCAAATTATCTGTCTAAATTAATTTTCTATAGAGTGAGAACTGTGGAGGAACTCCAGATCACCTTGGACAAGCTGAGAACTCTGGCAGACGGCTTGGAGAGTATGCACAAAGGCACCACCATAGGCAGTCTGACGGGAGGTGTTATTGGAGCAGCTGGAGGAATCACCTCTATAGTGGGGCTTATCCTGGCTCCCTTTACTCTGGGCGCCTCCCTGATCGTCACTGGGGTTGGTATTGGGGTGGCTGTCGCTGGTGGAGCCACAGCCGGAGTATCCAACATCACCAACATGGTCAATCAGTCCACCGACCGCCGAGCCATCAAGAACATCATCAAGGAGTTCCAGGAGAAGATGAACTCTGTGGTGACATCTCTACAAGACATCGCTGAGGGTTTGGAGACACTGAGGGCAAGTAGCTCTTTTAACATAGGAAATTACAATTTCAATGCAGATGCTGGGGTAAATGCTGGGGCAAGGTTTGGGAGGGGCCTGGGGTGCATACCAGAGCTCTTCCGATTTCTCCGTGTGGCCACCATTGGCAATGTGGTACAGTTTCTCCGGGTGGCCACCATTGGCAACTTCCAGTACAGTTCGTGTGGCTTAGGTGGCGACAGGAATATTTTCAGATATTTTTGTATCTGTTGATATCTTCCTCATCGCCATGGATGCCAAAGAGATCACAACATCCGACAGGCGAAGGCGAATGAGCAGCCGGGTGATACCAGTATGTTAGAAGGGATGGACACAGACTCCACCACTGAGCTGAACCCTGCATGTGAAGAACCAAAGGCTGAGGTCAAGTCAGAGACCATGAAGTTCACCCAGACGATCAGACAGACAGCTGAACAGCTACAGGAGAGCCTGGACGAACTGAGTGACATCATCTCATTCATTCCTTAGAGGACTGTTACTCAGACAACTGAGACGACTCAGTTTTATTGATTATAAAAGAAACAAGAAATAGAATGGAAACAGAGGTATTGGCAGTGTGACTCTGACACCCTGATAGGCCTACAGGTTGTAATCACGAGCAAATTCCTTTTTCCATTCTCAAATGCTTGCACAATACATCCACAGGTACACCTCCAATTGACTCAAATTATTAGTCAATTAGCCTTTCAGAAGCTGCTAAAGCCATGACATCATTTTCTGGAATTTTCCAAGCTGTTTAAAGGCACAGTCAACTTAGCGTATGTAAACTTCTGACCCACTTGAATTGTGATACAGTGAATTATAAGTGAAATAATCGGTCTGTAAACAATTGTTGGAAAAATGACGTGTCATGCATGAAGTAGATGTCCTAACCGACTTTCCCAAAACTATAGTTTGTTAACCAGAAATTTGTGGAGTGTTTGAAAAACGAGTTTTAATGACTCCAACCTAAGTGTATGTAAACTTCCGACATCAACTGTACACACAAGCACTCTCTTTTAGGGGCTCCCGGGATCCCCGGCACTCAGCGGGATGTAGACTACAGGATGGAACAACACTTGTTGGCAGGTGGGTGGATCCATGAGATTGATGCGTATGTGAAAAAGGTCCAGCCAGGGACGCTCAGCTGGGGCACGCGGTAAATTCAGCTCTCACCAAAATAAACTTCAAAGGTTGTCCTTTTATTTTTCCAAGAAGCAGGATTCTATAAGAGATCAATATGAACATGTAATAGATATTTCACTGTTCTGGGTAGGCATAAGTGTCCAGTTGTCTTATTTGCTATGATGTCCTCGCAGTAGGAGCAGTTTCTCTCCTTGCAGGCAGACATGACATGGCCTCACAGAGCAAAGCCAACATTTTTCAGTCAAACCATTGGCCAACTTTGCCGACGCAAAATTGCGAGGAGCCAAAGGCCTCAATAAAGTGTATTTTGTTACTTCTGATTTGTAACTACCTACATGCTTTCTAATAGTGAAATAACTTCCAGGTTTGTATCTTAACCATCAGGAATTTACATGAGAAAGTTGACAAAGGCTGAACAGTCGAGGAACCCTCAACAAGGGACCCATTTACAGTGTACAATCAGAGAAGGAGAGAGAGAGAGAGAGAGAGAGATAGAGAGAGAGCGATAGAGCGAGAGGGTGGGAGGAGAAACTGGGAGGAGAGTTGAATTAATGAATTAAAATGTCCTGTGTCCAGTTGAGTGACCGAATAGGCTACTTTTTCCACTTATAAAGAGAGACAAGAGAAAATGTCAGAGAAGAGAGACACTCCAACTTCTACATGAATCTGAGAACCTTCACAGCTTTAGATTCAACGGGGACATTGAAACTACTTTATTTACATAATAACTCTGTAACAGTCAATCAGAACCGGTACCGACTGACACTTCTTCAGCTTCAGTGCAACCACTGATTTGTGTTTGGTAGGCTAAATTCGGTCTTAGCTACTGAAATTTGATTTGAACTAACTGTCATGTTGTTAGGCCTATTAGAATTACAACGGAAATATGTAGAACTATAATCAGGATCGAAATTTGTAGACAATGAAAGTTGGGTCTTGTGAACATCCGTGTGAGAGAACTGTCAACAAGTGCGCATTGCTTCAAATGCACGAGGTCGCACTGATCAACCAAAAAGGCAAATAGTCAACTTGCTCATTCCCCGACATCAATTTATTTTCATGGTTTTTGGGCGATACAAACAACCTTTTGCAAGTTTCAAAATTGCATTCAACAATTGCAACAAAAGGTGAGTGATGACCAGCACATTAATCAATAGGCCTGAATTCAACTTGTTTTTACTACTAGATCACCATTCCCATAACTTAATGCATCTCCACGTTGTTATGATAGCGACAGAGCAACAGGATGTGGTGACTTCTCACATGAGCGATAGCGGGGATAGTTAGATATATGGCCTATATATAAAGGCCAGCACTCACTTGATGAGGAGTTATTAAGTTAAAAACATATATGTATGCATGTTCCACCCTCTTCATGAGTAATAACCATAGAATAAAGAAATAAACCATTTGAATGCTACTTTGGCTTGGTATTGCAAAGAGAACATAAGCAGAGAGAGCACAGGTGCATCCACACAGAGAGAACAGGATGAGTGCTACAGATGTAGAATCTTAATTTGAGCCAGTTTGTTACAGAAGGAAAAAAAATCCTGCATGAACAGTAAATGTGAATTATTATGTGGATTATAATTCATGGGCATTTTTTTGTAGAGGTAGATACTTTTTTGTTAGGGCAAATCAAAATATTGAGAAGCTTTTTGTAAACCTTGAATACACTACAAGTTTGCATTTCCGGCAGTGCAGGAAAAGTCTCAGCAATCAAAAGAGTGATCAAATTAAGATTCTACATCTGTACTATGTAGGCTACAGGTGAGTGTTTTTTTTTTTTTTTTTTTTTTTTTTACAGTAGCCCGCTGTGTCTGTGGCATTTATAAGAGGGGCTGCAGTTTGTGAACACCTGCATGTACTGCATCTAAAATGACCATTTGGATGCTGGAATATTTTTCTTCCTTTCTCTCCATCACCCCTTAATAATAAGTCTGTCCATTTTTCTAGTCACCTTTACAGCATTGACTACACAGTCAATCAATAAAACTATGTATTTAGTGACAGTACTTGATCTGAATGGATCCTACAGGTGTTTATGTAACATTTCTGGCGACTTGGTTGAGTGTTTAGGAATCAATCCTCACTTTGCTGGAGGCACGGCTGTTTCTGGAGTTTCTGCTTAAACACAGTAACAGTAACAGCCTCATGTCTAAAGTGGAAGAGAAAAGTGTTTAGATACTGACGTTTAGTGTATATTATACTGTATATTATACTGTAGATACTGTATTGGCCATGGCGAGTGTTCTAAATCACACCTGTAGGAAGACAACCTGACCCCGTGACATTTGAATTGGACATTCCAGACCACTCACTCCCAGGCTGCAGTCGACAAGTCAAGTCTACCAATGTGTCAAACTGACACTGTTGCCCTCAGTAGACTGGTAAGGGCACAGTGTGGAAGACATACTGAAAGGGTTATTTGGAGATGTTAGATAAGGGCCAGTGTGTGGGTAGTTTGAGTACTTGAAACACAAATAGTTTGGCTAAGAAGTTGTTTTAGAATTTGTATGGATTTTTTTTTTTACACCTTATACTGTTCATGTACATGGAAGTAGGGGTGCTGATAAATCAGAATAAAAACTGCTTTATTTTTCACAATATTAGTGTACTGGGCCTGTACTACTCCTGTATGAGCGGACAAAAATAGTTGTCAGCAGCGTGGGGGGAAGAAAATGCTCCGAGGTCGTCGGAGTGTTGTATAGAGGTTGGGGATTTTGGTAGGGTCAACACACAGGGGAAGGAAGGAGTGTGGTGAAGTGCAACACTCAGGAATACTAATGAGCATCTTTTTTTTGCCACCAATCTGTTTTAATACACCTTCTATCTCTCTCTCCACACATCTTTCCCTCCTTTGGATTCTCACTCTTGCTCCCTCTCTCAATCCTCCCTTCCCCTTTCGCTGCCCCCTCACACTCTCCAACATATACTCACATATGATCACACACATACTGTCACACACACACACACTTTCTCCTTCTCTCTCACTCAGTCGTATTTTTCAATGGTGGCTTTTGTCCCTTTCATCTACTCTCTAAACAAAGGATTCTTGTGAACACAGGACAGAGGGAGATAGAGAGAGGGAGAAAGGGATGAAGAGAGACTATAGTCGAGAGGAAGACACAGAAGTGTTAAAAGGAATACTGAATTGAGCGGAAATAATTGTAACAGTTTGGTCTATGACAATGATAAAGTGTCACAAACATTGTTTCGGGAAAAGTTAACATTGGTATAACATTGTTGTGTATGTCCCTGTATATGTGAGTGTGTGTTTACTGTATGTGTGGGAGGGGCCTCAGTAAGGTTCAGAGGTCAGCTGTGAATGCACGTAGCCTATCACAAGTCACAAGTGCCGCCTCACCCCCCATCTTAGTATTCTGAGCACAGACATTTAAACAGATCTCTATTCATACTCACAGCGAGCTCCAGCACTAGAGAGAGAGAGGAAGGAATAGAGCAAGCGAGTGGCGGCACAGAGAGAAAGGCCAGAAAGGAGAGTGTGTATCAGAGCGCCTAGTTCTCTGACTTTGCTACGGTTGGTTATTTTTGACTGGATCCGGAAAGCAGAGGCAGGAAGAGACAAATGGGACCGTTTAGCCAAGAAAGAGGGCGAGAGTGTGAGAGCGAAAGAAAGAAGGCGAGAGAGAGAGAGAGAGAGAGAGAGAGAGATACAGAAGGACATCCAGAAGGATGCTCGGGCCAAAGTCACACACAAACAACAAGTATCCATATCCACAAAGGAGAGAAACATGCCTCTTACTGGCCCCGATAACACACAAGCTATATTCTCCAGGCTATCCTGCCTCCACAAACCACACCACGTAATTCATTCTCGGACACAGAAACACATTTATTGGGAGGTGAAAATAAGCTCAATAAGTGACAGCTGTATAAGGACCCGATGAATGTCCCATTGAAGCTGCACGTGGTAGTAGACCACTGGGGTAGTGTGGGTCTAATCATCAACGTAATCAACTATTATAGGCCCCCTACTATAGGGTAATAGTTTGAGGTCTTATGAAAGTCCACAACCACTAAATGTGTAAAGCAGTAAGACGATTACACCTTTTTTTATTTTAATCGTTAGGGATGAAGGGATAATGAAAGAGATGTCAGACCATGTCAGGGATTAAAGCACATTTGTAAACGGTTGATCCAGCATCTCTCATTCACAGATATTTCTTTGTCTTTATTTGCTACTTTTATTTTCTTATTCTTATTTATTTTTTTCAACTGCGTTCTGGGTTAGGGTTTGTAAGTAAGGTCTAGACCTGTTGTATTCGGCGCATGTGACAAATACTATTTGATTTGATTTGATTTGATACTCCATGTTGCTTTTCTATTCCAGTGTTTGAATGGGGAATAAGTGAGCCTTGTTTCTGTCCGTCTCGACCGAGCCAGACTGATGTGCTGCAGACACAGGAGTCCCTTAGCATTATAGAGTTTTTTTTTTTTTACGTGAAAAGACAGCTGCAACTTCACTCTGAAAGGGGGATTTTTACTTTGAAAGGGGAGCTGCTGCTCCATCTGAAAAGAGAGGGATGAAGAGAACGAGTAAGAGAGAGTTTTAAATGGACCACCTTGGACAGCAACAGGCCTGTCTCTGTCCACTTGGAAAATGTTATTGTGTGTCACATTTATAATCTCCCTATCTTTCTCTCCCCATGTCCCCCCAAAAAATGTTCCACTCCTGTCATCTCTTCCATTCATCCCCTTATCAACTTTTCTCCTCTATTCCTTTCCTATTCTCTCCTTTCTCACAAACCCCATCTTGTCAACTTGTTTTTCATCAACTTTATCTCTTCGTCTTTCTGACCCCCTCGCCCTCTTCACCCCTCTCCCTCACACTCCTCTTCCTCCCGCTTATCCACTCAATCTCCCCCTCAACCCTGGTTTTCGATCCCTCTCCTCCCATAAAGCTGCAGCCATGACCTCGGCCACTCCCCCGTCCTCACGTGGCTCCTCCCCCGAAAAGGTGTGTCACTCAACGACCCAGACGGAGGTTCTGAAGCCGCTGCTGGGGGCGGTGGGGGAGGCAGCGGCAACGGTCTGTGCACTCCGACGGAGACGACGCATTCTCTCCAAGGACGGGCACAGCAACGTGCGCATCGAGCACGTGAGCGGGCGCGGGGCGCTGTACCTGCGTGACATCTGGACGACCTTCCTGGACATGCAGTGGCGCTACAAGCTCTTCCTGTTCTCGGCCACCTTCGCCGGGACCTGGTTCCTGTTCGGGGTTCTGTGGTACCTGGTGGCGCTGGTGCATGGAGACCTGCTAGGTGAGGATGGAGGGAGGGGAAAGGGGGAGCAGAGGGTGGAGAGGGCAGGGGCGGAGAAAGAGAGAGAAGGCGACAGAGAACGTTAGTCAAGAAGATGGGAGAATGAGAGAGGTGTAAGAATGTGCCTTCCTTGGTTTAGCCCTTTCTCGGGTCATATCCGCAATTTGTTCTTCAACCGCCTGGCGTGTCAAACAATCTGCTCAGAACCTTGCCTCTTTCCCTGTATCTCTGCTCTCCCTCCTTCCAGAGTTTGACCCGCCGTCCAACCACACCCCGTGTGTGATGCAGGTGCAGACCCTAACGGGGGCGTTCCTCTTCTCGCTGGAGTCCCAGACCACCATTGGCTACGGCTTTCGTTGCATCACAGAGGAATGTCCTGCCGCCATCATCCTCCTCATCCTCCAGCTTGTCATTACCATGGTTCTGGAGATCTTCATCACAGGAACCTTCCTCGCCAAGGTACCTCACCGTGTCCTGGGCACATCAATATCATGGTTACGATTACCATCCCATTCATTAATAAAGCCTAGCACCACACTACACTCAACAGATTCTTGTGTACATCAGGAATGGTCCACCATCCAAAGGACATCCAGCCAACTTGACACAACTGTGGGACGTATTGGAGTCAACATGGGCCGGCATCCCTGTCGAACGATTTCGACACCTTGTAGTCCGTGCCCCCAGACGAATTGAGGCTGTTCTGAGGGCAAAATGGGGTGCAACTCAATATTAGGGGTTCCTAATATTTTGTACACTCAGTGCCCAATACTATGAAACATTTGAACTTTGGATCGACACACATGACCAATGTTCGGT
Organism: Oncorhynchus nerka; assembly: GCF_034236695.1. Taxonomy (NCBI): domain Eukaryota; kingdom Metazoa; phylum Chordata; class Actinopteri; order Salmoniformes; family Salmonidae; genus Oncorhynchus; species Oncorhynchus nerka. The sequence continues at coordinate 44,515,438 of NC_088403.1, read as the reverse complement.
AATATAGTCTGGCCACCATATGCACTGCATCCATACGTCCAACACACACCAGTACAACTATATGCACTGGCCCTACTCAGCACTGGACTCCTGTTTAAACAACAGTGTTAATTATCCTCCCCTTTCCTCTCCTCTCCCCTCTTATCTACGAGGGTCGGGGTTATCATTCTGGCCCCTCAATAATAAGACTTACAAGCCCTTTCTTTATTTTTCACTCAGTTATGTGTGTGTGTGTGTGTGTGTGTTGGGGCTGGAGGTTAAAATGATAGGAAGTGCATGCCATGTACTGTACTGTATGTATTGATAAGGAGACGGACAGCAGGTTGTTAACAGCCTAACAAATAAACAGGACATGTTACCTGTAGCATTGTGGGTAGTGTAGTTCACCATGCTACATTGTGTGGCTCTGACACACTCCCCCCCCCCCGTCTTCCTCAGGTGGCGAGGCCCAAGAAGAGAGGCGAGACAGTGAAGTTCAGCCGGCACGCCGTGGTGTCCAATCACGAGGGCCGACCCTGCCTCATGATCCGAGTGGCCAACATGCGCAAGAGCCTGTTACTGGGCTGCTCGGTAGAGATAGTGTGTGTGTGTGTGTCTCTGTGTGTGTTAGTGATTGAGTATTACAAAAATAAAAAAATATTTCCTGAAAAAATGGATCACCATGGTAGATATAGGTTGTCGTCATGTTGTCAAGCTTCTTCAGGATTCTCACTCATGTACCGCCATACAATTTAATATGACTCCATTTTGGCTACCAGGTAACAGGGAAGTTGCTCCAGACATCCCAGACCAAGGAGGGGGAGACGTTGCGACTGGACCAGAGGAACGTTCCCTTCCAGGTGGACATGTCCAGCGACAGCCCCTTCCTCATCCTCCCACTCACCTTCTACCACGTCATTGATGACAGCAGCCCACTCAGAGCCTGGGCCATCAAGGGTACGAGTCTCAATAACGTTGACACTTTTATTGCAGTGGGCTAAATCAGGGTCACACAGAGAGATTCTTGGTTGTCTTAAACAAATCTACTGTGAAACAAAGGTATATACCTCACACACATGGTTATGGGCTTTAAAAAAGAAGACACCTGTCAGATATAGAGTTGAAATGTATTCAATTTTGAGTTTGTATCCCAATATTACACTTTCTATACACATCGCAGAAGACTGAAATATAACAAAACAGTTTGACATAGAAACACAAGATTTTAGACGTTTCAAAAAAACAAAACAAATCTGGATTAAGTATGAAAAATATGAATAACATTCCACACACAAAGCCAAAGAGTGCGCTTTTGGTCATTGACTGCAGGAAAAGGCTACCATTATGTTTTCTTTGCGCATGTATGATGAGTAACCTTGCCTGACACCTAAAAGAGTCATTGGAGTTGTGTATTCTTGTTCTATAGGCCCCATTTTATGTCAAGTGTCCTGAAAGCCATGTCTTCACATGGGAGTAATATAGTAGGCAGGCATAGTGTAGTTACAGGTACAGTGTAGTGTTCAGGGGCAGTGTAGTGTTCAGGTACAGTGTAGTGTTCAGGTGCAGTGTAGTGTTCAGGTGCAGTGTAGTGTTCAGGTACAGTGTAGTGTTCAGGTACAGTGTAGTATTCAGGTACAGTGTAGTGTTCAGGTGCAGTGTAGTGTTCAGGTGCAGTGTAGTGTTCAGGTGCAGTGCAGTGTTCAGGTGCAGTGTAGTGTTCAGGTACAGTGTAGTGTTCAGGTACAGTGTAGTGTTCAGGTACAGTATAGTGTTCAGGTGCAGTGTAGTGTTCAGGTACAGTGTAGTGTTCAGGTGCAGTGTAGTGTTCAGGTACAGTGTAGTGTTCAGGTACAGTGTAGTTACAGGTACAGTGTAGTTACAGGTACAGTGTAGTGTTCAGGTACAGTGTAGTGTTCAGGTGCAGTGTAGTGTTCTCCTTCCCAAGGTGCTGTTGTGGCAGTGGTTTTTTGGGGTTTAGTGAACTACGGTACTGTACAGTCCGTGTAAAGTAGGTGAAGTTGTTGCTATCGTTTTACATCTCACATATCTTGATCCTCAATGGGAGGAGAGGGTCCGTTGGGGTGTGGGGACTGAAACCAATCTGTGTGGAAAGAAAGAGAAGGGTGAATTTAGGGAGGTTCGAGATGAGTGTTGTGATGGAGAGGGGACATTGGCAGTAGAGGGATGGGGGAGCATGTTTGTGTGTGTGTGTGTCTGTGTGTGCGCATGCATTCTGTATGTGTATATATGCGTACTGAATGTTTATGTGTGTATTCTTACATACTATGTGTGTGTTTTGAGGGACCGCACCGGGAGAGGGCTCTCTCTCTCTCGCTCTGTGTGTGTGTGTGTTTGTGGAATGTGTGTGTAAGTGGGTGCCAGGGTGTCTCATTAGAAGACAATGGGGTACAGTCCGATACAGTGAGGGGTGGGGGATCCTGTTACAGGAGGACAGGCCTCTCATCACCACTAACCACAGGGTTATTACCGACCCACTCTGAATGCTGATCTACCTCTACACTGCTCTACCTCTCCACTACTACGCTGCTCTACCTCTCCACTACTACGCTGCTCTACCTCTCCACTACTACGCTGCTCTACCTCTCCACTACTACGCTGCTCTACCTCTCCACTACTACGCTGCTCTACCGCTCCACCACACCTCTCGTCACCACTAACCACAGGGTTATTACCGACCCACTCTGATTGCTGATCTACCTCTACACTGCTCTACCTCTCCACTACTACGCTGCTCTACCTCTCCACTACTACGCTGCTCTACCGCTCCACTACTACGCTGCTCTACCGCTCCACTACTACGCTGCTCTACCTCTCCACTACTACGCTGCTCTACCGCTCCACTACTACGCTGCTCTACCGCTCCACTACTACGCTGCTGTACCTCTCCACTACTACGCTGCTCTACCGCTCCACTACTACGCTGCTCTACCGCTCCACTACTACGCTGCTCTACCTCTCCACTACTACGCTGCTCTACCTCTCCACTACTACGCTGCTCTACCTCTCCACTACTACACTGCTCTACCTCTCCACTACTACGCTGCTCTACCGCTCCACTACTACGCTGCTCTACCGCTCCACTACTACGCTGCTCTACCGCTCCACTACTACGCTGCTCTACCTCTCCACTACTACGCTGCTCTACCTCTCCACTACTACGCTGCTCTACCTCTCCACTACTACGCTGCTCTACCTCTCCACTACTACGCTGCTCTACCTCTCCACTACTACGCTGCTCTACCGCTCCACCACACCTCTCGTCACCACTAACCACAGGGTTATTACCGACCCACTCTGATTGCTGATCTACCTCTACACTGCTCTACCTCTCCACTACTACGCTGCTCTACCTCTCCACTACTACGCTGCTCTACCTCTCCACTACTACGCTGCTCTACCGCTCCACTACTACGCTGCTCTACCGCTCCACTACTACGCTGCTCTACCTCTCCACTACTACGCTGCTCTACCGCTCCACTACTACGCTGCTCTACCGCTCCACTACTACGCTGCTCTACCTTTCCACTACTACGCTGCTCTACCTCTCCACTACTACGCTGCTCTACCGCTCCACTACTACGCTGCTCTACCTCTCCACTACTACGCTGCTCTACCTCTCCACTACTACGCTGCTCTACCTCTCCACTACTACGCTGCTCTACCTCTCCACTACTATGCTGCTCTACCGCTCCCCTACTACGCTGCTCTACCGCTCCACTACTACGCTGCTCTACCTCTCCACTACTACGCTGCTCTACCTCTCCACTACTACGCTGCTCTACCGCTCCCCTACTACGCTGCTCTACCGCTCCACCACACCTCTCATCACCACTAACCACAGGGCTATTACTGACCCACACTGACCAGTGATCTACCTCTCCACTCCTGCGCTCCTCTACCTATCCCCTCTGAAACTGACTCTCACTCCCTCTCCACTCCTTCACTGCTCTACACCCTTAGAGAAAAGGTGCTATCTAGAACCTAAAAGGGTTCTTTGGCTGTCCCCCACCCTTTGAAGAACAAGTTTTGGTTCCAGGTAGAACCCTTTCCACAGATGAGTTTTGGTTCTACCTGGAACCAAAATGTGTTATTCCATGGGGACACCTGAAGAACCCTTTAGGAACCCATTTTCTAAGAGTGTATCTCTCAATTCCTTTGCTGCTCTATTGCTTCGCTCCTTTGCTTCTAACTCTCTACTCCTTCACTGCTCTACTTCTATTTTTCCACTCCTTTGCTGCCCCTCCACTCCTCTCTGATACGGACTCTCCTTCCTATCTCTCCACTCCTTCACTGCTCTACCCCTCCACTCCTCTCTGATACTGACTCTCACTCCTACCTCTCCACTCCTCTCTGATACTGACTCTCACTCCTCTCTACCTCTCCTCTCCTCTCTGATACTGACTCCTTCCTATCTCTCTACTCCTCCACTGCTCTACCTCTCCACTCCTCTCTGATACTGACTCCTTCCGATCTCTCCACTCCTTCACTGTTCTACCTCTCCGCTCCTCTCTGATACTGACTCTCACTCCTACCTCTCCACTCCGCTCTGATACTGACTCCTTCCGATCTCTCCACTCCTTCACTGCTCTACCTCTCCGCTCCTCTCTGATACTGACTCTCCTTCCTATCTCTCCACTACTTCACTGCTCTACCTCTCCACTTCTCTCTGATACTGACTCTCACTCCTACCTCTCCACTCCGCTCTGATACTGACTCTCACTCCTACCTCTCCACTCCTCTCTGATACTGACTCTCACTCCTACCTCTCTGATACTGACTCCTTCCGATCTCTCCACTCCTTCACTGCTCTACCTCTCCGCTCCTCTCTGATACTGACTCTCCTTCCTATCTCTCCACTCCTCCACTGCTCTACCTCTCCACTCCTTCACTGCTCTACCTCTCCACTCCTCTCTGATACTGACTCTCACTCCTCTCTGATACTGACTCTCACTCCTCTCTCCACTCCTCTCTGATACTGACTCCTTCCTATCTCTCCACTCCTTCACTGCTCTACCTCTCCACTCATCTCTGATACTGAAGCTCACTCCTCTCTGTTTTATCTGCAGCACTGTGTGGTATGTATGTATGCTTATCTCTCTACATCTCTCTTCCTGTGCACCCCATAGTTCTCTACTCACCGAAGCAGTTCTCTTTCTCTCTCTATTTCCTGTCTATCATGAATTTCTGTCTAGTTGAGCCGCCAGACTCCTCCTGTTAAATTGACTGTGCTCAGATTATATGGTATTGTATTACTGTACACATAATAAGGCTTTTAAATGATGCCTGATCCCAGATAACACTCCATTTTGCTTTGGCTTCATGCGGTGTACCTTGAAAATGTAAGTAATATCTGATCAAATCTTAATACTGTATAAAAGTAGCATGCATAATACTACTATTAGAAGTATCATAATACTAATCGTACATAATACTACAGTCATTTCCCCTGCAGTATCTATGGATATAGCTTCTAATACGGCCTCCTCTCACAGTAGCTCTGCTCGCAACTCCTCATGATGGATTTCTGTAGATATATCTGGACCTCTTTGCAATGGAAAGGGGTTACCATGAATTTGACAGTAATTTACAGGCAGCTCGGTGTCAAGTAAAATTCTCTTTTGACCCTTGTCTGTCCTGACTCCGAGCTCGCCTGCCTGACCACTCTGCCAGCCCCTGAGCCTGCCTGCCGACCTGTACCTTTGCCCCCTTCTGGATTATCGAGCTCTGCCTTACCCTGACCCTGAGCCTGCCTGCCGGCCGTCTGGTACCGTTGCCCCACCTCTGGTTTACTGACCCCTGCCTGCCTTGATCGGTCTATTGCCTGCCCCTGTTGGAATATTAAATTATTGTTTATTCGATGTGGTCTACATCTGTGTCTTACCTTCATACCTGATCATACGAACTGGCCATGACTGACCCAGCAGACCCGGACCAGCTGCGCAGCGCCATCTCCTCCCAAGGAGCCTCCATTGGTAGGCACGAGGAATTTCTTCGTGGGCTGATGGAGGGGGTCCAAACGTTGGCTGACCGCCATGACCTGGCATTGGACATGATGCTGGAGCAATTCCGCAGGTCGTCTGGGTGGCAGCCTGCCACGGTGGTAACCCCACCGCCCCTCAGCAACTCGGCGGTTAGCAGCGCCACCCCACCGGCCACTCCACCTTCCCGGGAGCCTCGGTTACCTCCTCCGGAACACAATAAAGGAGAGCCGAGCACCTGTCGGGCGTTTCTAGCTCAGTGTGCCCGCAATTTAGAGCTTCTGCCCTCCTCCTTCCCCTCGGATCGCTCCAAAATAGCCTACCTCATCACGTTGATGTCTGGAAGGGCGCTCACCTGGGCTACCGTCCATCTGGGAACCGGCTATATGCCGGCTATATGTGCAAGCTTGGAGGGGTTCGTGGGAGTGGTGAGGAAGGGCTTTGATGCCCCGTTCTCTGGGAGAGAAAATGCCTGGAAGCAAATCCAGCTCTGGCAGGATGCCTGCACTGTGGCCGACTATGTGGTTGGTTTCCGTACTTTGGCAGCGGAGAGTGTGTGGAACTCGGAAGCACTGTTCGTCATGTTCCTGCACGGCGTCTCGAGGAGGTTAAAGATGAGCTTGAGGCTCGGGAGATACCCACAGATGTTAACCACCCTCATCGCTTTGACCATCTGCATCGATGGGTGATTGCGGGAACGACGGATGGAGAGGAAATTCGGAATCCCATATCTAGGGATTCCACCTCGCCTCCGAGTCATCCCTAAAGTCCCCGATGGTCCCGTGGCCAAGAGCACCCAAGATTTTCCGACCTTCCTCAAGAGTCACCGAGGAGGGCCGAGGCACTGTATCCCGAGCCCGTGAAACTAGGCAGGGCTGGGCTGTCGCCAGCGGAACGGCAACACCGGATCAGCACAAGGAGCTGTCTGTATTGCGAGAGTTTGTCATTTTGTCTTTCTACCTGGTAAAAGACCAGGCTCATGAGTAGCAGCGAGTACTCTGGTGGGCCATATGGGGAAGTTTTCTGCTTCCCTTACACGTACCCTGTCATTCTGCTGTGGGGAAACCAGTCAGAATCTCTCCGGGTCCTTATTGACTCCGGGGGTTATGAGAGCTTTTTGGACACCACAATGGCTTCTAAACTGAACATCCCCATTCAGCTACTCTCCATTCCCGTGGATGTTAGAGCGTTGGTCGATCCATAGGTCGGGTCACCCATAACACCACTCCCATCAAGCTGCGTGTGTCAGGGAATCACAGCGAGACCATTCAGTTCCTGCTCATGAAGTCCCTCCAGATCTCAGTGGTTTTGGGATTCTCCTGGCTCCAGTGACACAACCCACTCATCAACAGGTCTATGGGTGCCATCATGGGCTGGAGTCTATTCTGTCACGCCCATTGTCTTAAGTCAGTGCAACCTTCCCCAGGACATCTTCCTGGGTCCTCAGAGGTGGTTCTAGGTCTCTCAACCATTCCCGCGGAGTACCAGGAACTCTAGGATGTGTTCAGCAAGACTCGGGCCACTTCCCTTCCGCCGCACCGCCCATATGACTGCGAGATTGACCTTCTCCCTAGCACCACGCCGCCCCGGAGGAGTCTGTACTTGCTATCGGGACCTGAAACCAAGGCTATGGATGACTACATTGGAGACTCCCTAGCTACTGGATTTATCTGTTTCTCTTCCTCTCCCAGTGACACAGGGTTCTTCTTCGTGGAGAAGAAGGGGAGCCGGTTGATGGCGATCTGGATCCTGGACTTCCTGATGGGCCACCCCCAGGTGGTGAGGGTTGGTAGCATCACATTTGCCACGCTGATCCTCAACACTGGAGCTCCCCAGGGGTGCGTGCTCAGTCCCCTCCTGTACTCCCTGTTCACCCACGACTGCATGGCCAGGCACGACTCCAACACCATCATTAAGTTTGCAGACGACAACAGTGGTAGGCCTGATCACCGACAACGATGAGACAGCCTATAGGGAGGAGGTCAGAGACCTGGCCGGGTGGTGCCAGAATAATACGTAACCAAGACTAAGGAGATGATTGTGGACTACAGGAAAAGGATCACGAGCACGTCCCCATTCTCATCGACGGGACTGTAGTGGAGCAGGTTGAGAGCTTCAAATTCCTTGGTGTCCATATCAACAAACTAGAATGGTCCAAACACACCAAGACAGTTGTGAAGAGGGCACGACAAAGCCTATTCCCCCTCAGGAAACTAAAAAGATTTGGCATGGGTCCTGAGATCCTCAAAAGGTTCTACAGCTGCAACATCGAGATCATCCTGACTGGTTGCATCACTGCCTAGTACAGCAATTGCTCGGCCTCCGACCGCAAGGCACTTCAGAGGGTAGTGCGTACGGCCCAGTACATCACTGGGGCAAAGCTGCCTGCCATCCAGGACCTCTACACCAGGCGGTGTCAGAGGAAGGCCCTAAAAATTGTCAAAGACCCCAGCCACCCCAGTCGAAGACTGTTCTCTCTACTACCGCACGGCAAGCGGTACCGGAGTGCCAAGTCTAGGGCAAAAAGGCTTCTCAACAGTTTTTACACCCAAGCCATAAGACTCCTGAACAGGTAACCAAATGGTTACCCAGACTATTTGCATTGTGTCCCTCCCCCCAACCCCTCATTTATGCTGCTGCTACTCAATGTTTATCTTAAATTCATAGTCACTTTAATTATACATTCATGTACATACTATCTCAATAGGCCCGACTAACCAGTGCTCCCTCACATTGGCTAACCGGGCTATCTGCATTGTGTCCCACCACGTGCCAACCCCTCTTTTTACACTAATGCTGCTCTCTGTTCATCAGTCACTTTAACCATACCTACATGTACATACTACCTCAATAAGCCTGACTAACCGGTGTCTGTAGCATCACTTGTTACTCTTATTTTCAAATGTCTTTTTACTGTTGTTTTATTTCTTTACTTAACTACACACACACACACACACACCTTTTTCGCACTATTTGTTAGAGCCTGTAAGTATTCGGCGCACGTGACAAATAAACCTTGATTTGATTTTGATTTGAAGATAGGCCATGTGGAGATGTTCATATTGAAACACATCATCCTTTTTTTTGTTTCTAACTTGTATGATAAGATTAGTCCTTAAGCCATTTTGCCACAACTTTGGAAGTTTGCTTGGGGTCATTATCCATTTGGAAGATCCACTTGCAACCAAGCTTTAACTTCCTGACTGATGTCTTGAGATGTTGCTTCAATATATCAACATAATTGTCCTTCCTCATGTTGCCATCTATTTTGTGAAGTGCACCAGTCCCTCCTGCAGCAAAGCACCCCCACAACATGATGCTGCCACCCCCGTGCTTCACGGTTGGGATGATGTTCTTCAGATTGCAAGCATCCCTCTTTTTCCTCCAAACAAAACAATGGTCATTATGACCAAACAGTTCTATTTTTGTTTCATAATACCAGAGGACATTTCTCCAAAAAGTATGATCTTTGTCCCCATGTGCAGTTGCAAACCGTAGTCTGGCCTTTTTATGGTGGTTTTGGAGCAGTGGGTTCTTCCTTGCTGAGCGGTCTTTCAGGTTATGTCAATATAGGACTCATTTTACTGCGAATATAGATACTTTTGTACCTGTTTCCTCCAGCATCTTCACAAGGCCCTTAGCTGTTGTTCTGGGATTTATTTGCACTTTTCGTACCGAAGTATGTTCATCTCTAGGAGACAAAACGCGTCTCCTTCCTGAGCGGTATGACGGCAGCATGGTCACATGGTGTTTATATTTGTGTACTGTTTGTATGGTGGTACCGTCAGGCATTTGGAAATTGCTCCCAAGGATGAACCAGACTTGTGGAGGTCTACAATTTTTTTTCTGAGGTCTTGGGTGATTTCTTTAGATTTTCCCATGATGTCAAGCAAAGAGGCACTGAGTTTGAAGGTAGACCTTGAACTACATCCACAGGTACACCTCCAATTGACTCAGGCTAATTGACATAATTCATCAGAAGCTTCTAAAGCCAGGACAATTTTCTAGAATTTTACAAGCTGTGTAAAGGCACAATCAACTTAGTGTATGTACACGTCTGACCACTGGAATTGTGATACAGTGAATTATAAGTTAAATAATCGGTCTGTAAAAAGTTGTTGGAAAAATGACTTGTGTCATGTACAAAGTAGATGTCCTAACCGACATGCCAAAACTATAGTTTAACAAGAAATTTGTGGAGTGGTTAAAAAACGAGTTTTAATGACTCCAACCTAAGTGTATGTAAACTTCCAACTTCAACTGTATAAGCGACTACCAGTTGTGCACTCATTCTCTGAGAGTTGTTTTTTTGTTTGTTTGGGGGAATTGCAAACACCGTCAGCAGCGTCTCAGGTTTTGCCTACTTCTCTAGTGAAACGGCTCCGAGCGGGGGTCATTTGTTTCACTTCTCAGGCCTCAGCCAAGAGAGGGCGGACTCAGCCGTTTGAGAGAGAGGTGTTATGGTGTTGGCGTAGGAACCAGCGTAGGAACTGGGGCAGGTTCTGAAGAAAAAGCTCCTCTGACTAACTAGACTGTCTACCACATACCATGCATGTTGTACTATATGTATGTATGTATGTATGTATGTATGTATGTATGTATGTATGTATGTATGTATGTATGTATGTATGTATGTATGTATGTATGTATGTATGTATGTGTGTGTGTGTGTGCGTGTGCACCTTAATTGGGGAGGATGGGCTTGTGGTAATGGCTGGAGTGGAATGGTATCAAATACATGGTTTTCAGCCATTATTATGAGCCATCCTCCCCTCAGCAGCCTCCACTGGTGCATGCATACGTGTGTGTGTGTGCTTGTGCGTTCGTGCATGGGCATGTGTGTGTGTTACGAAACACTGTTTTTGACTCAGTGAGAGCAGTACTGGGTTCAGGTTAGGATAAGGGCTGTTTTCACAGATGACGGAAGATCTCTGAGTGTGGGCTGTTGACGCAGGTGTGTGCTTGTTGGAGTGTATATGCCTTGTAGCGTATTATTTGTGTAATGGTGGCCGTGTGTTAGTGAAAGGTGATGCGCATGTTAATGGTATCATTATGTATATGTTTTCTTTAATGGGTCTTTGTATGAATGTGTGATCGGATTTCAGGAACAACCGCTTGAACAGTGTGCTTGATGTCCTTTATGAGCATAGTCATTTTTGTTTACAGTAAGTGTGTGTTTTTGTGAGTAGCTGTGTGGGTTTTATGTTTTGGAGCAGGCTTGTGGAAAGAGAGTGTGTGTATGGTAAGAGGCCACACACTAACTTCTCTCAATGGACTGTGTTTATAGCTCAGTCGCCATGGTGCAACTTTAGCTTTGGTTTTACGCAAGGAAGTCCCACGCCATTTAGTCCATTCATTTTGTGATCTGGATTCAGCAGAGAAATCAGATGGTAAGTCAAGATATAACAATTTAGCCTGTTATTGTTACAGCCCATTCTGGCTCATGCATATTTAGTGCTAAAGAGTTTGTATCTTTCTTTCATTCTCTCTGTCGTAGGAGGGGGATGGACGGATCCGGATCTGGCAGACTTTGAGCTGCTGGTGATCATGAGTGCCACGGTGGAGCCCACCTCCGCCACCTGCCAGGTGCGCACCTCCTACCTGCCTGACGAGATCCTGTGGGGGTACGAGTTCCCCCCCGTGGTCTCCCTGTCCCCCTCGGGGAAGTATGTGGCCGACTTCGCCTTCTTTGACAAGGTGGCCAAAACAAAGACCACCCCCCTGGTCAAACAGGCCTCGCCCCCAAGCCCAGCCATGCGCTCCTCCCTTTACCATGGCAGCAACAGAGGGGGCGCGGAGGAAGGGGCAGACCCGGAGAAGATCAAACTGGAGGAGGGCTATAGAGGGGAGGAGAGGGGGAGGGGCAGGGGGCGAGATAGTAGTCTTCTCAGTGTCCGTATCAGCAATGTCTAGAGAGAGAGAGAGAGAGAGAGAGAGAGAGAGAGAGAGAGAGAGAGCACTAGTAGGATGCAATGAGAGAGCAAGGAGATATGATAGGAGATATGTATGGACATTGAACAATTATCAAGTGAGAAAACATTATTGAATGCAATAGAGAAGAGCTGCTCCCCTGTTGGGAAACGTGAACACAAAACACACACACACTTACACACACATGCGCTTGTGTTTTGGATTTGATGGGAATGTATCACCCCTTGTGGTTGATGAGGATTCCACAAGCAATAACCTGGAAAGGGACAACAAACTGTACATCCGATCTGGGTTTACTGTACTGTAATCAAAGATGGACTAAAGGGGCTTTTTAAACTTCATATGTCTGTATTTTTTTAAATGAAAGTACTTGTGTAACTATAAAGGTTGACTGGTTTATGTGAACATAACATGGTTTACTTGGACATAATCACAGAATCATGGTACTGTCTGTTTTTTACACAAAAAGGTACTGGGAGTGGAAGCACTGGAAAACAAACTATTTTTCTTGAAGGATTTTGAATAAATATATCATATTGTATGTATGTGTATTTGTCCCTATCGATGCGAACAATGCCAGTACTCATTCTTCTGAATATATGTTTAGCAGGGCTGGGGTAAATTACGTTTCAATTCCAGTCAAAAAAGTAAAGTAAACCAAATTCCAAATCCAAATGGTCCTTCTTGAAAAGCATTGAAAATAATTGTAATTTCAGTGTACATCCTCAATTGTCTGGCATTGAAATGGAATTGACTCCAACCCTGATGTTCAGAGTTTGTTCTTTTATGTTTTCTTTTCACTGGAATATATGCATTGAAGATGTATGTTAACAATACTAAAAGCACTTTAACTTGGTGGAAAATGGTACTTTACACAATGGAGAGCAATGGGACTAACTTCCTAATTTCATGCGCTGTGTGTGTGTCCGTGTGCATGTGTGTGCAAGCATGTTTATATGAGTCAATGTGAGTGCAATTCTGAATGTGTATGTACTTCGTATTCATAATGCACTTCAAAACCTGAACACTTATGCCTTTTGATATGTCAATGTCATTTTTACAGTCCAGTCGTGGCCAAACGTTTTGAGAATGACACAAATATACATTTTCAAAGTCTGCTGCCTCAGTTTGTATGATGGCAATTTGCATATACTCCAGAACATTATGAAGAGTGATCAGATTAATTGCAAGTAATTGCAAAGTCCCTCTTTGCCATGCAAATGAACTGAACACCAAAAAAACATTTCCACTGCATTTCAGCTCTGTCACAAAAGGACCAGCTGACATGTCAGTGATTCTCTCATTAACACAGGTGTGAGTGTTGACGAGGACAAGGCTGGAGATCACTCTGTCATGCTGATTGAGTTGGAATAACAGACTGGAAGCTTCAAAAGGAGGGTGGTGCTTGGAATCATTGTTCTACCTCCGTCAACCATGGTTGGTTGCAAGGAAACACGTGCCGTCATCATTTCTTTGCACAAAAAGTGCTTCACAGGCAAGGATATTGCTGCCAGTAAGATTGCACCTAAATCAACCATTTATCGGATCATCAAGAACTTCAAGGAGAGCAGATCAATGGTTGTGAAGAAGGCTTCAGGGCACCCAAGAAAGTCCAGCAAGCGCCAGAAATGTCTCCTACAGTTGATTCAGCTGCGGGATCAGGGCACCACCAGTACAGAGCTTGCTCAGGAATGGCAGCAGGCAGGTGTGAGTGCATCTGCATGCACAGTGAGGTGAAGCCTTTTGGAGGATGGCCTGGTGTCAAGAAGTGCAGCAAAGAAGCCACTTCTCTCCAGGAAAAATATCAGGGACAGACTGATATTCTGCAAAAGGTACAGGGATTGGACTGCTGAGGACTGGGGTAATGAATCCCCTTTCCGATTGTTTGGGGCACCTGGAAAAGACAAGGTGGGCACTACCATCAGTCCTGTGTCATGCCAACAGTAAAGCTTCTCAGCCAAGGGAGTGGGCTCACACACAATTTTGCCTAAGAACACAGCCATGAATAAAGAATGGTACCAACACATCCTCCGAGAGCAATTTCTCCCAACCATCCATGAACAGTTTGAGGCAAACGTGATAACTAATTGGCTCAGGGAACAAAACATCAATGTTTTGGGTCCATGGCCAGGAAACTCCCCAGACCTTAATCCCATTGAGAACTTGTGGTCAATCCTCAAGAGGTGGGTGAACAAACAAAAACCCAAATTCTGATAAACTCCAAGAATTGATTATGCAAGAATGGGCTGCATCAGTCAGGATGTGGCCCAGAAGATAATTGACAGCATGCCAGGGCGGATTGCAGAGGTCTTGAAAAAGAAGGGTCAACACTGCAAATATTGACTATTTGTATCAACTTCATGTAATTGTCAATAAAAGCCTTTGACACTTATGAAATGCTTGTAATTATACTTCAGTATTCCATAGTAACAGCTGACAAAAATATCCAAAAACACTGAAGCAGCAAACTTTGTGGAAATTAATATGTGTCATTCTCAAAACTTTTGGCCACGACAGTATATTATACACCAACTCCTCTCTATTATGATATCATTAGCATTGCCATTCAGAGGATATTGACATCCTTTTCTATGGTGCCAGTAAATGTATTTTGTAATGCCTGTCAGAGCTGTGTAGGTCAGTGGGTTTGGTTCATCAGGGCCACATTAAGTAGCCAAACGTTGTCGAACGTTGCAGATAGAAATACCACGAATAGAGCTGACCTGATTCCTTATTCTACATGTCACACAGAGCTGTTTGTTTTACATAGAATATTTTGTATATGCTATGTCCTGCTGAATGTGCCCCATGTCTGTGATTGTTTATAATGTGTTGCCAGGCCAGGGCCCATCTCTAATAATGGAACATCACCCTACACCGTAAAACAAAGTGTTTAGGATCTGAATTTGGATTTAAACGAGTCAAATAATTCAGATGAAAACACGGCACAGTGTTTCGATTGTAAACGGCGCAACATTTTTCTTCGCGTGTAACACTTTTTACTCACATAAACACGTTTATTCAGCACAAGGCGTATAGGTTTTAAACACTGAGGGTGTTTGAACACTGCCCTATTTGCATACTGTACAATCCAGCATGTCTTTTGAGCGAATGAGAGAGATACCCACCCATGACTGTATTTGTTAGTGACAGTGAAATGGTTGTTGCAATTCAAAGAAGCCTTCACCAAGCGCCTGCCTAAGTTAATGCGTTTCAATTTAAAGTAAACCCTGTATGACCACAAATTATACATTTCATACGGCCTTTAGTTATGGCTTTAGTTATCATCGACACTATAGTCTGATCCTGGCTCATGGACCACATCAGACCTGCGAGTCACAACACGCTGGTTCGTGAAGTGATTAGTAATTCCTATTGAAATCCAGACAGAAAATGAATAGCCAACTATTTTAATCTTTTATCACCCAAAACCTGCACTCAGAATGACTGCTATGGTGAAGGACTTCTTGTGAATTTCCAGCAGACTAGACGCTTATGATATTTCTGCCTTTCTCAGTTCCCCTAAAGGAAGTATTATAAGAAAAAGGGAAAAGGAGAATGAGAAAACCTTCAAATTGCACCACCATCCAACCCTGCACCTGTACACTATCCCCAACAAAACCCCACCCCATCACACTACTTGGCCCTAAACAATCTTACACCAGGCTGCATGGGCACCCCCATAGTTGACACAGTGCTTTCTCTATCCCAACTGTACACTCGATCTGACTATGCCTTCCTGCACGTTTCTCACATCGTGAAATCTCCCTTCTACACACATGTTACAATCCTTGGCACCTAAAGCACCGAAGTGGGTTCGGAACGTAGGCCCTCACAGAATAGCAAATACAGTTTCTTCAGAAAGTACTCATACCTCTGGACTTAATCCACATTTTGTTGTGTTGCAGCTTGAATAAAAAATATATATAAAATAAATGTCTCAGCCATCTACACACAATACCCCATAATGATAAAGTAAAAAATTTGTGTTTTTTAAAATTGGTGTAAATGTATTGAAAATGAAATACAGAAATATCTGGTATTCACACCCCTGAGTCCATACTTTGTAGAGCACCTTTGGCAGTAAATACAGCTGTGAGTCTTTCTGGATAAGTCTAACAGCTTTCTACACCTGGATTGTGCAACATTTGCCCATTATTATTTTCTAAATTCTTCAAGCTCAGTCAAATTGGTTGATCATTTTCAGTTCTTGCCATAGATCTTCAAGTAGATTTAAGTCAAAACTGTAACTCAGCCACACAGAAACATTCACTGTCTTCTTGGCAAGCAACTCCAATGTAGATTTGGCCTTGTGTTTTAGGTTATTGTCCTGCTGAAAGGTGAATGCATCTCACAGTACCTGGTGGAAGCAGACGGAACCAAGTTTTCCTGTAGGATTTTGCCTGTGCTTAGCTCCATTACGTTTATTTTTATCCTGAAAAACTCCCCAGTCCTTAACGATTGCAAGCATAGCCATAACATAATGCAGCCACCACTAAAATTGGACAGTGGTACTCAGTAATGTGTTGTATAAGATTTGCCCAAAACATAACACTTTGTATTCAGGGCAAAAAAAGTGAATTGCTTTGCCACATTTTTTGCAGTATTACTTTAGTGCCTTGTTGCAAACAGGATGCATGTTTTTATTCTATAAAGGCTTCTTTCTTTTCATTTCGTTCAATTAAGTCAGTATTGTGGAGTAACTACAATGTTGTTGATTCATTCTTCGTTTTCCCTTATCACCGCCATGTGACTGTTTTAAAGTGACCAGTGATTGGCCCCATGTTGAAATCCCTGAGCGGGTTTGCTTCCTCTACGGCAACCGAGTTAGGAAGGGCGCCTGTATCTTTGTAGTGACTGGGTGTATTGATACACCATCCAAAGTGTAATTAATAACTTGCCAGCAAGAACCCTGCTGTTATTCCCCACACTTACGGTATTTGATTATTCCGCTTCTTCACAATTTTGCTAGTGTCTGACATGCCTACTTGTGTCTTTGAAAATGATTTATATGTGACTATGTATTTTTTCAGCCATTCGTGGACAGTTTTGAATAACTCCTACAAATACACATTGGATATGAAATGCTCCAGGACAATTTAGTATAGTGCACATGCTATGCAACGATGGTAGAGGGGGACTCACAAACACATATATTTTGTCTATGTAGTGTAAGAGGATGGCATGAGTTTTCAGCTAGTATGAATAAACCACCTGAATATTAATATACAGTACATTTGGAAGTAATCAGACACATTGACTTGTTGGAGTCCACCTGTAGTAAATGCAATTGATTGGACATGATTTGGAAAGGCACACATTTGTCTATATAAAAGGTCCCACAGTAGACAGTGCATGTCAGAGCAAAAACAAGGACGTGAGGTCAAAAGAATTGTCCATAGAGCAACGAAACGGGATTGTGTCGAGGCACAGATCTGGGGAAGGGTACCGCAACATTTCTGCAGTATTGAAGGTCCAAGAACACAGTGGCCTCCATCATTCTTAAATGGAAGAAGTTTGAAACCACCAAGACTCTTACTAGAGCTGGCCGCCCGGCCAAACTGAGCAATTGGGGCCATGTTCAGGGAAATGACCAAAAAACCTGATGGTCACTCTGACAGAGCTCCAGAGATCCTCTGTGGAGATGGGAGAACCTTCCAGAAGGACAACCAACTCTGCAGCACTCCACCAATCAGGCCATGATGGTAGAATGGCCAAACGGAAGCTACTCTGCAGTAAAAGGCACAAGACAGCCCACTTGGAGTTTGCCAAAAGGTACCTAAAGGACTGACCATGAGAAACAAGATTCTCTGGTCTGATGATACTAAGATTGAACTCTGGCCTGAACGCCAGAGTCACGTCAGGAGGAAACCTGGCACCATTCCCACGGTGAAGCATGGTGGTGGAAGCATCATGCTGTGGGGATGTTTGTCAGCGGCAGGGACCAGGAGACTAGTCAGGATTGAGGCAAAGATGAACGGAGCAAAGTACAGAGAGATCCTTGATGAAAACCTGCTCCAGAGCGCTCAGAACCTGACTGGGATAACTTTTCAACAGGACAATGGCCATATTGCACACAGCCAAGACAATGGAGCAAAATCTATGAATGTCCTTGAGTGGCCCAGCCAGAGCCCGACCTCTGGAGAGACCTGAAAATAGTTGCACAGTGACACTCCCCATCCAACCTGACACAGCTTGAGAGGATTTGCAGAGAAGAATGGGAGAAACTCCCCAAATACAGGTGTTCCAAGCTTGTAGCGTCATACCCAAGAAGACTCGAGGCTGTAATCACTTCCAAAGATGATTCAACAAAGTACTGAGTAAAGGGTCTGAATACTTATGTATATTTGATATTTCACCCCTATTTTAAAGGGATTACAAAATACAAAATGTTTGAAAGCAGTCTATGGACAAGGAAACTGTAATCTATGATTTGGTTATCCACTGCCATCAACATGAGTTTTTCCTGTGCGGAGTATTCCCTCTGACATTCCCACTGTTCTCACATTTGCCTGTCTCCCCATCTAATTTCATGACTTTCTGAATAGTGTCAAACCACCCCAAAAATATGTTGAACAAGATATTAGCATACTTTAAATTTCACCCCCCCCACAAATCTCAAATGAATTATTTTGGGCTCAATTAATGTTCAAAGCATTCCGAATACACCCGACCTGTGTTCCCCCTCCCACCCTGGTCATAGGCCTAAGCCATATACAAATACAACTTTCTTCAAAAGTTGGCAGCCCTGGTGCAGTAATATTATTTGTATCTCAGAAAACAATTTGCATTGTTAGTTATATGCTAATGTTAGCTGGCTAGCTAACACTTAGCGTTAGCTCCCTGCAGATCCATGCATGGTAGTATGGGTTGGGATTATGGTTCATTGTCTAGCTAGAAGTCTAAACAAAAGACTTCACTATGCAAGTAACCATTCCACTGTACCATTTACACCTTCTGTATCATGTGCATGTGACAAATAAACATTGATTTGATTTAGTGTGTGTTCACTAAAGACAGTAATGTGAAGGACAACATGACCTGCACCAAAGTCAGTTTAGGATATAGGCCAAGGACTAGATGAAGTGTATTTTTACAACTACTTTTTTGTTACTAACTTCACCACTTTTAGTCTTGAAATCTTTGGTTGTTTACTACCTTACTCACTCTGTTTAGCACATGGCCTCACATGTGAATCATTAAAGTGATCGGCAGGGCTAAGGCTTCAGCGGGTGTGAACGATGCTGAATGGGTGTACACAAAGAAGAGCTCTCCAGTAGGTGCACCAAAACATTCAAGGGACATTTTCTCAAAATTGGGGTTACAAGTTTATCAACTTTCAAAGCAGAATTACTTTCCCATTGTTCCTCAACTGCAGTATATGATATACCATTTTCTAGCTCTGAGTCTCTACTTTTATCCAATGTAAAAAAAATGTTTTTTTTAAATGTTGTTACATCGGACCAAATCGGGGTGGTGCGTCACATAATGACATCGTATAATGTTACTGTTACCCCAAAAACACCACATCATTTTAGGATGGTTAGTTGAATAGGCCCCCCCCCAAAAAAAAATTATCATGCGGCCAAAACTCAACTGCCCGTGCCATTATGCAGAATGTGCCTAACATTGTTTTTCATGTAGGCTACACTGTCCTGCAAATGTTCCGCAAAATCATCCTGTTGTCCCTCATTTATTTATTTTAAATGCAGGCCTGGCATCGAGCGCAAAACTGAGAAGACCCCGTCTGTCCTTCGGAGTTTGATGCAGATTGTTTGCCGATAAAGTCATGCTAGGGTGTATAAGTTGTTGTTCTGAACACACACTACGGTGTTTCATGGTTTCATGCATGTCAACATCAGAAGCCTCCTCCCTAAGTTTGTTTTACTCACTGCTTTAGCACACTCTGCTAACCCTGATGTCCTTGCCGTGTCTGAATCCTGGCTCAGGAAGGCCACCAAAAATTCAGAGATTTCCATACCCAACTATAACATCTTCCGTCAAGATAGAACTGCCAAAGGGGGAGGAGTTGCAGTCTACTGCAGAGATAGCCTGCAAAGTAATGTCATACTTTCCAGGTCCATACCCAAACAGTTCGAACTACTAATTTTGAAAATTACTCTCTCCAGAAATAAGTCTCTCACTGTTGCCGCCTGCTACCGACCACCCTCAGCTCCCAGCTGTGCCCTGGACACCATTTATGAATTGATCGCCCCCCATCTAGCTTCAGAGTTTGTTCTGTTAGGTGACCTAAACTGGGATATGCTTAACACCCCGGCAGTCCTACAATCTAAGCTAGATGCCCTCAATCTCACTCAAATCATCAAGGAACCCACCAGGTACAACCCTAACTCTGTAAACAAGGGCACCCTCATAGACGTCATCCTGACCAACTGGCCCTCCAAATACACCTCCGCTGTCTTCAACCAGGATCTCAGCGATCACTGCCTCATTGCCTGTATCCACCACGGAGCCGCAGTCAAACGACCACCCCTCATCACTGTCAAACGCTCCCTAAAACACTTCTGTGAGCAGGCCTTTCTAATCGACCTGGCCCGGGTATCCTGGAAGGACATTGACCTCATCCCGTCAGTTGAGGATGCCTGGTCATTCTTTAAAAGTAACTTCCTCACCATTTTAGATAAGCATGCTCCGTTCAAAAAATGCAGAACCAAGAACAGATACAGCCCTTGGTTCACTCCAGACCTGACTGCCCTCGACCAGCACAAAAACATCCTGTGGTGGACTGCAATAGCATCGAATAGTCCCCGTGATATGCAACTGTTCAGGGAAGTCAGGAACCAATACACGCAGTCAGTCAGGAAAGCTAAGGCCAGCTTCTTCAGGCAGAAGTTTGCATCCTGTAGCTCCAACTCCAAAAAGTTCTGGGACACTGTGAAGTCCATGGAGAACAAGAGCACCTCCTCCCAGCTGCCCACTGCACTGAGGCTAGGTAACACGGTCTCCACCGATAAATCCATGATTATCGAAAACTTCAATAAGCATTTCTCAACGGCTGGCCATGCCTTCCGCCTGGCTACTCCAACCTCGGCCAACAGCTCCGCCCCCCGCAGCTCCTCGCCCAAGCCTCTCCAGGTTCTCCTTTACCCAAATCCAGATAGCAGATGTTCTGAAAGAGCTGCAAAACCTGGACCCGTACAAATCAGCTGGGCTTGACAATCTGGACCCTCTATTTCTGAAACTATCCACCGCCATTGTCGCAACCCCTATTACCAGCCTGTTCAACCTCTCTTTCATATCGTCTGAGATCCCCAAGGATTGAAAGCTGCCGCAGTC
Organism: Oncorhynchus nerka; assembly: GCF_034236695.1. Classification (NCBI taxonomy): domain Eukaryota; kingdom Metazoa; phylum Chordata; class Actinopteri; order Salmoniformes; family Salmonidae; genus Oncorhynchus; species Oncorhynchus nerka. The sequence continues at coordinate 44,494,232 of NC_088403.1, read as the reverse complement.
ATCCCCCTCTTCAAAGGGGAGACACCCTGGACCCAAACTGTTATAGACCTATATCCATCCTGCCCTGCCTATCTAAGGTCTTTGAAAGCCAAGTCAACAAACAGGTCACTGACCATCTCGAATCCCACCGTACCTTCTCCGCTGTGCAATCTGGTTTCCGAGCCGGTCACGGGTGCACCTCAGCCACACTCAAGGTACTAAACGATATCATAACCGCCATCGATAAAAGACAGTACTGTGCAGCCGTCTTCATCGACCTTGCCAAGGCTTTCGACTCTGTCAATCACCATATTCTTATCGGCAGACTCAGTAGCCTCGGTTTTTCGGATGACTACCTTGCCTGGTTCACCAATTACTTTGCAGACAGAGTTCAGTGTGTCAAATCGGAGGGCATGCTGTCCGGTCCTCTGGCAGTCTCTATGGGGGTGCCACAGGGTTCAATTCTCGGGCCGACTCTTTTCTCTGTATATATCAATGATGTTGCTCTTGCTGCGGACGATTCCCTGATCCACCTCGACGCAGACGACACCATTCTATATACTTTCGGCCCGTCATTGGACACTGTGCTATCTAACCTCCAAACGAGCTTCAATGCCATACAGCACTCCTTCCGTGGCCTCCAACTGCTCTTAAACGCTAGTAAAACCAAATGAAAAATATTCGTCGCCAGACCCACTGGCTCCAGGTCATCTACAAGTCCATGCTAGGTAAAGCTTCGCCTTATCTCAGTTCACTGGTCACGATGGCAACACCCATCCGTAGCACGCGCTCCAGCAGGTGTATCTCACTGATCATCCCTAAAGCCAACACCTCATTTGGCCGCCTTTCGTTCCAGTACTCTGCTGCCTGTGACTGGAACGAACTGCAAAAATCGCTGAAGTTGGAGACTTTTATCTCCCTCACCAACTTCAAACATCAGCTATCTGAGCAGCTAACCGATCGCTGCAGCTGTACATAGTCTATTGGTAAATAGCCCACCCATTTTCACCTACCTCATTCCCATACTGTTTTTATACTGTTTTTATTTATTTACTTTTCTGCTCTTTTGCACACCAATATATCTACCTGTACATGACCAGCTGATCATTTATCACTCCAGTGTTAATCTGCTAAATTGTAATTATTCGCCTACCTCCTCATGCCTTTTGCACACATTGTATATAGACCGCCCCTTTTTTCTACTGTGTTATTGACTTGTTAATTGTTTACTCCATGTGTAACTCTGTGTTGTCTGTTCACACTGCTATGCTTTATCTTGGCCAGGTCGCAGTTGCAAATGAGAACTTGTTCTCAACTAGCCTACCTGGTTAAATAAAGGTGAAATTAAATTTAAAAAAAAAATGTTACAACAGTATGCAGGAGGGAGATTCCAAGGTGTGAGAAGTGTGCAGGAGTGTGACCTTTCGGTGGAAAAAGTAGAGTGTTTCAATTGTGGGGGTGGCCATGTTGTTTGGGATCAGAAACGTCCTGTGCGAGTGAGACAGGTGGAAGTTTCCAGGTTGAGAGCAATGCAGAAACTGTCATATGCTGAGGGAGTGAGGAAAGTAGAGGATGGTAGGCAAAAGGTGAGGGAGACTGAAAGGATGCTTGTGAGTAGTAAGCCAGTACAGAGTGACCCGAACATTTTAGTAAGGTTGGCTTATTGGCGTTTATTGCTATTGTCATTAATTGTACCACACAGATGGTAAGGAAATCCCAGAAGATTGAATTGGTAGCAGCAGCAGCAGAGAATGTATGTATGTATGTATGTATGTATGTATGTATGTATGTATGTATGTATGTATGTATAAACAAATGTGCAATGCCGTTTCTGAACAGTGAAAAGCAGCAATACGCAACAAAGCGTCTAGTCTGCCGAAAACCACATGAAGGAAGAATCCAACATTATGCGTCCTTAAAAAACTGTCAATAACAAATTTCAGTTTTTTTTTTCGATGCGTAGAATATTGAAAACTTTATAGCCTATTGTTTTTACCCTTCGTAAAACAAAAACTGTCCACCTCACAGTTCAACTGTGATAAATGCATCAGGGCATTGCATGCATATAGGCCTACAGTAGGCATCCACTGTATTACTGATATTTCAAAAGAATATATAAAGGAAGAGAAGCTTAGGCCTACAATGGAAGACTTTACTGTAATTTCAACAGTAGTAAAAAAAAATTGAACGCACAGTAGAATACCGTAAATGTGTCTTAAGCACACTGAAATACTTTTCTGTAAGTTCTACAGTAAAACACTGTAGAATGCACAGTAAATACCTGTGAGAACGGCATTCTCACATAGATATTATTTTTGATCTAGGTGGGTGAGGGCAGTGTGGAGTGCAATTGAGATTGCTTCGTCTATGGAACTGTTGGGGCGGTATGCATATTGGAGTGGCTCTATGGTCTCTTGGATGACGGAACTGATGTCTGCCATAGCCAGCCTCTCAAAGCCCTTCATGATTATAGATGTGAGTGCTACAGGGCAGTAATCATTGTGGCATACAGCCTTAGAGTTCTTGGAACAGGAATGATGGTTGTCATTTTAAAACATGTGGGGGATTACAGACTGGGACAAGGAGAGGTTGAAAATGACTGACTATGCCTGCCAGCTGTTCTGTCCCTTATGGCGAGTTGTGTTGATGGAAATTGGGCATCACGTGTCTTAATGACGCGGAGTTGAAATCGACAGCAACCAGAAAAGCAGCTTCTGGATGTATGTTTTGGCTGCTTGGTTATAGCCTCGTTCAGTTCGTTAAGTGCCAGCTTGTTCTTTTTCTTGTCCTGAGGTAGAACGTATAAAACAGTCACGATAACAGATGAAAACTCCCTCGGCAGGTAGAATGGTCAGCATTTGACCATCAGGTATTCCAAGATGGGTGAACAATGGGTCAACACTTCCACCGTGCTCAAGTCAATTTCCTGACTCTACTGTCCTGTCTACAACATGTACGGAGAATCCATCGACTTGGATAACCATGAGGGGTCTTGTCCGAGAGCCATGTTTTAGAAAAGCAGAGAATATTGCAGTTTTGAGAGTCCCATTGGTAGCAAATCCGCGATCGGAGGTCCTCCGTCTTATTATCAAGTGACTGTACATTGGCCAGTAGAATGTAGGGAAGAGGTTTCCGGTTCTCCCTTCACCTTAATCTTGCCAGTATCCACCCTCTCTTGCCTGTGTAACATTGGCGTTTCCTCTTGGGTAGCCTGAAAATTGGGTCGAAATTACAGAAAGAGCCCAGGGCAGATGAGTTGGGAGTCAAAGTCAAAGTTGAAGTCGGAATTGAGGTAAGTAACTGCCGATCTGATGTTCAAAAGTTTCATGAAAAGAAAGTAAAAATAAACTAAAAAAGAATCACAAAAATGCTAAGTTGGGTTGGAGCTTGCAAAACGGTGGCCATCCAGTGAGGCGACATCTTTGAGGAGCACCAGAAACCTTTAGAACACTTAGTGGGTGAACGGTATTGTTGTTTCTGACTCATTAACATATGTTGAAATGTATTGCAAAAGGAAATAACAAGATAGCATTAAACTGGGAAAGATTAAGGTTAATCTGTGACACTGGAGGGCAGGAGTTAAGATAGCAATGAATGGTGGATCGGCAGCTGTGGGTGAAAATGTAGCACTTGAAGAAAAAGGAAATTAGGAATATATGAATAGTTATTTAACTACAGCTAATTGTTGTCCATTAGTTTACTTCAATCACGGTAGGGATGGTCAGGTATAGAGAAAGAATTTCAAATAAGGGAGATTATAAATGATGCAAACAATTAAAATGAACCTACAATCTATCTGCAATATTACAGCGGATCTATCCCCCAGAAAGAAAAAACAACAACATATGAGGTGTCTTGTAATAGGCTACATTTGTTGCACTGGTTAGTGAGAATGCTGTACGAATTTTGTCACGTCTGCTCCCACTCCCCCTCTCACGCACTCGAGGTCACCAGGCTGCTCATCATTACGCACACCTGTCACCATCGTTACGCGCATCCAGATTCACCTGGACTCCATCACGTCATTGATTGCCTCCCCTATATCTGTCACTGTTTCATTCCTGTTTCGCTTGTCCACATGCTGTTCTTGTTTAGTTTCATGTCTATTTACTTTTAAATCCTCGCCCTGTACTTGCTTCCCGTCTCCCAGCGTCTGTGGTTAGAGAACCGTTACAGAATTTAACTGATATGTGGTAGTAGTTCCCTAACAATTTCATTTATACAGGGGACAGATCAGTAGCATCAAGTCTAAAACCTTTAAATGGTTGAATGGCTAGACATGTCCTTTTCATCAGTTTTTCCCTGTAGTCACTGTCAGTTTAGAAGCCTTTAAGGCCTTAAATCAAGTGATGTAAAACACCAAATATCAGTTTTTATGCTGTAATATATAATTACATATTCACTATTAGCAATTGCTGAAAAGTTTTTGTAATACAATTCAAAGTCGTGTATTGTAGTGATGGGAAACTGAGGCTTCCTGAAGGCTTCAGCGCTTTCACCAAATTGTGCCGAAAAACGGTTAATTACTCACAGCTTCATTATCAGTGATATCTTCTTGCCAGCAGTACATAATCAGATATACTTTATATCAAAACTCTAGGGTGCAGCGGTAAGTCGTTGGCTTTAGTAGCCTATAAACAGTTGAAATACCAGGTATGCATCTTACTTCATGCTTTCCATTTTTGTCTTTAAGTTGACTATTCAAAAATTTAATCTATGGCATTAATTTAGGATGCTTAAGACACAAAACACATTTTAAAATAGTGTGCCTTCAACGGGACTCGACCTCATGTCCCTGAATGTTCCATACTCTACCTAATAAGCCACCGGTCAGGTGAAACGTTTGTATAAAATCCTAACTATATTTGTAACGATATCTGTTCACCCCGCTATCATCCAGAAGGTGAGGTCAGTACAGGTGCATCAAAGCAGGGAACCGAGAGACTGAAAAACAGCTTCTATCTCAAGGCCATCAGACTATTAAACAGCCACCACTAACATTGAGTGGCTGCTGCCAACATACTGACTCAACTCCAACCCCTTTAATAATGGAACATTTATGTAAAAAATGTATCACTAGCCACTTTAAACAATGCCACTTAATATAATGTTTACATACCCTACATTACTCATCTCACATGTATATACTGTAATCTAGACCATCTACTGCATCTTGCCATCTTGATGTAATGTATCACTAGCCACTTTTAACAATGCCACTTTTATGTTTACATACCCTACATTACTCATCTCATATGTATATACTCTACCCGATACCATCTACTGCATCTTGCTTATGCCGTTCTGTACCATCACTCATATCTTTATGTACATATTCTTTATCCCTTTACACTTGTGTGTATAAGGTAGTTGTTGTGGAATTGTTAGGTTAGATTACTCGTTGGTTATTACTGCATTGTCGGAACTAGAAGCACAAGCATTTCACTACACTTGCATTAACATCTGCTAAACATGTGTATGTGACAAATAAAATTTGATTTAATGTACAGTGTCCAGTAGAGGTTGGTGTTTGAAAGCAGTTTGGAATTGATGAAAGCACCATAACCACGGCAAAATCAGTGGGATCTCAAATTTTGCAACACACGGTTTGAAAAAGCACGTGATCAAATGAAGCTTCGGATGTCATTGATGACGAACTTCTGATAAAGTGATACATGGATCAGCACACTGCTTCGACGTTGTCTGCTTATGCCCAGTTTACACCACGACGAATTTCAGTTGAAAAACATATTGGAAAGCGAAATCAAAACTGGATGGTGTTCAGAGATAGATGGGAGGAGTTGAGTGGAGCTGAAGGATGGGACTAGAGAACAAACTAAAGATAACCATTGTAAAATATACTGTGTCCGTAAAATACATATAGTATGTATAAGCTGGAACTACAAGCCTCAGAGTTGTTGTCCATTAGTTTACTCCAATTAGGGAAGAGGTGGCAGGGTTAGGGGAAAATATTTATTTTTTAAATATATGAGGGATTGGAAATGATGTAGACAATTACATTGATGGAAGCCACAATCTATCTGCAATATTAAAGCTGATCTACCCCCTGAACAAAAATAAGTGGCATCAGCCATTGAGCGCTTCAGTAAGGCTATTCTACTGTCAATGTTTGCTATGGAGATTGCATGGTGGTGTGGTCGATTCTATACACCTGTCAGCTGAAATTGCCAAATCCACTAATTTGAAAGGGTCCAAAATACTTTTGGCCATGTAATGTATACCATAAGGTATCTTGTTGTAATTACAGTAATTTTGAAGACCAGTGTATCCTTAACTACAACATTTTCTATAAAGGTTACAGAAATGTACTTTCTATTACTGATATATCTTATTCTTTTCAAACAAATGTGAAAATGAAAACTTGCAAAGAACACCGGGTAATATGTCACTAGGTAATTACAGTAATATGCTGTAATTGTTACTGTAAAATAGATTACAGTAACTGACTATTGTAGATTAGATTACATTAAAATGTATGTTACTGTAAAATGGATTACAGTAACTACTGGCCAATTGCTGAAAGTTACTGTAAATTGTACAGGAAATGTTTTACAGTGTAGCCCTAGAGAAAGATAATTGTCAAATGGCTGCTACTACTACAATAAAAGGTATAGGCGTACAGGAGGCTAATTTGTTAATTTCGATAAGCATTATATTATTAGATTAAAGGACTAACTCTGGTAGGCCTAAAGCATTCTTCCTCACCTCAAGTTCAACAGTCAGTCAGTTGGAGAGCTGGTGTGCACTGCCTTCACACCCCTGCACTAGCTAAGTTTAACAATAGCCATACATGTACCATAAACCTTCACAAAATATTCTTAACTTATTTAGGGCAATATCAAAAGTCAGTCAAGTCGTTGTTTTAGTGAAAAGTTATATTGCGCCATTAAATTACGTTTTGTATCTCATCCTCTGGTTTTTCCTTTTCATGATTTGAGTTCGAGTAGCATAGTAGACCTACTGGTAATTGTATGCGACAAACATTACAGTTGGAACTTAATTTGGCCAAAGAACATGTCAACAGAATGAAACAAAACACTTGCTGCATATTTAAAAGAACTAGTTTGAACCTTCAAAGTTTTGAACAGGCTTATATTGCAGCAATTAGACCTAGCAACAAAAGGCGAGTGTCTCCTTTAGGCCGACCCAACAAAGGAAAGCAATAGGCTAACAATTAGACCTAGCAACAAAAGGTGAGTGTCTCCTTTAGGCCGACCCAACAAAGGAAAGCCATAGGCTAACAATTAGACCTAGCAACAAAAGGCGAGTGTCTCCTTTAGGCCGACCCAACAAAGGAAAGCAATAGGCTAACAATTAGACCTAGCAACAAAAGGCGAGTGTCTCCTTTAGGCCGACCCAACAAAGGAAAGCAATAGGCTAACAATTAGACCTAGCAACAAAAGGCGAGTGTCTCCTTTAGGCCGACCCAACAAAGGAAAGCAATAGGCTAACAATTTATTTTACAACAGGACTACTTTTAACCCAACTAAATACGTTTAGCCAATGAAAATGTCTATAAAACGGGTCCAGCCTGTAAATACATTTTAATTGCACATACTTGAGAACCGTGGCTGTTATATCAGACCCGACCCAGAGCTGAGACAAGTCTAAATTTAGGAACCGGACCTGCTAGGGTCCTAAATTATCAATATCAGCCAGGAAATTATGAATATCTTTTTCCAAGTTATTATATAAAAAGTGGGCCCGAAAGTTGATTCTTCTTGCCATGGAAAAACAGTATATTCAAACCAGATAACTTCTGAACAGGTGTTTCATTGTACATCTCAATAAACAGGAAGTGTGCGGTGTGGTTTTTAGCTTCCTTCCGTAGTCAGTTTCACTCTCACACCTAAAAAGGGAGCTACACCCCCTCACCCTCACCATGTTAATGTCTAATTAACTGTTTAGACACAGCCCACAAATGTCAGTTTAACGTCTAGTTTTGATTTACATTTGGTTGAGCTGTCAACTAACGTAAATTATATGTGAAATCAACAAAATGTCACCATGTCATTGGATTTAGGTTAAAAGTTGGGTGACAAAAAGGACAAAATAATGCCCTAACGTTGTATAATGATAGGAGACAGGTGCAGTAAAGTCCGTTGATGACTTTGCAAATCCAATCCGTTTTCCACGTTATATTCAATGTCGTCACAAAGATTTTCCTGGTTGAAATTATGTGGAAACTGATTGGCTTTCTGTCTGACTCCCACCCACTACCGCAAGATGTATGGCAAGAGCTGGTCTGAATTCCAACCCCAGTCTTGTAATGTTATTTTAGGCGTATGTGACACTGCTCACTTGCCAGCCATGGTCTCAGCAATTTTTTTTTGCCCTATTGGTAATACCAAACGTGCAAAAATAGGTTAAATTACCAGAGATTCTAACATGATCCTTACATTGTATTACTGGGCTATATCAGCCAATATGCTAGATGTAGTTTGAAGAGAGCAGAGTTGGAGAGATTTGCACAATCCAGGGATTCAGCTGGCCGTTCCAGATGCTTTCCTTCCCCATCTCACTTCACACACACGGTGGGTCAAGAGTTCAGCTTGCCATACAAGTCCAGATAATCTTAATCAGCTAACCGATCAAGTCGTGAAGATAGGTTGATTCATCGGTTTTGAATGTTGCAGAATCATCCAGGGCTTCTACTAGCCAGTCCCACCTCCAGAGCAGAGAGCACAGACATTCCCCATATCCATCCTGTTACTCTACCAGACAAGGTGAGAGTAGTTATGTAGTAAATCTCTCCAAAATATAGTAGCCTACAGCACTTGTTTGGCACAGTGCTGGCTCCTTCCTCTTTCTATGAGCTCAAGCCAAATGTCTTCCATACGTTTGACATTGCCGTTGTCTCCTGCACAACCAGTCGGCCCAACATTCCCCCATTTCAAGTATCATTTTGTACTTGCGATCTCTGCGTACTGACAAATATATTAGGCTGCAGTGTTCAGAGTTTCCCAATTAATGTGATTATAAAAGTCTATTAGGGAGGAGTGAAAGATACAGCTTGCGCCATTCAAACAGGCCCTCGTCTTTTCAACACATTTATCCACTTCTAATTGATTCAGAATTAATGTAATACATTATCATTATTACTACGCGACACAAAAAAAAGTGTGAATGCTGATTTAAGTGCCGTGGTGAACCTGTAAGATGCTCCATATCCATTAGTCTTTTCTATAACTTACTGTGTTAATTTTGGTGTTACAGCTGCAGTCAAGAAATGGAACAGCAAGACCTCTGACCATTATGTTCGAGGTGCGGGGCAGACCACCTCAAGCATGCGCCTGGTTGAGCCGTGGGTGGTGGTTTCCACGTCACCACCACACAGGGCCGTTGCTAACGCAGCAAAACAATATCTGTCATTTTGATGGATGATTATTCAATGACTATAATACATTCTATTCATTTGAACTTAAATATATTTTGTCTGTTATCTCTGTACTAGATAGCATTATTTGACTGAATGTTTCATGCAAATACTGGAGTAATGTAATGAGTAGCGTGATTGCTAATAAATAAAAGAAATTACAGAATTTTTGGGGGGGTTATTGCGTCCATGTGTATAGGTTACATTGACATTATGTTCTTTGCAAGTCAATAAAACAACGACCTGAAAAAGACCTCTTTTCAACTTTCACTTTCAACCGAAATGGGTCGTAGATGGACGTATTTTTATAGGTGTCTTTTCAACTCTCCCTTTCAACCCAAACTGAACAAACAGTGGGGAGAACAAGTATTTGATAACCTGCAAAATCGGCAGTGTTTCCTACTTACAAAGCATGTAGAGGTCTGTCATTTTTATCATAGGTACACTTCAACTGTGAGAGACGGAATCTAAAACAAAAATCCAGAAAATCACATTGTATGATTTTTAAGTAATCACATCCAGCTGTGATTGGGAGTTCCATAGGACTGTGCAGAATTGGCCGGAGTAGGCTGTCATTATAAATAAGAATTTGTTCATATACGACTTGACTAGTTAAATAAAGGTTACATTTAAAAAAAAAAGTTTTATATCCTCTCAAGCTCTGTCTGGTTGGATGGGGAACGACGCTCCACAGCTATTTTCAGGTATTTTCAAGTCCGGGCTCTGGCTGGGCCACTAAAGGACATTCAGAGACTTGTCCCCGAAGCCACTCCTGCGTTGTTTTGGCTGTGTGCTTAGGGTCGTTATCCTGCTGGAAGGTGAACCTTCGCCCCAGTCTGAGGTCCTGAGTGCTTTGGAGCAGGTTTCTCTCTGTACTTTGCTCCATTAATCTTTCCCTCAATCCTGACTAGTCTCCCAATCCCTGCCGTTGAAAAACATCCCCACAGCATGATGCTGCCACAAGCATGCTTCACCATTGGGATGGGGCCAGGTTTCCTCTAGACATGACCCTTGGCATTCAGGTCAATCTTCATTTCATCAGACCAGAGAATCTTGTTTCTCATGGTCTGAGAGTCCTTTAGGTACATTTTGGCAAACTCCAAGCGGGCTGTCATGTGCCTTTTACGGAGGACTTGCTTCCGTCTGGCCACTCCACCATAAAGGCCTGATTGGTGGAGTGCTGCGGAGAGGGTTGTCCTTCCGGCAGGTTCTCCCATCTCCACAGACGAACTCTGGAGCTCGGTCAGAGTGACCATCGGGTTCTTGGTCACCTCCCTAACCAAGGCTCTTCTCCCCTGATTGCTCAATTTGGCCTGGTATGGCTACTGAACTGGATGAGGCAAGAATGTTGACAGCGACATCTCTTACGTTTTGCATCGACCTATAGGATATAGCCTACCATTTAGGAGGACGATTTGCAGGCAGAAACAAATGAATGGCTAATCCATACTTACTGAAAATGAAAAGGCGCAATGCTCGCTCACCATAGTAGCCTAACCTGTGTGTGTTGTGTCTTTTCCTTTTTCAATGATGATTACATTTCCCCCCCCACTTTGGTTGTCCGCCCTCCACTTCTTTTCATTATCAATATTTATTTACAAACACTCTAGTAAACTACAGTCTAATCATATTTAAGTTAATTTCATATTCAAGTTAACTTCCACATGATTCTCCGCCCATGTAGGCAGCCTAATTTATTTCAATGTAACCTCACATACTAGGAGCACTTGAACTGTCACGCCCAACTAGGAGAGGTTCTGAGTGTGTGAATAATGCAAAGAATATGTGCTTTAAAGACAATAGGTAGGCTAACGCATACAAAGCAGAAAGAGGACCCTTTCAGAATAATCTGTGCGGGCCTCCCGAGTGGCGCAGCGGTCTAAGACACTGCATTGCAGTGCTTTCAGGAATCACCACAGATCAGGGTTCTTTCCCGGGCTGTATCACAGCTGACTGGGAGACCCATGAGGCGGTGCACAATTGGCCCAGCGTCGACCGGGTTAGTGGAGGGTTTGGCTGGTTGGGATGTCCTGGTCCCATTGCCCTCTAGCAACTACTTGTGGGGGTCGGGCGCAGGCATACTGACTTTCCTCGGACACATTGGTGTGGCTGGCTTCTGGGTTAAGGGGGCAGTGTGTCAAGAAGCAGTGTGGCTGTGTTTAGGAGGACGCATGGCTCTAGACCTTTGCCTCTCGAGTACGTACTGGAGTTGCAGCGATGGTACAAGACTGTAAAACTACCAATTGGATATCACTAAAAAGTGGTAAAAAGTACCTGAAATAATAATTTGTAGGACAACAAAAATATTTACATCCAAAAATCATCTGACCGCCTGCTCTCGCCGGAAGCATGAAAAATGCTGACTGCACCGCAATGATCTGTCGGGACCCATAGGTCCCGCAAGCATCCCGTGGGAAGCCCGTGCAGCCCTCTAGTGCAGTCAGTATGCAGCACTATGCTCATCATGTCTTAGCAGGATCAGATGGTGACAGGGGTCCCAGCAGTGTCAGACAGCCAGAGAAGACCAGTCTACAGAGCACAGGTGAATTTTGCAGTATATTCAGTGAATGATAAAAGGTTCCTTCTTGAATTGCTGGGTACACCTACAATTATCACATTTCAGGAGAAGACCCAGATGCAGATAGTAACAAAGGTTTATTACTAGAATAGGCGGCAGGCAAAATGACAGGTCAGGGGCAGCTAGAGGTCAGTAATCCAGATCAGTCCATAAGGTACCGAACGGCAGGCAGTCTGAGGTCAGGGCAGGCAGAGGTCAATAATCCAGGGGGGTGTGACAATGGTACAGAACAGCAGGCAGGCAAATCAAATGTATTTATATAGCCCCTCGTACATCAGCTGATATCTCAAAGTGCTGTACAGAAACCCAGCCTAAAACCCCAAACAGCAAGCAATGAAAGTGTTGAAGCACGTTGGCTAGGAAAAACTCCCTAGAAAGGCCAAAACCTAGGAAGAAACCTAGAGAGCGACCAGGCTATGAGGTTGAGGCCAGTCCTCTTCTGGCTGTGCCGGGTGGAGATTATAACAGAACATGGCCAAGATGTTCAAATGTTCATAAATGACCAGCATGGTCAAATAATAATAACAGGCAGAACAGTTGAACCTGGAGCAGCAGCACAGCCAGGTGGACTGGGGACAGCAAGGAGTCATCATGCCAGGTAGTCCTGAGGCATGGTCATAGGGCTCAGGTCCTCCGAGAGAAAGAAATTATTAGAGAGAGCATACTTAAATTCACACATGACACCGGATAAGACAGGAGAAGTACTCCTGATATAACAAACTGACCCTAGCCCCCCGACACAGACTATTGCAGCATAGATACTGGAGGCTGAGACAGGAGGGGTCAGGAGACACTGTGGCCCCATCCGATGATACCCCCGGACAGGGCCAAACAGGAAGAATATAACCCCACCCACTTTGCCAAAGCACAGCTCCCACACCACAAGAGGGATCTCTTCAACCACCAACTTACCATCCTGAGACAAGGCTGAGTATAGCCCACAAATATCTCCGCTACGGCACAACCCAAGGGGGGGCGCCAACCCAGACAGGAAGATCACATCAGGGACTCAACCCACTGAAGTGACGCACCCCTCCTAGGGACGTTATGTAAGAGCACCAGTAAGCCAGTGACTCAGCCCCTGTAATAGGGTTAGAGGCAGAGAATCCCAGTTAAAAGAGGGGAACCGGGCAGGCAGAGACAGCAAGGGCGGTTTGTTGCTCCAGAGCCCTTCCGTTCACCTTCACACTCCTGGGCCAGACTATACTCAATCATATGACCCACTGAAGAGATGAGTCTTCAGTAAAGACTTAAAGGTTGAGACAGAGGTTGCGTCTCTCACATGGGTAGGCAGACCATTCCATAAAAATGGAGCTCTATAGGAGAAAGCCCTGCCTCCAGCTGTTTGCTTAGAAATTCTAGGGACAATTAGGAGGCCTGCGTCTTGTGACCGTAGCGTACGTGTAGGTATGTACGACAGGACCAAATCAGAGAGACAGGTAGGAGCAAGCCCATGTAATGCTTTGTAGGTTAGCAGTAAAACCTTGAAATCAGCCCTTGCCTTGACAGGAAGCCAGTGTAGGGAGGCTAGCACTGGAGTACTGATCCATTTTTTTGGTTTTAGTCAGGATTCAAGCAGCCGTATTTAGCACTAACTGAAGTTTATTTAGTGCTTTATCCGGGAAGCCAGAAAGTAGAGCATTGCAGTAGTCTAACCTAGAAGAACAAAAGCATGGATTAATTTTTCGGCATCATTTTTGGACAGAAAGTTTCTGATTTTTTTTGCAATGTTATATGTAGATGGAAAAACGCTGTACTTGAAACAGTCTTGATATGTTCATCAAAAGAGAGATCAGGGTCCAGAGTAACGCCAAGGTCCTTCACAGTTTTATTTGAGACGACTGTACAACCATTAAGATTAATTGTCAGATTCAACAGAAGATCTCTGTTTCTTGGGACCTAGAACAAGCATCTCTGTTTTGACGGAGTTTAACCTCTTGGTGTTAGGGGGCGCTATTTTAATTTTTGGATGAAAAACGTTCCCGTTTTAAACAAGATATTTTGTCACTAAAAGATGCTCGACTATGCATATTATTGACAGCTTTGGATAGAAAACACTCTGACGTTTCCAAAACTGCAAAGACATTGTCTGTGAGTGCAACAGAACTGATGTTACAGGCAAAACCCAGATAAACATCCAACCAGGAAGTGCCGCATTTTTTGAAACCGCCTCATGCCAATGACTCCTTATGGCTGTGAATGAGCTACGAATGAGCTTACGTTTTCTACGTATTCCCCAAGGTGTCTACAGCATTGTGACGTCTTTTTGCGCATTTCCGTTGAAGACCATATTTAGCAAGTGGTCACATGGTGTCTCCCGCAGAAAATCTTGTATAAAATACTGAGGTAGCCATTTTTCCAATCGCTTCTTATGAGAACAATTGCCTCGACGGATATATTATCGAATATATATGTTAAAAACACTTTGTGGATTGATCCTAAACGTTTGCCGTGTTTCTGTCGATATTATGGAGCTAATTTGGAAAAAAGTTCGGTGTTGTAGTGGTAGCAATTTCCGGTTGATTTCTCAGCCAAGCATGATGAACAAACAGGAGCTATTTCGCCTACAAAAATAATATTTTTGGAAAAAAGGAACATTTGCTATCTAACTGGGAGTCTCCTGAGTGAAAACATCCGAAGTTCTTCAAAGGTAAATTATTACATTTTTTTGCTTTTCTTATTTTCGTGAAAATGTGCCTGCTGCCAGCAGAGCCTAGCATAGCATTATGCCTTGATAAACTTACACAAATGCTTGTCTAGCGTTGGCTGTAACGCATATTTTTCCACTGGGATTCTCTGCCTCTAACCCTATTACAGGGGCTGAGTCACTGGCTTACTGGGGCTCTCTCATGCCGTCCCTGGAAGGGGTGCGTCACCTAAGTGGGTTGATTCACTGATGTGGTCATCCTGTCTGGGTTGGCGCCCCCCCTTGGGTTGTGCCATGGCGGAGATCTTTGTGGGCTATACTCAGCCTTGTCTCAGGATGGTAAATTGGTGGTTGAAGAGATCCCTCTAGTGGTGTGGGGGCTGTGCTTTGGCAAAGTGGGTGGGGTTATATCCTTCCTGTTTGGCACTGTCCGGGGGTGTCCTCGGATGGGGCCACAGTGTCTCCTGACCCCTCCTGTCTCAGCCTCCAGTATTTATGCTGCAGTAGTTTATGTGTCGGGGGACTAGGGTCAGTTTGTTATATCTGGAGTACTTCTCCTGTCCTATTCGGTGTCCTGTGTGAATCTAAGTGTGCGTTCTCTAATTCTCTCCTTCTCTCTTTCTTTCTCTCTCTCGGAGGACCTGAGCCGTAGGACCATGCCCCAGGACTACCTGACATGCTGACTCCTTGCTGTCCCCAGTCCACCTGGCCATGCTGCTGCTCCAGTTTCAACTGTTCTGCCTTATTATTATTCGACCATGCTGGTCATTTATGAACATTTTAACATCTTGGCCATGTTCTGTTATAATCTCCACCCAGCACAGCCAGAAGAGGACTGGCCACCCCACATAGCCTGGTTCCTCTCTAGGTTTCTTCCTAGGTTTTGGCCTTTCTAGGGAGTTTTTCCTAGTCACCGTGCTTCTACACCTGCATTGCTTGCTGTTTGGGGTTTTAGGCTGGGTTTCTGTACAGCACTTTGAGATATCAGCTGATGTACGAGGGGCTATATAAATACATTTGATTTGATTTGATTTGATTAGATATTTTGAAAATCTGAGATGACAGTGTGATTAACAAAAGGCTAAGCTTGTGTTTGAATATATTTAATTTGCGATTTTCATGAATAGGAAAAGTTTCTAGGGGTATTTATGTCCGCTGCGTTATGCTAATTTGTTTGAGGCTATGATTACGCTCCCGGATCCGGGATTGCTAGTCGCAAGAAGTTAAAAGTAGAACGTTTGCAGCCATCCACTTCCTTATGTCTGAAACACAGGCTTCTAGCGAGGGCAATTTTGGGGCTTCACCATGTTTCATTGAAATGTACAGCTGTGTGTCATCCGCATAGCAGTGAAAGTTAACATTATGTTTTTGAATGACATCCCCAAGAGGTAAAATATATAGTGAAAACAATAGTGGTCCTAAAACGGAACCTTGAGGAACACTGAAATTTACAGTTGATTTGTCAGAGAACAAACCATTCACAGAGACAAACTGATATCTTTTCGACAGATAAGATCTAAACCAGGCCAGAACTTGTCCGTGTAGACCAATTTGGGTTTCCAATCTCTCCAGAAGAATGTGGTGATCGATGGTATCAAAAACAGCACTAAGGTCTAGGAGCACGAGGACAGATGCAAAGCCTCGGTCTGATGCCATTAAAAGGTAATTTACCACCTTCACAAGTGCAGTCTCAGTGCTATGATGGGGTCTAAAGCCAGACTGAAGCATTTCGTATACATTGTTGGTCTTCAGGAAGGCAGTGAGTTGCTGCGCAACAGCCTTTACTACATTTTTTGAGAGGAATGGAAGATTCGATATAGGCCGATAGTTTTTTATATTTTCTGGGTCAAGGTTTGGCTTTTTCAAGAGAGGCTTTATTACTGCCACTTTTAGTGAGTTTGGTACACATCCGGTGGATAGAGAGCTGTTAATTATGTTCAACATAGGAGGGCCAAGCACAGGAAGCAGTTCTTTCAGTAGTTTAGTTGGAATAGGGTCCAGTATGCAGCTTGAAGGTTTAGAGGCCATGATTATTTTCATCATTGTGTCAAGAGATATACACTGCTCAAAAAAATAAAGGCAACACTAAAATAACACATGCTAGATCTGAATGAATGACATATTCTTATTAAATACTTTTGTCTTTACATAGTTGAATGTGCTGACAACAAAATCATACAACAATTATCAATGGAAATCAAATTTATCAACCCATGGAGGTCTGGATTTGTAGTCATACTCAAAATTAAAGTGGAAAACCACACTACAGGCTGATCCAACTTTGATGTAATGTCCTTAAAACAAGTCAAACGAGGCTCAGTAGTGTGTGTGGCCTCCACGTGCCTGTATGACCTCCCTACAACGCCTGGGCATGCTCCTGATGAGGTGGCGGATGGTCTCCTGAGGGATCTCCTCCCAGACCTGGACTAAAGCATCCGCCAACTCCTGGACAGTCTGTGGTGGATGGAGCGAGACATGATGTCCCAGATGTGCTCAATTGGATTCAGGTCTGGGGAACGGGCGGGCCAGTCCATAGCATCAATGCCTTCCTCTTGCAGGAACTGCTGACACACTCCAGCCACATGAGGTCTAGCATTGTCTTGCATTAGGAGGAACCCAGGGCCAACCGCACCAGCATATGGTCTCACAAGCGGTCTGAGGATCTCATCTCGGTACCTAATGACAGTCAGGCTAGGGATCTCCTCCCAGACCTGGACTAAAGCATCCGCCAACTCCTGGACAGTCTGTGGTGCATCGTGGCGTTGGTGGATGGAGCGAGACATGATGTCCCAGATGTGCTCAATTGGATTCAGGTCTCGGGAAAGGGCGGGCCAGTCCATAGCATCAATGCCTTCCTCTTGTAGGAACTCCAGCCACATGAGGTCTAGAATTGTCTTGCATTAGGAGGAACCCAGGGCCAACCGCACCAGCATATGGTCTCACAAGGGGTCTGAGGATCTCATCTCGGTACCTAATGGCAGTCAGGGTACCTCTGGCGAGCACATGGAGAGCTGTGCGGCCCCCCAAAGAAATGCCACCCCACACCATGACTGACCCACCGCCAAACCGGTCATGCTGGAGGATGTTGCAGGCAGCAGAACGTTCTACACGGCGTCTCCAGACTCTGTCACGTTTGTCACATGTGCTCAGTGTGAACCTGCTTTCATCTGTAAAGAGCACAGGGCGCCAGTGGCGAATTTGCCAATCTTGGTGTTCTCTGGCCTGTGGACGTCGCGCCCTCATACCACCCTCATGGAGTCTGTTTCTGACCGTTTGAGCAGACACATGCACATTTGTGGCCTGATGGAGGTCATTTTGCAGGGCTCTGGCAGTGCTCCTCCTGCTCCTCCTTGCACAAAGGCAGAGGTAGCGGTCCTGCTGCTGGGTTGTTGCCCTCCTACGGCCTCCTCCACGTCTCCTGATGTACTGGCCTGTCTCCTGGTAGCACCTCCATGCTCTGGACACTACGCTGACAGACACAGCAAACCTTCTTGCCACAGATCGCATTGATGTTCCATCCTGGATGAGCTGCACTACCTGAGCCACTTGTGTGGGTTGTAGACTCCGTCTCATGCTACCACTAGAGTGAAAGCACCGCCAGCATTCAAAAGTGACCAAAACATCAGCCAGGAAGCATAGGAACTGAGAAGTGGTCTGTGGTCACCACCTGCAGAACCACTCCTTTATTGGGGGTGTCTTGCTAATTGCCTATAATTTCCACCTGTTGTCTATACCATTTGCACAACAGCATGTGAAATGTATTGTCAATCAGTGTTGCTTCCTAAGTGGACAGTTTGATTTCACAGAAGTGTGATTGACTTGGAGTTACATTGTGTTGTTTAAGTGTTCCCTTTATTTTTTTGAGCAGTGTAGTACTAAAACTCTTGAGTGTCTCTCTTGATCCTAGGTCCTGGCAGAGTTGTGCAGACTCCGGACAACTGAGCTTTGAAGGAATATGCAGATTTAAAGAGTCCGTCATTTGCTTTCTAATAATCATGATATTTTCCTCAAAGAAGTTCATGAATTTACTACTGCTGAAGTGAAAGCCATCCTCTCTTGGGGAATGCTGCTTTTTAGTTAGCTTTGTGACAGTATCAAAAATACATTTTGGATTGTTCTTATTTTCCTCAATTAAGTTGGAAAATTAGGATGATCGAGCAGCAGTGAGGGCTCTTCGTACTGCACGGTACTGTCTTTCCAAGCTAGTTGGAATACTGCCAGTTTGGTGTGGCGCCATTTCCGTTCCAATTTTCTGGAAGCTTGCTTCAGAGCTCGGTTGCTGAGTTCCTCAGTTAGGTGATTTTTGTCCTCTGACGTTCCTTGGGTAGACAGAGGGAGTCTGGGAGGACATCAAGGAATCTTTGTGTGGTCTGTGAATTTATAGCACAACTTTTGATGTTCCTTGGTTGGGGTCTGAGCAGATTATTTGTTGCAATTGCAAACGTAATAAAATGGTGGTCCGATATCAAATCAAATCAAATTTTATTTGTCACATACACATGGTTAGCAGATGTTAATGCGAGTGTAGCGAAATGCTTGTGCTTCTAGTTCCGACAATGCAGTAATAACCAACAAGTAATCTAACTAACAATTCCAAAACTACTGTCTTATACACAGTATAAGGGGATAAAGATTATGGATGTCATAAGGTGAAAGCACCAATTTGTAAGTCGCTCTGGATAAGAGCGTCTGCTAAATGACTTAAATGTAATGTAAATGAATATGTACATAAGGATATATGAATGAGTGATGGTACAGAGCAGCATAGGCAAGATACAGTAGATGGTATCGAGTACAGTATATGCACATGAGATGAGTATGTAAACAAAGTGGCATAGTTAAAGTGGCTAGTGATACATGTATTACTTAAGGATGCAATCGATGATATGGAGAACAGTATATACGTATGCATATGAGATGAATAATGTAGGGTAAGTAACATTATATAAGGTAGCATTGTTTAAAGTGGCTAGTGATATATTTACATAATTTCCCATCAATTCCCATTATTAAAGTGGCTGGAGTTGAGTCAGTGTCAGTGTGTTGGCAGCAGCCACTCAATGTTAGTGGTGGCTGTTTAACAGTCTGATGGCTGAGATAGAAGCTGTTTTTCAGTCTCTCGGTCCCAGCTTTGATGCACCTGTACTGACCTCGCCTTCTGGATGATAGCGGGGTGAACAGACAGTGGCTCGGGTGGTTGATGTCCTTGATGATCTTTATGGCCTTCCTGTAACATCGGGTGGTGTAGGTGTCCTGGAGGGCAGGTAGTTTGCCCCCGGTGATGCGTTGTGCAGACCTCACTACCCTCTGGAGAGCCTTACGGTTGAGGGCGGAGCAGTTGCCGTACCAGGCGGTGATACAGCCCGCCAGGATGCTCTCGATTGTGCATCTGTAGAAGTCTGTGAGTGCTTTTGGTGACAAGCCGAATTTCTTCAGACTCCTGAGGTTGAAGAGGCGCTGCTGCGCCTTCTTCACGATGCTGTCTGTGTGAGTGGACCAATTCAGTTTGTCTGTGATGTGTATGCCGAGGAACTTAAAACTTGCTACCCTCTCCACTACTGTTCCATTGATGTGGATAGGGGGGTGTTCCCTCTGCTGTTTCCTGAAGTCCACAATCATCTCCTTAGTTTTGTTGACGTTGAGTGTGAGGTTATTTTCCTGACACCACACTCCCCGAGGGCCCTCACCTCCTCCCTGTAGGCCGTCTCGTCGTTGTTGGTAATCAAGCCTACCACTGTTGTGTCGTCCGCAAACTTGATGATTGAGTTGGAGGCGTGCGTGGCCACGCAGTCGTGGGTGAACAGGGAGTACAGGACAGGGCTCAGAATGCACCCTTGTGGGGCCCCAGTGTTGAGGATCAGCGGGGTGGAGATGTTGTTGCCTACCCTCACCACCTGGGGGCGGCCCGTCAGGAAGTCTAGTACCCAGTTGCACAGGGCGGGGTCGAGACCCAGGGTCTCGAGCTTGATGACGAGCTTGCAGGGTACTATGGTGTTGAACGCCGAGCTGTAGTCGATGAACAGCATTCTCACATAGGTATTCCTCTTGTCCAGATGGGTTAGGGCAGTGTGCAGTGTGGTTGAGATTGCATCGTCTGTGGACCTATTTGGGCGGTAAGCAAATTGGAGTGGGTCTAGGGTGTCAGGTAGGGTGGAGGTGATATGGTCCTTGACTAGTCTCTCAAAGCACTTCATGATGACGGAAGTGAGTGCTACGGGGCGGTAGTCGTTTAGCTCAGTTACCTTAGTTTCTTGGGAACAGGAACAATGGTGGCCCTCTTGAAGCATGTGGGAACAGCAGACTGGTATAGGTATTGATTGAATATGTCCGTAAACACACCGGCCAGCTGGTCTGCGCATGCTCTGAGGGCACGGCTGGGGATGCCGTCTGGGCCTGCAGCCTTGCGAGGGTTAACACGTTTAAATGTCTTACTCACCTCGGCTGCAGTGAAGGAGAGACCGCATGTTTCCGTTGCAGGCCGTGTCAGTGGCACTGTATTGTCCTCAAAGCGGGCAAAAAAGTTATTTAGTCTGCCTGGGAGCAAGACATCCTGGTCCGTGACTGGGCTGGATTTCTTCCTGTAGTCCGTGATTGACTGTAGACCCTGCCACATGCCTCTTGTGTCTGAGCCGTTGAATTGAGATTCTACTTTGTCTCTGTACTGACGCTTAGCTTGTTTGATAGCCTTGCGGAGGGAATAGCTGCACTGTTTGTATTTGGTCATGTTACCAGTCATCTTGCCCTGATTAAAAGCAGTGGTTCGCGCTTTCAGTTTCACGCGAATGCTGCCATCAATCCACGGTTTCTGGTTAGGGAATGTTTTAATCATTGCTATGGGAACGACATCTTCAACGCACGTTCTAATGAACTCGCACACCGAGTCAGCGTATTCGTCAATATTGTTATCTGACGCAATACGAAACATATCCCAGTCCACGTGATGGAAGCAGTCTTGGAGTGTGGAGTCAGCTTGGACGGACCAGCGTTGGACAGACCTCAGCGTGGGAGCCTCTTGTTTTAGTTTCTGTCTGTAGGCAGGGATCAACAAAATGGAGTCGTGGTCAGATTTTCCGAAAGGGGGGCAGGGCAGGGCCTTATATGCGTCGCGGAAGATAGAGTAACAATGATCCAAGGTTTTTCCACCCCTGGTTGCGCAATCGATATGCTGATAAAATTTAGGGAGTCTTGTTTTCAGATTAGCCTTGTTAAAATCCCCAGCTACAATGAATGCAGCCTCCGGATAAATAGTTTCCAGTTTGCAAAGAGTTAAATAAAGTTCGTTCAGAGCCATCGATGTGTCTGCTTGGGGGGGGGATATATACGGCTGTGATTATAATCGAAGAGAATTCTCTTGGTAGATAATGCGGTCTACATTTGATTGTGAGGAATTCTAAATCAGGTGAACAGAAGGATTTGAGTTCCTGTATGTTTCTTTCATCACACCATGTCTCGTTAACCATAAGGCATACGCCCCCGCCCCTCTAGTCCGATAGTCCAGAATTATGAGGAAAAACATTAACATCCACAACATTTATTCCATGGGACAAAACTAGGTCCAGAGTATGACTGTGACAGTGAGTAGGTCCAGAGACATGTTGGACAAAACCCACTGAGTCGATGATGGCTCCGAAAGCCTTTTGGAGTGGGTCTGTGGACTTTTCCATGTGAATATAAAGTCACCAAAAAGTAGAATATTATCTGCCATGACTACAAGGTCCGATAGGAATTCATGGAACTCAATGAGGAACGCTGTATATGGCCCAGGAGGCCTGTAAACAGTAGCTATAAAAAGTGATTGAGTAGGCTGCATAGATTTCATGACTAGAAGCCCAAAAGACGAAAATGTATTTTTGTTGTTGTTGTAAATTGACATTTTCTATGGTAAATGTTAGCAACATCTCCGCCTTGGCGGGATGCACGGGGGATATGGTCACTAGTGTAGCCAGGAGGTGAGGCCTCATTTAACACAGTAAATTCATCAGGCTTAAGCCATGTTTCAGTCAGGCCAATCACAACAAGATTATGATCAGTGATTAGTTCATTGAGCTAACATTAAGTAGTCCTATTTTGAGATGTGAGGTATCACAATCTCTTTCAATAATGACAGGAATGGAGGAGGTCTTTATCCTAGTGAGATTGCTAAGGTGAACACTGTTTAGTTTTGCCCAACCTAGGTTGAGGCACAGACACGGTCTCAATGGGGATAGCTGAGCTGACTACACTGACTGTGCTAGTGGCAGACTCCACTAAGCTGGCAGTCTAGCTAACAGCCTGCTTCCTGGCCTGCACCCTATTTCATTGTGGAGCTAGAGCCCTGTCTATGTTGATAGATAAGATGAGAGCACCCCTCCAGCTAGGATGGAGTCCGTCACTCCTCAGCAGGTAAGGCTTGGTCCTGTTTGCGGATGAGTCCCAGAAATAGGGCCAATTATCTACAAATTCTATCTTTTGGGAGGGGCAGAAAACAGTTTTCAACCAGCGATTGAGTTGTGAGACTGCTGTAGAGCTCATCACTCCCCCTAACTGGGAGGGGGCCAGAGACAATTACTCAATGCCGACATCTTTCTAGGTGATTTACACGATGAAGCTATGTTGCGCTTGGTGACCTTTGACCGTTTCATCCTAACATCGTTGGTGCCGACATGGATAACAATATCTCTGTACTCGCCAGTTTTAGCTTTAGGCAGCACCATCTTCAGATTAGCCTTTACATCGGTAGCCCTGCCCCCTGGTAAACAGTGTATGGTCGCTGGATGATTCGTTTTAAGTCTAATACTGCGGGTAATGGAGTCGCCAATGACTAGAATTTTCAATTTGTCAGAGCTAATGGTGGGAAGCGTCGGCGTCTCAGCCCCCGTAACGGGAGGAGTAGAGACAAGAGAAGGCTCGTCCTCTGACTTCGACTCGTTTCTTAATGGGGAAAACCAGTTGAAAGTTTCTGTCGGCTGAATGAGCGACACCGGTTGGGCATTCCTACAGCATTTCCCTCCAGAAACCGTGAGAAAGTTGTCCGGCTGCGGGAACCGTGCGAGGGGATTTATACTAACGTTACTATCTGTACTTACTGGTGGCACAGACGCTGTTTCATCCTTTCCTATACTGAAATTACCCTTGCCTAACGATTGCGTCTGAATCTGGGCTTGTAGCACAGCTATCCTCGCCGTAAGGCGATCGTTCTCCTGTATATTATGAGTATAGTGACTGCAATTAGAAGGCATCATGTTCATGTTCCTACTTAGCTTCGGCTGTTGGAGGCCCTGACGAACCATGTCCAGATAAAGCATCCGGGAGTGAAAATGTTGAATGAAAAAAAGTTGAGTGAGGGAAAAACCAAAAATATAAACGGTAATTAAAAAGTAAAAACCGTAAAGTTGTCAGGTAGCAAAGTAAGCTTGGCAACAAAACGCACAGCAACACGTAAACAAGTCTGCAAGTCAGAAACGTTAAACTGAGAAAACTAGAACAAAGACAGGAGCAAGGGAAAATCAGTGGTAGGCTTGACGAACAAAATGAACTGGCAACAAACAAAGAGAGAACACAGGTATAAATACACTGGGGATAATGGGGAAGATGGGAAACACCTGGAGGGGGTGGAGACAAGCACAAAGACAGGTGAATTAGATCAGGGTGTGACAACAATAGCTACAGGACAGCTGCTTAAGCTTTAAGCTACCGTCTGGGATCTGGGAATGATGGTCATTTCAATTATTGAACCATTAATTATATTCTTGGATAATATAATGTATAAATGTACACCAAGGTAATTCTTTGTCATGCCTCATTTTAGGAGGATCAGATGGTGACAGGGGTCTCAGCAGGGTCAGGCAGCCAGGGAAGACCAGTAGGTGACAGAGGTGAGGTGAATTTTTATAGTTACAACACTTTATTCTCTCTGTCCAGCAAACACTGGACAAGCCAGATGCTATTTTAAGGAAGTCTGACAAAGAGTATGTTTTTTTTTTATCTCAACAAGTCTACAAATTCTCCCTCCTCCCTATTTTTGTTTGCTTGGAAATGTTGATACTGGAGACTGTTATCAGAAGAAACTGTGCAACCTACCATTTATAGTGGCTAATAAATGCATTGCCATTCATTGGAAAGTTAATTATCCTCCCACAATGTATGGAAGAAATGTAAAGTTATGTACAGTATGACTAGATTTGTTTTAAGATTAAGGGTATACTATGCAACCTTCATAGTATGTATTGAAAACATGCCCATGTCAGAGGAGATTCAGGCAATCCCTAGCTGCTGGGCTGCTCAGTCCTGGCCCTGGGGGACTGTACTGTTGTCACTCTGGCTCTTTTATTTATTTATTTTTATTTCACCTTTATTTAACCAGGTAAGCTAGTTGAGAACAAGTTCTCATTTGCAACTGCGACCTGGCCAAGATAAAGCAAAGCAGTCCGACACATACAACAACACAGAGTTACACATGGAATAAACAAAGACACAATCAATAATAGAGTAGAAAAATATATATACAGCATGTGCAAATGAGGTAAGGTAAGGCAATAAATAGGCCATGGTGACGAAGTAATTACAATATAGCAATTAAACACTGGAATGGTAGAATGTGCAGAAGATGAATGTGCAAGTAGAGATACTGGGGTGCAAAGGAGCAACATAAATCTAAACACAGTATGGGGATGAAGTAGATTGGATGGGCTAATTTACAGATGAACTATGTACAGGTGCAGAGATCTGTGAACTGCTCTGACAGCTGGTGCTTAAAGTTATTGAGGGAGGTAAGAGTCTCCAGCTTTATTGATTTTTGTAGTTCGTTCCAGTCATTGGCAGCAGAGGACTGGATGGAGAGGCGGCCAAAGGAATAATTAGCTTTGGGGGTGAACCAGCGAGATATACTTGCTGGAGCGCGTGCTACGGGTGGGTGCTGCTATGGTGACCAGTGAGCTGAGATAAGGCGGGGCTTTACCTAGCAGAGACTTGTAGATGACCTGGAGCCAGTGAGTTTGGCGACGAGTATGAAGCGAGGGCCAGCCAACGAGAGCATACAGGTCGCAGTGGTGGGTAGTATAATGGGGCTTTGGTGACAAAACGTATGGCACTGTGATAGACTGCATCAAATTTGTTGAGTAGAGTGTTGCAGGCTATTTTGTAAATTACATTGCCGAAGTCGAGGATCGGTATGATGGTCAGTTTTACGAGAGTATGTTTGGCAACATAAGCGAAGGATGCTTTGTTGCTAAATAGGAAGCCGATTCTAGATATAATTTTGGATTGGAGATGTTTAATGTGAGTCTGGAAGGAGTCTAACCAGACACCTAGGTATTTGTAGTTGTCCACATATTCAGAAGTCAGAACCGTCCAGAGTAGTGATGCTGGACGGGCGGGCAGGTGCGGGCAGCGATCGGTTGAAGAGCATGCATTTAGTTTTACTTGCATTTAAGAGAAGTTGGAGGCCACGGAAGGAGAGTTGTATGGCATTGAAGCTCATCTGGAGGTTAGTTAACACAGTGTCCAAAGAAGGGCCAGAAGTATACAGAATGGTATCGTCTGCATAGAGGTGGATCAAAGAATCACCAACAGCAAGACCAACATTTTTTTTATGTATACAGAGAAGAGAGTTGGCCCGAGAATTGAAACCTGTGGCACCCCAATAGAGACTGCCAGAGGTCCGGACAACAGGCCCTCCGATTTGACATTCTGAACTCTATCAGAGATGTAGTTGGTGAACCAGGTGTGACGACCCTCCCACTCTGTCTGCTGAATTCTTTCTCTTTGCTCTTGTTTTCCTTAATAGCATGTCGGTGGGCTGAGCCGGCAGGGTCGTCAGAGAAATGGGACACACCTGGGCTCAGGTGTGTCTCAGGATAAATACACCACTTCCCCATTCACGGAGGAGACTCCCTCAATGCAGACACAGACAGATTTTGATCACTCACTTACACTACTGACTACTGACTAAACACACACCATTGTTAATTGTATTTACTTTACTTCAGTTACTAAATATATTTTGTTATTCTTTATCTCCACGTTGTCTCACTTTTTGTTACGGGCTTTGAGCCGGTTCGTGATTGAAAGCCTCGATCGAAAGTCTTAGCCAGGTCGATAAATACAGCTGCACAGTAATGTCTCTTATCGATGGCGGTTTTGATATTGTTTAGGACCTTGAGCGTGGCTGAGGTGCACCCATGACCAGTTCTGAAACCAGATTCCATAGTGGAGATGGTACGGTGTTATTCGAAATGGTCGGTAATCTGTTTGTTAACTTGGCTTTCGAAGACCTTAGCTAGAAAGGCAGGGGTAGAATAGATATAGGTCTGTAGCTGTTTGGGTCTAGAGTGTCTCCCCCTATGAAGAGGGGGATGACTGCGGCAGCTTTCCAATCTATGGGAATCTCAGATGATACAAAAGAGGTTGAACAGGCTAGTAATAGGGGTTGCAACAATTTTGGCAGATAATTTTAGAAAGAGAGGGTCCAGATTGTCTAGCCTGGATGATTTGTAGATGTCCAGATTTTGCAGCTCTTTCAGAACATCAGCTATCTGGTTTGGGTGAAGGAGAAGTGCGGGAGGTTTGGGCGAGTTGCTGTGGGGCGCGCAGGGCTGCTTGAGGGCATCAAGCTTAGATTGTAGGATGGCCAGGGTGTTAAGCATGTCACAGTTTATGTCACCTAGCAGCACGAGCTCTGAGGATAGATGGGGGGGGGGGGCAATCAATTCACATATGGTGTCCAGGGCACAGCTGGGGGCAGAGGGTGGTCTATAGCAAGCATCAACAGTGAGAGACTTGTTTCTGGAAAGATGGATTTTTAAAAGTAAGAATTGTTTCTGAGATTTCCATACCCAACTACAACATTTTCTGTCGAGACATAAAAAAAAGATGGGAAGGAAGTTGTGTTGGGGAGAGAGTTGAGTTATTGATTAGACTGGTGTGGGTCGAGCATGTAGGCGGCTCGGGTTGGCTGGGCGGTCTGGCTGAAATTTGATATAGAGGATTAAAGGCAATCAAACGGTGTGTTTGTACTTTATTTGTGAGAGTTTTTCATTTGTTAGGCTATTGGTTAAAGGAGCAACAAAATATTGATTATTGAAATATCATGGATCTAGTCTTATCAATCAATTAAACATATTTATATATATATTTAATAATCTTACCGAACTGTGGGCATTTTTGCTTACTTTTTGTTGTTGTAAATAGAGACAGCAAGAAGGGCCATGGGTCATATTATATTGTGTAGAAATGCAGGAAATGTGCTGTAGATGCCCCCCCCAAATTGGGAGGACCCCAGACCCCCTGCCAAGTTATGTCCCCCACTACAAATACCACTGCTGGGTGATTTAAAAAGTAATAGTCAATCGATCAATAATATAATAATACTCTTAGCAAAAATGTTTACTTTTCATTTACAATATGTAGAATCTGTGTCACACCCTGATTGGTTTCACCTGTCTTTGTGCTTTTCTCCAACCCCTCCAGGTGTCGCCCATCTTCCCCCTTAACTCCTGAGCATTTATACCTGTGCTCTCTGTTTGTCTGTTGCCAGTTCGCCCTGTCTTGTCAGGTCTTACCAGCGTGCTTTCCCGTTTTCCTATTTCTCAAGTGTTGGTTTCCCGGTTCTGACCCCAAGCCTGCCTGCCATCCTATACCTGCCTGACTCTGACCTGATTACGAACCTCTGCCTGCCCTGACCCCGAGCCTGCCTGCTATTCTGTACCTGCCTGACTGACCTGATTACGAACCTCTGCCTGTTCTCGAGCTGCCCTTTGCCCCATGCTATAATAAATGATTGATAACTGATGCCTCCTGTCTGCACCTGGGTCATATCCTGAGTCGTGATACTATGAGAAAAGAAAGGATCAGAACATTTGTGAAACAGCACAGTTGAAAAATATATGGCAAATAGAAATCAAAAGTGGATGGTGTTCAGAGATAGATGGGAGGGGTTGAGTGGAGCTGAAGGATGGGACGAAAAACAAACAAAAAATAACTATTGTAAAATATACTGTGTCCATAAAATGTAAAAACTATGTATGCTGGAAGTAGAAGACTAAATGTTATTGTCCATTAGTTTACTCCAATTAGGGGGGGGATTGTAGGGTTATGTTCCAGCTCTCGTGAGTGAAAGTGTTCATGATTATTTATTTACCAAAACACACTTGAACAAAATAACAAAATGAAAAAACGAAAGTGCACAGTTCTGTCAGGTAATGACACGAAACAGAAAACAACTACCCACAAAACACAGGTGGGTAAAAGGCTGCCTAAATATGATTCCCAATCAGAGACAACGATAGACAGCTGCCTCTGATTGGGAACCACACTCGGCCAAAAACAAAGAAATAGAAAACATAGAAATAAAGAAACTAGAATGCCCACCCTAGTCACACCCTGGCCTAACCAAAATAGAGAATAAAAGCCTCTCTATGGCCAGGGCATGACAGGTTAGGGGAAATAATGAAGGAAAAAATAAATAATAATAATAATATATATATATATATATATATTTACAGTGGCCTGCGAAAGAATTCACCCCTCTTTACATTTTTCCTATTTTGTTGCCTTACAACCTGGAATTAAAATATATTTTTGGGGGAGTTTGTATAGTTTGATTTACACAACATACCTACCACTTTGAAGATGAAAAATATTTTTTATTGTGAAACAAACAAGAAATAAGACAAGAAAAAACAGAAAACTTGAGTGTGCATAACTATTAACACCCCCAAAGTCAATACTTTGCAGCAATTACAGCTGCAAGTCTCTTGCGGTATGTCTCTATAAACTTGGAACATCTAGCCACTGGGATTTTGACCCATTCTTCAAGACAAAACTGCTCCAGCTCCTTCAAGTTATATTGGTTCCACTGGTGTACAGAAATCTTTAAGTCATACCACAGATTCTCAATTGGATTGAGGTCTGGGCTTTGACTAGGCCATTCCAAGACATTTAAATGTTTTCCCTTAAACCACTCGAGTTTTACTTTAGCAGTATGATTAGGGTCATTGTCCTGCTGGAAGGGAAACCTCCATCCCAGTCTCAAATCTCTGGAAGACTGAAACAGGTCATCCATCATTTCTTCAATTCTGACCAGTTTCCCAGTCCCTGCCAATGAAAAACCTCCCCACAGCATGATGCTGCCACCACCATGCTTCACTGTGGGGATGGTTTCTCGGGGTGATGAGAGATGTTGGGTTTGCTCCAGATAGAGAGTTTTCCTTGATGGCCAAAAAGCTCAATTTTAGTCTCATCTGACCAGAGTACCTTCTTCCATATATTTGGGGAGTCTCCCACATGCCTTTTGGCAAATACCAAAAGTGTTTGCTTATTTTTTTCTTTAACCTGTTCAACCTATGGGGGCGCTATGTCATTATTGGATAAAAAGACGTGCCCGTTTTAAGCGCAATATTTTGTCACGAAAAGATGCTCGACTATGCATGGAATTGACAGCCTTGGAAAGACAAAACTCTGACGTCTCCAAAACTGCAAAGATATTATCTGTGAGTGCCCCAGAACTAATGCAACAGGCGAAACCAAGATGAAGTTTCATACAGGAAATGCCCCAGATTCTGAAGGCGCTGTGTTCCAATGTCTCCTTATATGGCTGTGAATGCGCCTGCGGTTTCTGTCTATTCCCCGAGGTGTCTGCAGCATTGTGACGTGTTTGTAGGCATATCATTGGCAGATTGACCATAAGAGACTACATTTACCTGGTGTCCCGCCCGGTGTCCTGTGTGCGTAATCTGTAGGTCCATGCGCGTTCCATTTCTTCAGAAGAGAAAGTAAAATGCCACGATGGATTTTATCGTCGATAGATATGTGAAAAACTCCTTGAGGATTGATTCTAAACATCGGTTTGCCATGTTTCTGTCGATGGAGTTAATTTGGAAAAAAGTTCGCGTTTTAATGACTTAATATATATATATATTTTTTCCCTCCCCAAATGTGATGAACAAAACGGAGTGATTAGTCGACACAAATAACAGAGTCTCCTCATTGAAAACATCTGAAGTTCTTCAAAGGTAAATGATTTTATTTGAATTCTTTTCTGGTTTTTGTGGAAAATGTTGCATGCTGAATGCTAACGCTAAATGCTACGTTAGCCATCAATACTGTTACACAAATGCTTGTTTTGCAATGGTTGAGAAGCATATTTTGAAAATCTGAGATGACAGTGTTGTTAACAAAAGGCTAAGCTTGAGAGCAAATAGATTAATTTAATTTCATTTGCGATTTTCATGAATAGTTAACGTTGCGTTATGGTAATGAGCTTGAGGCTGTAGTCACGATACCGGATCCGGGATGGCTCGACGCAAGAAGTTAAGCAATGGATTTTTTCTGGCCACACTTCCTTAAAGCCCAGCTCTGTGAAGTGTACGGCTTAAAGTGGTCATATGGACAGATACTCCAATCTCCGCTGTGGAGCTTTGCAGCTCCTTCAGGGTTATCTTTGGTCTCTTTGTTGCCTATCTGATGTATGCACTACTTGCCTGGTTCATGAGTTTTGGTGGGTGGCCCTCTCTTGGCAGGTTTGTTGTGGTGCCATATTCTTTCCATTTTGTAATCATGGATTTAATGGTGCTCTGTGGGATGTTCAAAGTTTCAGATATTTTTTTATAACCCAACCCTGATCTGTACTTCTCCACAACTTTGTCCCAGAACTTTTTGGAGAGTTCCTTGGTCTTCATGGTGCCGCTTGCTTGGTGGTGCCCCTTGATTAATGGTGTTGCAGACTCTGGGGCCTTTCAGAACAGGTATATATATATACTGAAATCATGTCACACTTAAATTGCACACAGGTGGACTTGAACTAATTACGTGACCTCTGAAGGTAATTGGTTGCACCAGATTTTATTTAGGGGCTTCATAGCAAAGGGGGTGAATACATATGCATGCACCAGTTTTCCGTTTTTTGAAAAAAAAAAAAAATTCCATTTCACTTCACCAATTTGGACTATTTTGTGTATGTCCATTACATGACATCTATCAAGGCACAAGGCGAGACACGGATGCAGATGGTTGGAGACTTTCAATGTTTAATAATCCTAAGGGGTATGCAAGGGAATGGTCGTGGACAGGCAAAAGGTCAAAACCAGATCAGAGTCCAGAAGATACAGAGTGGCAGACAGGCTCGTGGTCAAGGCAGACAGAATGGTCAGGCAGGCGGGTACAAAGTCCAGAAACAGGCAAAGGTCAAAACCAGTAGGACTAGAAAAAGAGAATAGCAAAAGGAGTACAGGAAAAACAACACTGGTTGACTTGACTAAACATACAAGACAAACTGGCACAGAGAGACAGGAAACACAGGAATAAATACACTGGGGAATATAAACGACACCTGGAGGGGGTGGAGACAATCACAGGAACAGGTGAAACAGATCAAGGCGTGACAAAAATCAAAATCCATTTAAATTGCAGGTTGTAATGCATCAAAATAGGAAAAACACCAAGGGGGATGAATACTTTTGCAGGGCACATTACAGTATATTTACAGTATATACAAGTGAGCTACAGCTTAAACTGAGGGGGCGGGAAGTTGTGAGAATCGTATTTAGGGCAGGGAACTGCCATCACCTACTTAGTTTGTTTTGAGTAACTCAACCTTGACAGAGATCAGAGAACGATGCCAGACTTCATCACTTACACTAAAACAATGAACATTTTATGGTTTCTACTCATCCTCACAGGTAACCCATACCAATTTTTTTTTTTTTTTAAGATAGTTAAGGTTGAGGTGACTTCTAGAAATAAATTTAATAAACGGTGCACATGTATTTTCCAAAGGGAATTAAGCTTTTAGGACAAAAGAAAAATGTCAAATA
This sequence comes from Oncorhynchus nerka, assembly GCF_034236695.1. Lineage (NCBI taxonomy): Eukaryota > Metazoa > Chordata > Actinopteri > Salmoniformes > Salmonidae > Oncorhynchus > Oncorhynchus nerka. The sequence continues at coordinate 44,461,842 of NC_088403.1, read as the reverse complement.
ACAGTCAGGAATTAGAAAAAAATATGAAGGTAAATAGTTAGCCTGGTATGCTATTCGTGTTTTATCCCCTGCTGAAAAAACGTTGCACCCGGTGAACCTTTTCCTTTTTCTATAGGGACCTGGGCTAAAGTTCCGCCAATAGACAAGTATGGGTTGAAGGGAGGTTTGGTGTGTCTGGCCGTTGCTGAATCCCCTGTGGAGCATGAAGAACTTAAATGGAAATTCAAAAGTGATGTAATAGTTGATAATAAAGAGATCTCTCCTCGATACAAGGAGAAGGTGCAATATAACCCGGTGAACCACTCTCTGTGCATTAAGAATCTGAAGGAAACGGACAGTGGAATTTACTATCCGACTGTTGGAAAATGGAATTTAGAAACTATTATTGAGTACAAAGTAACAATACAGGGTGAGTATAATTCAAAATTTAACTGAGGGCCCACAAAAAGGCTATTGCCGGCTCTGACGGTGTGTGGGCATGGATGTTAGTAAGCAGACCCGAGAAAACCACGTTGGTCCCTCATGATGAGTTCAGATGTTTTTGTGTCCCCCACCACCATCAAAGTTGCTCATCCTTGTTCTAGGGAAGTGGTCTCCAACAGGTCGATTAGGAGCTACTAGTAGCTCGTATATCACCTATGAGTAGCTCACCAAATAATTCTGAAAGGACATAAGTGTTCAACCGCTAGCCGTCAAAAACAAATCGTACAATCGCAACTTTAACATTATCACACCCCTAGTTAGCCATTATCGGCTTAAAAAGCCAAACCTAACACAATATCTGACAATTAATTTCCAGCAATATTGCCCCTGTTTGTCTGTGTGGTGCGCGCGTTTGTCTATCACTCCGTGTGTAGCCAGTTGATGTGATAACTGTCTTGTGGGTAGACTGAAATATGTCCCCCTAAACCTTCTCAATTATATGTTACTTGCAAAGTAGGCTTACCTGGCAGAAGTGTATCATGAGTAGTATATCGTTTGTATCTGATATTTGTTATTTGCAAACATTGCCATGAAATTACCAGCAGCAGTACAGAACCATCAGGGAAGCAGTAATTTAGAAGGCACATTACTCACTCACTAGCTGCGCAATTAAAGGGCCAGATGCGCAATTCATCTAAATGTGTTCGTTTTCTTCCAGACCTAAAAAAAACGTGCTTTATCCATTGACATGGACTTAGAACCTCAAATTCTGTTTCTTTAAGAACTATTGTAATTTTAAGAGAGAAAAACAAAAACATATAAAACCAGGGAAAATGAAACAGAACATCATTTGGGAAAATGTATAACATAATTTGGGGAGAAAATCACATATTTTATAGGGTCCTCTTAGAGTTATTTATTAACCATTATTTGAACACGTATATTGACAGAAAACAGTGCGCCCACTTTCTCTTGTAGACTAAAGACGCGGGGAAGAGTTGCAGGGGAGAGGAGAAGAGAAGAATGTGCCTGTTTGAAAGCTAGAAAAAAAACGAGTAGCTCGTGACATGTTAGATTTTTTTTAAAGCAGCCCTCATTCTAGAAAAGGACCCCTGGTCTAGAGAGTGTATTGCATGTGTTAATTTCATGCAGGAGAAAGGAAGCCATGATGATGATAATACATTTTTATATTTCTGTAGAGTGGAGACGTATTTATTTCGGTTTGACCTTTTATACCTACTTACATTTTCAACTGTGTATGTTGCTGGTTATTATTACAGTATAATAACTATTATAAGTTGAGAATATTACAGTACATTTCAAACCATACCCTATGTAGAAGCAGAAGTTAAATTCCTGACTTAGGGAAAGCGAGAAAAATACTGGGAAATGAATCATTCTGAGTACCAAATGGCTGTTTAATTGAATACTCTATACATACAAAAGTATGCAGACACCCCTTCAAATTAGTGGATTCGGCTCTTTCAGCCACACCTGTTGCTGACAGATCGAGCACACAGCCATGCAATCTCTATAGACAAACATTGGCAGTAGAATGGCCTTACTGAAGATCTCAGTGACTTTCAACATGGAATCGTTATAGGATGCCACCTTTCCAACAAGTCAGTTCGTCACATTTCTGCCATGCTTGAGCTGCCTCAGTCAACTGTAAGTGCTGTATTGTGAAATGGAAATGTCTAGGAGCAAGTCTCAGCCCCGAAGTGGTAGGTCGCACAAGCTCACGGAACGGAACTGCTGAGTGCTGAAGTGCGTAGCGCGTAAAAGTCGTCTGTCCTCAGTTGCAACACTCACTAATAAGTTCCAAACTGCCTCTGGAAGCAACATCAGCACAAGAACTGTTTGTCAGGAGCTTCATGAAATGAGTTTCCATGGCAGAGCAGCCACACACAAGCCTAAGATCACCGTGCGCAATGCCAAGCGTCGGCTGGAGTGGTGTAAGCTCGCCACCATTGGTTGGATCTGGGTTTGGCGGGTGCCAGAAGAATGTGCCAACTGTAATGTTTGGTGGAAGAGGAATAATGGTCTGGGGCTGTTTTTCATGGTTCGGGCTTGGCCCCTTAGTTCCAGTGAAGGGAAATCTTAAAACTACCTCATACAATTACATTCTAGATGATTCTGTAATTCCAACAATGCCCTTGTGCACAAAGCAAGGTCTATACAGAAATAATTTGTCAAGATCGGTATGGAAGAACTTGACTGCCCTGACCTCAACTCCATCGAACACCTTTGGGATAAATTGGAAAGCAGACTGCGAGCCAAGCCTAATCACCTTACATCAGTGCCCGACTTTACGAATGTTCTTGTGGCTGAATAGAAGCAAGTCCCCGCAGTAATATTCCAACATCTAGTGTAAAGCCTTCCCAGAAGAGTGGAGGCTGTTATAGTAGCAAAGGGGGGGACCAACTCCATATTAATAACCATGATTTTGCAATGAGATGTTCGACGAGCAGGTGTCCACATACTTTTGTTCATGTAGTGTATATCCACATTAACAATCACTCTGGTATTCAGTAAGTATGAATAGCCATGCCCCTAAGACTGATTGACCAGAGTAGGTGCCCCTCTGCTAGGCCCCACTTAGCCTTGTACATTTTTCACATGTGTAAGTTAATATTTGTCTGTATCATTTTCTCAAAAGTTAGTAGAAGTGAGCATTTAAAACAGGTTTCAAAAAAATATAATCTATGGCCATACCACCGGATCCCCATAGAAAAATGTCCCCTCCCCCAATGTCACAGTCAAGCCTATGCCCCTGCACACAATAAAACATTCCTGCAAATGTTTTCCCACATTTTCCTACAACTACGGTCATTGCTTTCTACGTTATAACCAGTGTTGTGTATTCATGGATGCCAAGGGAAGCTAGGCTCCCCCAAAAAATGTACACAAAAACCTAACAACAAAAAAAACACTTTTTTTTTTTTTGTCTCTCAGTGTTTCATAATTTTCCTTCAATTTGCAATAGGCTTAATGTGTCTCACCGGAGAAAGCATCCTAGAGAGTGAAACAGCTCCCCTCTGTCGCTGTATGTGTAGGCCTTTTATCTGATGCTTTCTGGTCCAAAAGAGTATGACATTTTTGCCACCCGTAGCATTGAATGCAAGGGAAGCCAGAGAGCATTTGGTAAAAAAAAAAATAATAGCCAATCAGCGTTGAGCTAAACTGAGCGAGCTCAACTGTGAATGGTCCTGGTGCACCAAAACAAAGTGTCAAGGGAAGCCAGTTTGGATTTGGCTTCACTCCAATCATTGTGTGTTGATGTCATCCAGTGGCTAGTTACACTATAGCTAGCTAAAATGGTCCCTTTCCTAATTAAGCCATGAATGGAGATAGGGATTTGGACTTGTGGTTTTACTTAATTCTCCGTTCCTGCCAAAGATTACAATGGCGATTCTGATCCAACCACAAATTCATATATTGTGCCCCAGGCCTGAGAGGAACCACAAATTCATATATTGTGCCCCAGGCCTGAGAGGATGGAAGTTCAATATGTAGCTAGATGTAGAAGGATAAATGTTAACTAGCTAATGTTGCCCATGAAAGAAAGTTAGGCTACCAAGCAAGCATTTCAGCCAGGTAGCCTAGGACAACAAAAAATGAAAGTGTGTACTACTTACTGTATGACAGAGTGATAGACCGTTTTGTCAACACGAAAGAGAGGATGGCATTGACATTTCTTTACAAGTAGGGTGAGTCATAATGTTTTTTTCTACTTGCACGAAAACGAACACGCACTTGCGCACGCGCGCACACACGCACACACAGAAATGAGAACCATGGACAGCCACATCAAAGTAGGGTGAGTCAAAATGTTTTTTTCTACTGCACGAAAACTAAACGGCGCTTACACACACACACACACACACACACACACACACACACACACACACACACACACACACACACACACACACACACACACACACACACACACACACACACACACACACACACACACACACACACACAGAGAAATGAGAACCATGGACAGCCACATCATATTTACCTTGATTGGACTAAATTATTTTTGGTGTCTTTTAGTTGCCACTGTATTAGACTAAGCAGAGGTGATTTGATGATGTTGAAGTTGAAATGGTACTGCAATAGTGGAGGCAGCTGCTGTTTTCTTTGCGACTTGCGTTAACTCTATGTGCTTCTAAATCAATAGTTGTTTTGTGGTCCCAAAATGTTGGAAACATTAATTTGCTTGACCATGCTGTAGGTCATGTAACCGTTTCTTACATGCAATACAATACAATGCTTTGAGGACTTGACCAGACACAGGTTGCTCTCTGGTTTTTGGGATGAAACAAAGGTGTGGTTGAATTTATTCTGCCACTGTGTCTTCTTAATGTTTCAGGCTTAGGCCTATATAACACAAAAGTTGTAAGATGGCTTGTTTCTGGCTTTGCTTTCCCAGCGATTTTACCCACACACTGGTTATAACTGGTTTATGCACAATCATTAATTTGTTTTACTATAGGATTAAACTATAGGAGATTCCTCACACTCCTCTGATTCTTCTTGTCATGGATATAACCTTTTTTTCCAACTCCACTGGTTCTTGTAGAAGCTGTTTCCATACCAGTCATGAAGGTGGTGTCTCTCTACTCCAACTCAAGTAGGGGACAATGTAACATCACAGTGAACTGTTCTGTTAAAGACGTCTGGGCATTGTCTGTCTGTAACGGGCGTCAGTGCACACTGTCACAACAGTCACTCACCGCAGTCAATATCACCATCTCCAATGACAACAGCACTATCCAGTGCACGGTTAAAAATCACGTCAGTGCAGAGACCAACTCACAACCCATGAAGGACATATGTAAGTCCAATTTACCTTCTGTGCCTCTATCATTGTTAAAAAAAATATCAAAGTTTTAATATCATTTCTGTTAACATAATTATGTTTTTTTCCAGCAAAAATGTGAATAACAATGTGTGTGTGTGTGTGTGTGTGTGTGTGTGTGTGCGTGCGTGTGACATCTCAGGCATTGAGAAGGGTGGGAAAGCTTCAGAATACCAAGTTGGCATCATTGTGGGCAGTGTTACTGCTGGATTGCTACTCATTATTGTGTTTGTCGGAATACGACGCATCAAATCAACCAGAAGAAGGGCCCATAAAAACAAGCTGCCACTGCAGGTACCATCTCTGTCCATCATTTATCTATTGTCAGTGTCCTGGAAAAACCTTGTATCTCAAAAAAGTGTCCCCCCCCCCCCCCCCCCCAGCTCTATCGCCATGTAGTCATGTCACATGGGAATGACTACTTTCAGTAGTTAAAGAACAAATGTTTCTCAAGATGTTTAAAGAATGATCATTTGAATGTTGATACAGTATAATGTCTCACACCCTAACAGGTCAACCCAGTGAGCGCTCCACAAGGGGAGAGACCGGGACCACGAAACACAGGTGCTTCTGACGTAACAACTATCTACGTCACTGTAGGGGAACCAGGAGCTGCAGGAGTGGAGCTCCCGTCACCAGAAAAGATGCCAGAGTCACAGTCAGCGGGAATCTACAGCACTGTGCAGCAACCAGCTGCAGAATAGTGTCACCTAGTGGACAAAGTGGGCGCTACAAAAGAAGACAGACCAGGGCCGCAGAGCCCTACATCGATCTACAGCACTGTACAGAAACCAGCAGCAGCACAGTGTTGCCCAGTGGACAAATACGGGAATAATCTCAACAAACCAGACAGAGCTGCTCAATAGGAGATAAACTACCCCTCCGTCCCTCTCACAGTTACCCTGCTATTACATTGACTAAGACTTGACCCCTAGACTCAGATAGCGAAAAGCAAAACACGGGAAATTGTGAACAAGGAAGAATGAGGGGAAATTGTGAACGAGGAAGAATGAGGGGAAATTGTGAACGAGGAAGAATGAGGGGAAATTGTGAACGAGGAAGAATGAGGGGAAATTGAATATATAAAAAAAAAACATTGACTTATTTTGCTTAATTAATCATTCCATCTATTAGCACTGTACATGCTTTATTAAAAATACATGTATACAAAACAGCTGAATAAAAAAAATGGGAATCCCGTGTTTGATCCCATCTTCAACAAACTGAAAAGAAGGTTGAGATGACAGGCTCAACCAAACAATAGCAATAAAAAGACACGTACAACCAATCAACTGTATATCATATTTTTTGGGTTATCATTTTTGTAATAAGTACCATTATCTAATTGGCTAAAATTCACTAAATGTAAATCGCTGGTAAATGACTGAAATGTCCAATGTAGATCGATGAGAAAGCGCATTTACAAATATCAATAGAAAAGTTTCAATCAATTTCTGTAGGATCTGTTACATCTAGCTGGCTATGTGGTAGAACTACACAGGTACTATACAGGTATGACAGATTCAATGAAACTAATGTTCTATGATTGAGTGGAATTTCTTTGAATTGCACTTAATTCAATTCTACTCCCTGCCACTCAAACTCAAATTATACATCATGTGGGGTGTGGCCAATTCAATTAGAAGTTCAACTCATGAGTTGAATGGGAGTCAATTCCAAAGGTCAGAATTGAGCCCAACCCTGGTGAGAATGTGTTTATTGTGTATTTGAATAAATGCTTTTGAGTGTACTATGTATACATGCTTTTGAGTGTGTGTATGTGTGTGTGTACTGTCAATTAGCCTTAAACATGTCCTTACTTGATGCTGTCATTAAGATTTGTATTGTCAATCCAGACCCACTGTCCGTCTTACATCGCTTCTGTCAGTCCAATCCAGGGGAGTGTCTGCAACCCTTCTCCTCGGTGATGTAGTCAAGTCACTTAACCACGAGCCTGAGTCGAGTCCCATGTTCCTAGTGTTTGAGGTCCGAGTCCTTTATTCTCAAGTCGAGTCATGGATGCAGATGTCCTCCGTCACGGATGCAAGCGCATCGACTCTGTTCGTTGCTGGGGAAGTAGTAGCATGATCCACTGTGAAACTCCCAGACAGGATAATATTGTGCCTTCCCTCTCTCTTCTCCGGAAGCAATCTAAATGGAATTACTCACAGTACTATATCCTGATATGTTCATGTTAAATGTGTGTGTTCCCGTTTAAGAGTGCACGAGAGTTGTGGACAAAAATCCCCCCCCCCCCCCCCAAACATAAAAAATATTTTTTACATGACCCTCTGCTTGTACTGTACACATTTTGTTTGACCCTTTAACCCTCATAATATACCAAAAAAGATGACTGTACCACCACAAATATCAATAACTGTAGCAACCCTGTGTTTATAAACATGGATATCGACATAACCACTTTAGCATGGTTTTGTGGCACAGTCGATGCCACGCAGGGCTATGGGCCAGAAGGTTGAGGGTTTGTCGCCCGACAACCCAAAGGACGCGAGTTTGAATCTCATCATGGACAACTTTATCATTTTAGTTCATTAGCAACTTTTCAACTACTTACCACTTTGCAACTACTTAGCATGATGACTAACTCTAAACCTAACCTTAACCCTTTTAGCTAACCCTTCCTCTAACCCTAACCTTAACCCTTTAACCTAGAATTCACAACATATCAATTTGCAAATTCAGATAATATTGTACATTTTTCAAATTCATAACATGTACTGAACAAAAATATAAATCCGCCATGCAACAATTTGCAGTTACAGTTCATATAAGGAAATCAGTCAATTTAAATAAATGATTGAGGCCCTAATCGATGGATTTCACATGACTGGGAATACAGATATACTGTACATCTTGTCAAAGATACCTTCAAAAAAGGTAGGGGAATGGATCAGAAAACCAGTCAGTATCTGATATGACCACCATTTGCCTCACGCATAGAGTTGATCAGGCTGTTGATTTTGACCTGTGGAATGTTGTCCCACTCCTCTTCAACGGCTTGTGCAAAGTTTCTGGATATTGGTGGGAACTGGAACACGCTGTCGTACACGTCGATCCAGAGCATCCCAAACATGCTCAATGGGTGACGTGTGGTAAGTATGCAGGCCATGGAAGAACTGTGACATTATTAGCTTCCAAGAATTGTGTACAGATCCTTGCGACATGGGGCTGTACATTATCATGCTGAAACATGAGGTGATGGCGGTGGATGAATAGCATTGTATTGGGCCTCAGGATCTCGTCACGGTATCTCTGTGCATTCAAATTGCCATCGATGAAATGCAGTTGTGTAAGTTGTCTGTAGCTTATGCCTGCCCATACCATAACCCCACCACCACGGAGCACTCTCTTCACAATTAAAATCAGCAAACTGCTCACCCACACAATGCCATACACACTGTACTGGGCCATCTGCCATAAAAGGTAATACATAAAAATATAAAAAAATGACAGATACGCACAGTGCCTTTAGAAAGTATTCACACCCCTTGATTTTTCCCACACTTTGTTGTTACAGCATGCATTTAAAATGTATTAAATGTATATATTTTGTGTCACTGGCCTACACACAATACCCCATAATGTCAATGTATTTTGCATTTATTTTACAAATTAATAAAAAATGAAAACCTGAAATATCTTGAGTCAATAATTGTTCAACCCCTTTGTGATGGCAAACCTAAATAGTTTCAGGAGTATAAATGTGCTTAACAAGTCAAATAATAAGTTGCATGGACTCACTCGGTGTGAAATAAGTGTTTTACATGATTTTTGGATGACCACCTCATCTCTGTACTTCACACATACAATTATCTGTAGAACCCCTTAGTCGAGCAGTGGATTTTTCAAACAAAGGTTAAACCACAAAGACCAGGGAGGTTTTCCAATGAACTGACAACACAGAGTCACTACAAAGATAAACTCCTCTCACAGTCAACTGTGTTTATTTTCAGCAAACTTAACATATGTAAATATTTGTATGAACATAACAAGATTCAACCACTGAGACATAAACAGAACAAGTTCCACAGACATGTGACTAACAGAAATTGAATAATGTGTCCCTGAACAAGGGGGGGTCGAAATCAAAAGTAACAGTCAGTATCTGGTGTGGCCACCAGCTGCATTAAGTACTGCAGTGCATCTCCTCCTCATGGACTGCACCAGATGTGCCAGTTCTTGCTCTGAGATGTTACCCAACTCTTCCACCAAGGCACCTGCAAGTTCCCGGACATTTCTGGGGGGAATGGCCCTAGCCCTCTCCCGCCGATCCAAGAGGTCCCAGACGTGCTCAATGGGATTGAGATCCGGATTCTTTGCTGGCCATGGCAGAACACTGACATTCCTGTCTTGCAGGAAATCATGCACAGAACGAGCAGTATGGCTGGTGGCATTGTCATGCTGGAGGGTCATGTCAGGATGAGTCCGCAGGAAGGGTACCACATGACGGAGGAGGATGTTGTATCTGTAACGCACAGCGTTGAGATTGCCTGCAATGACAAGCTCAGCCTGAGGATGCTGTGACACACCTCCCCAGACCATGACGGACCCTCCACCTCCAAATCGATCTCCAGAGTACAGGCCTCGGTATAACCGTCATTCCTTCGATGATAAACGCGAATCCGACCATCACCCCTGGTGAGACAAAACCGCGACTCGTCAGTGAAGAGCACTTTTTGCCAATCTATCTATCAATGTGCTTGGTGGGTGCAATATGAAACAAACTGCACATGTTGATGTCCAACCACAAGCTCTGATCTCGTCAATTCAGGTGTCTTTTCTTGTTCCATCCTAGTGTCTTCCAAAAATGAGGAAGGAACTAGTGTGTGGCAATGTAGCCAACCATAAGAAGAAGTTGATCAAAATGTATCAACGGCTATTCTAATTTCTGTCTTTGTACATTTCTCTAGAATCTTTCTCTGTTTTTCTCTGTGACGGCGTGGAGGGGTTTGTCAGAACGACTGTAGTTATAGAGAAAGTCACTTGTATGTGGGAACAGAATGGAGCACACCTTGTTCAGTTTGCTACTATGTAAGTACTGAGTTAGTGTTTGTATATGAACACTTATTACCTGATTTACTAAGAATTTAAGGGAAAAAGGAATAAGACATTAATATAAATGGTGTTTTATCCCTTATTGAGAACATTGCAAACGCTTAGTAAACAGCACTAAAAGGAAATTGCAGCAAATATGGTGTAGGAATATATGAAGCGAGAGTGAGTGACCACTTTACCTTGATGTTGTATCTCCATGGGAGCTTTTCTAGCTGATGCCATGCAGACCTGGTTAGCGTGGTGATGTGCATTTAACCAGGTCATCACTCAGGAACTAAAGAGTGGTGTTAAATCAGTGGTTGCAAAATGTGCTGTCAATGACAATGAATATAAAATGCAATATTTGTTGGATGTGTTGTAGTATTATTGTAAATGGTTGAGGGTTCCTTCACTACAGTTATAGTAAACTGTGCTAAAAAGTTAATGAGTGGTGTTTTGGATCTCTGTACTCTCTCTGGGAAGTCAGTGCCATTTATGGGAAGTCAGGTGCCAACATGGGAAGTCAGTGGACATTTAAAGCTGCAGTATGTAATCGAAAATACCACAAAATTGTCAGCCTGTGCTTGTTGTGGTATACGGCTGAGGGATGGGGCTAAAGAAATTAATTCATCTACATTGTTTACAATAATTGTAATAAAATAACCATATTATAGGTTATGATGGAATAAGACAGTTGTACTAAGCTAATGAGGGAATTCAAAATTCTACTCTTCAAGAATAAATGGCTATGTTTCATTTAAAAGTGCAAAAATCGATGTAGCTAAAAAAAAAAGAAGTACAGTATGGATTTAGTAAACAGTGACATGAATATGGCATGCTATTTATTTCAAGCTAATATTGGAATATTGTGACTTTCTTTGTTGTAGTGCTGAGTACACACATCTACTCTGGACATTCTGACGATGACGATGGTAGTTATTTGTACACTTGATCAAGCCTTCATCTCTTGATGCTTCATCATATTCCTTTGTTTGTGATTTTTTAAATGTGCTTTTGAGTGTTAACATGTTAACAAGGAACAAATAACATGTGTAAAGTAATTGTTTCATGCTGGTTTTATTTTGTGCAGGACCGGCAAAGGCTGTTCTGACCAAACAACCCAAATCCTCCCAGATATTCAGTGGAGAATCTGTCACTCTCAGATGTAACATACAGAGGGGAGAAGTCACTGACTGGAAATACACATGGCGCAAGGATGGTGTAGACTTCCTTAGTAGGAAGCATGAATATGAGATCAGTGAGGTTAAGACTTCAGACAGTGGTGACTACAGGTGTCTGGGTACACATGTTGATCAGAAGAAGCATTCTAAGTGGAGTGATATAGTCAGACTGACAGTGACAGGTAAGTCATCTTATCTCTCATTCACAACAGTGCCTCCATGCCCATAACCACTTGACATTGGGCCCCATTTTAATGAGGCTATTTCATCATTTTAAAAAGGTCTGCATACAGTGGTTGCTCCACTAAAGGTTTTGCGATTATGCTGCGGTACTTCAAGGTAATTTGTGGTTTAGTACGGTACCCTGCGTCACGACTTCATTGCTCCAGACCAGCGCAAGGGGGAGTTAGAGCACTGATTATGCTTTTGGGTCCAACTGTGTCTCTAACTGGCAATGAATGGGCGACATAAACCTAAATAGAAACTGATAATTGTTCACGACTTCGGTGTTGCTTACCAAAACTGTTACACTAAGGTTTTTATTATTTTATTTTGTTAGGATTATTTTGCTCTTACTGTAGTAGTTTAGGCCACTCCCGACCAGTCACATTGTACAGCTCCTGAGTGGCGTAATGGTTTAAGCCACTGCATAGCAGTGCAAGTTGTGTTGCTATAGATGCTGGTTCAATACCTGTGCTGTCCTTGACTGGGAGAACCATGAAATGACTAGCTTTTTGGTTTCTCTCCCTCTAAAAACATAAATAAATCATTCTAAATAACAAACTGGCTTTATTTACACATTAGTAACATTGTCTCACCCCATAATCAAGAATGGCCATTTTCTCGCTCATTTTACATTATTTGAAAACGAAAAAATCTCCAAAATATCGGTATTTTCCAAAATATTGTTATTTTTTAAACAAAGTGATTATTATTAATTTAGAATTATATAAAAGCCCCATGGATATTCTCACAGATATATTATTAACACTGTTATAGGACAATATATATTGGTCATATTGGTCATATTAGTCATGGCTACAGAGTGGCGCACAATGGGATTACCTTGCAGTTCTCCAGCTGTATCTATTGAAAGTGAACGAGGTTCAAGGCACGAGGGCAGGGGGCACTGGATGGGCCGCAGAGCCGCACCAGAAGATGGACCTAGCCAATGAGGAAGGGAGATGGACAATGGATCCCCACCCCACGACACTGGGTAGCACAGAGCAACACTAGGGAACTAGGGAAATGTTCCCACTGTTCTTCGTGCCAGGCTGCCCGTTCAAAGTAAAACAATGTAACTAATAATGGCATCTTTATGCTTTCATTAATAAAATAATGAAAAAAATACTCTTTCAAAATGCCAATGTTTATTTAGATATGGATCCAAAATGAATTACTATGGGAACAAAATATCACTGAATTACAGATATCCTCCAATCCTCTATACAGTGGGGGAAAAAAGTATTTAGCCAGCCACAAATTGTGGAGGTCTGTAATTTTTCATCATAGGTACACTTCAACTTTTTTTTAAATCCAGAAAATCACATTGTAGGATTTTTAATGAATTTATTTGCAAATTATGGTGGAAAATAAGTATTTCGTCAATAACAAAAGTTTATCTCAATACTTTGTTATATACCCCTTGTTGGCAATGATAGAGGTCAAACGTTTTCTGTAAGTCTTCTCAAGGTTTTCACACACTGTTGCTGGTATTTTGGCCTATTCCTCCATGCAGATCTCCTCTAGAGCAGTGATGTTTTGGGGCTGTTGCTGGGCAACACGGACATTCAACTCCCTCCAAAGATTTTCTATGGGGTTGAGATTTGGAGACTGGCTAGGCCACTCCAGGACCTTGAAATGCTTCTTACGAAGCCACTTCTTTGTTGCCCGGGCGGTGTGTTTGGGATCATTGTCATGCTGAAAGACCCAGCCATGTTTCATCTTCAATGCCCTTGCTGATGGAAGGAGGTTTTCACTCAAAATCTCACGATACATGGCCCCATTCATTCTTTCCTTTACACCGATCAGTCGTCCAGGTCCCTTTGCAGAAAAACAGCCCCAAAGCATGATGTTTCCACCCCCATGCTTCACAGTAGGTATGGTGTTCTTTGGATGCAACTCAGCATTCTTTGTCCTCCAAACACGACGAGTTGAGATTTTACCAAAAAGTTATATTTTGGTTTCATCTGACCATATGACATTCTCCCAATCTTCTTCTGGATCATCCAAATGCTCTCTAGCAAACTTCAGACGGGCCTGGACATGTACTGGCTTAAGCAGGGGGACACGTCTGGCACTGCAGGATTTGAGTCCCTGGCGGCGTAGTGTGGTAGGCTTTGTTACTTTGGTCCCAGCTCTCTGCAGGTAATTCACTAGGTCCCCCCGTATGGTTCTGGGATTTTTGCTCACCGTTCTTGTGATCATTTTGACCCCACAGGAGCCCCAGATCGAGGGAGATTATCAGTGGTCTTGTATGTCTTCCATTTCCTAATAATTGCTCCCACAGTTGATTTCGTCAAACCAAGCTGCTTACCTATTGCAGATTCAGTCTTCCCAGCCTGGTGCAGGTCTACAATTTTGTTTCTGGTGTCCTTTGACAACTCTTTGGTCTTGGCCATAGTGGAGTTTGGAGTGTGACTGTTTGAGGTTGTGGTCAGGTGTCTTTTATACTGAGAACAAGTTCAAACATGTGCCATTAATAAAGGTAACGAGTGGAGGACAGAGGAGCCTCTTATAGAAGAAGTTACAGGTCTGTGAGAGCCAGAAATCTTGCTTGCTTGTAGGTGACCAAATACTTATTTTCCACCATAATTTGCTAATAAATTCATTAAAAATCCTACAATGTGATTTTCTGGAATTTCTTTCCTCATTTTGTCTTTCATAGTTGAAGTGTAACTATGATGAAAATGACAGGCCTCTCTCATCTTTTTAAGTGGGAGAACTTGCACAATTGGTGGCTGACTAAATACTTTTTTGCCCCACTGTACATAATTATTGGAGGAGAGTCACGTCATATTTTTCGATATACTGTAGGCCTACCATGGGCGACATGAGTCACACTAGTGTTGAGTAATGTGCTGTAAAAGGGGTGTAGGTCTTATTTATTTAAAGAGTATATTGAAGTTAGAAGCAATATGATTTGAAGCAATAGCCTACAACTATTTTAGCACCGTTTCGCACTACTCTGAGACAAGCATGGGGACTGGTCTTGATAAATCAATGACATTTTTATTTTTACTGAATCTCCTTTTGGGTATTGGTTAGACTACAATTACGGTGTAGAAATGTTATGCTCTTAGTGTAACCTTTATTAAACTACGCAAGTCAGTTAATATCTTGGTGACAGTATTTTCACATCCGGATGAAAAGCATGCCCAAATTCAACTGCCTGATACTCACTCCCAGAAGATAAGATATGCATATTATTATTAGTATTGGATAGAAAACACTCTGAAGTTTCTAAAACTGTTTGACTCATGTTTGTGAGTATAACAAAACTTATTTAGCAGGCGAAACCCCGAGGACAAACCATTCAGATCTCTTTTTTGAGGTTACTCTTTTCAATGGGGTTTCATTGGGAATCCAGATTTCTAAGGGACCTACTTGCAGTTCCTACCGCTTCCACTGGATGTCAACAGTCTTTAGAAATTGTTTGAGGTTTTTCCTTTGTGTAATGAAGAAGTAGCCCTGTTCAGAATGAGGGTCACTTCAAGTGTACTGATAGATAGAGGCGAGTGACCAGAAAGCTAGCTACAGTTTGTTTTCCTCCTGAACACAGATCATCCCGTCTTCAATTTTATCGATTATTTACGTTAAAAATACCTAAAGTTTTATTACAAAAGTAGTTTGAAATGTTTTGGCAACGTTTACAGATATTTTGCAGTCACGTTGCGCATGTTGGAACAGGTGTTTTTCTGGATCAAACACGCCAAATAAATGGACATTTTGGATATATGCAGACGGAATTAATCGAACAAAAGGACCATTTGTGATGTTTATGCGACATATTGGAGTGCCAACAAAAGAAGCTCGTCAAAGGTAAGGCATGAATTATGTTTTTATTTCTGCGTTTTGTGTCGCGCTGCAGGGTTGAAATATGCTTTTCTCCCTTTGTTTACGGAGGTGCTATCCTCAGATAATAGCATCGTTTGCTTTCGCCGAAAAGCCTTTTTGAAATCTGACATGTTGGCTGGATTCACAACAATTGTAGCTTTAATTTGGTATCTTACATGTGTGATTTCATGAAAGTTTGATTTTTATAGTAATTTATTTGAATTTGGCGCTCTGCATTTTCACTGGCTTTTGGCCAGAGAGGTTATATCCCAGAGAGGTTAAGAAATAATTTACAATTTACAATTTACAAGGACAGCCTACTCCTGAACCCCAGTCTCCAGCGTGCCCGCACGACAAGGGGATTCTTTAGCTAAATAGCCCAGTATGGTAGCCTACTCCTGACCGCCACGTTGTACAGCGCCATATTTTCCGATCCATACTAACGAAAACCCAGAGGGTTTTTTGTTTTTCTTTGAATAGAGACACAATAATATTAATCAAATTAATCCCAAACTCTAAAATTAATTGGAAAGGTAGATACAAATTATTTGTTACATTGTGGTTACAATAAAGAATGTAAACAAGATGCTGTGTTTTTATTTACAGTAGTGATGGACTGCTGGTGGCATTTTGAAAACAGGTTTTCAAACACTTGTAGCCCGATTAGCAGGACAATAGACTCTTTATAGCCCGGTTACTGTAGATGTGAACATCCCCCTACCTGCAATGTATTCGATGCTTAAGTACTCTGAAGTGTTACATTTCTAACTCAAAACAGCAATACAGTATTTCTTCATCAACGTCTTTATGCTTTCGTTAATAAAATAACTAGAAAAAAGACATTCAAAATGCAGATGGTTATTTAAACTACATTTTAGTTGCACTTCCACCCAGCTCCAAGACCACGGGTAAAACCTTGCTGAAACCTTGATCAATCTATTTTTTGCATTGTATTATTGTCAATTTCTCTTGCCAAAAAACGTCTTGATGGCCTTGAGTAGTTCTTATTTGCTTGTAGGCTTGGCAGAGATACGGATTTAAATCAGGAGACCTACATGTAGAAATAAATAAATATTTTTTTTTAGAAATACTGTAGGACTACCGTAGGTGTTGTAGGTCTTTGATTTATTTATTTTTATCTAACCTTTATTTTACTTCATAAAGGTCTACTTACTCTGCTGGCGTCTTGACCCAGTTTATGCCCTCATTTGCAATGCAAATCTGTGTGGCTGTCACGACTTCCGCCGATGTCGGCTCCTCTCCTTGCTCCATTTCTCATATGTCCATTTGTTTTGTCTTGTTCCATACACACCTGGTTTTCATTCCCAAATCAATCAACATGTATTTAGTCCTCTGTTCCCCATCATGTCTTTGTGTGTAATTGTTTATTGTTACGTGATTATTTTGTCAGGCACTGCACTTTTGTATTAGACAGTGTTTGTGGCACTAGTCTGTTTTATGTGCTGTCGTTGTTGACCGGTATTAAAGTGCGCCTGTTTAATATACTCCGCTCTCCTGCACTTGACTTCGCCTCCCATATACACGCCTTACAGCGGCAGTGTGTTTTGTGTCATTGTCTGCATTTGGAGAAGAAAAAAATAAGTTCAGCCTAACAGCCAACAACATTAGGTACAATACTATAAATATACATGTACATAGGCCTAAAAATGATAAAATATTGCTATAATCCTACCTTGAAAGAAACGATGTCGTCCCAGAAACACTTTTCTGACATAGGGGCCAGCATATCTCTTGATGATTTCTTCCTCAAAGACATCTCGGGCCATGATACCTGAAAATGGAGGCAACAGTGAATTGCCAAACTTACCATCAAATATGGGCTGGGTCCCTGGTGAGAAATTGCCCCCCAGACATGGAGTTTGAGTGGATGCTTGGGCTTGCTTGCCCTTCTTCCTTTTTTTCTATAGCAATTTTGAGCAAAATGCTCAAGGGCCACGGTTGATTCGTCTGTGAAGAAGACATCATTGAATGTCTCGGCAGCTTTGATCCATGCCTGTGTTACATCTGCGCTTGTCACGCCCTCCACTTCTCCTCCTTTGTCTCCCCAACCTGCTGCCACTCCCCCAGTGCTCTCTTCCTCTCTGTCTCTCTGTGTGTGTGTGATTGTGTGGGCGGAGACAAGTGTGGTGGAGGCAGAGCAGATCCCCACCAGTTGCAACCTGTTCCATAATCAAGACCTCTACAAATACTCAGCCATGCCACATCCACACTGCCAGATCGTAACCTCTGCTCAGTCAGTCTGCGTTTTTAGCCGTTTGTTCCTGCATAGATCATGTTTTCGTGTTGTGCCTCTTTTCCCTTGCCTGACGCTGGGAAAACAGTTTTATCTGCTCTGACTCTGGTCCCTGTCTCTAGTCTCATGTCTAGTCAGTCCTGCTACCCTGTCCTGGACCCCCCACTCTTCAGCTTCCTTGGATTCCTCTCCGGACGTGCTTACCCAACCCCATCCCTCGCTCCAGCCTCAGCCTACCTAACCTTATCCCAGTCTTCTTGTCTGAGTCTGCTCTTGGGTTCACTTGCTCCACTATGCATAACAGCCTGGGCCTGCAGGAAGCAAAGTTCTTTGTTTGTCAGACGAATCATCACATCGAAACTAGAGAACAGTACAAAACAAGCGAACACACATGGTTAATGTTCTGAAAACCCCCCGATATATATATGTATATAAAACATGTCTTACCGAGCGTTTACATAAGTCCATGCAAGTTTCTTCAACTGTCTTTTGACTGTGATTATAGAGATGTTGGGGTTGCCATCGACTCATTCAGTGAGTCGATGTCTTGAATAGTCTCGCTGGAAACGGAATACAATGTAAAAATGTGCAGCACATGGTTAAGATTTATTTATGCATTATTTTTTAGCATTATTAGGCCTATTTTTCAGTATTGTCACCTACTGTACCTGTTCATATGCCACTGTAATCGATGGGGGCTTAGGGCTGTACCATTCTGCTCATCTGATGAAGGTGCACATGGATCAGATTCAAACTTTTAAGACCGAGATCGAGTCATTGAAGACAGACCAGCAGAAAGAGAAATATTATCTGAGGGCAAAGATACGGGCGACAGCTGATGCATTGGTCCAGAGCCAGGCGGCATTGGCGGAGAGTCAGGCGGAGAATGGCGCGTTGAAGGGGGCGTGGAATAAGATGGAGTCACAATTCATGCCAGGCACACCTGCGAGCTCTGGAACTCCATATCTGACATTGAGAGTCAACATACCTGGTGGGTTCATCAGGTCGTCGGTTCACCCTGACATTTCCATTCCTCTTCAGACAACAGAACTTGATCAACTGCTCACCAGGCACAGAAAGGGCCGTCCGGACCGTTCTGCTGTTCTGCTATAGCCTAATAAACACATGCAGGTGGCTTATATCTTCAAAAAGCTTTAAATGTTTTATTATCCAAATGTACAGTACTGTATCTTCATCTGCATCTTTATGCCTTTGGTAATAAAATAATGATAAAAATACTCTTTCAAAATACCGATGTTTATTTAGATATGGATACATAACAAATTACTATGGTAATAAATATTACTGAATTACAGAAATATTGGAACAAAGTTGTCTAATGAAGGTAAACAAATAGTTGCTTACAGGACAATACTCTTTCAAACACACATGGTCACGTCGTATAGTGCCATTATGGCTATTAGCAGGTAGCTGGACAATAGGCTTGCCTAAAAGGAGGGTAGGGGGAGAATTCTATAGTCAAATTTCTTAGTTAGGTTGGCCGTGATTGGTTGCAATTTCAGTTTAATCCATCAGAAAAGACAAAACGACTAATACATCAAAAAGTATTATTATTACTATGTATCACATCTGACCGTGATTGGGAGTCCCATAGGGCGGCGCACAATTGGCCCAGCGTTTCTCTGAAATAAATGTTTTGGCCTTTGGCCTTTTATTCAGATTACAATCGCTCACTTTAGTTTTTTTGAAAACAAAATAACCTCCAAAATGTGTATATATTGAAGCAACATCTCAAGACATCAGTCAGGAAGTTAAAGCTTGGTCGCAAATGGGTCTTCCAAATGGACAATGATCCCAAGCATACTTCCAAAGTTGTGGCAAAATGGCTTAAGGGCAACAAAGTCAAGGTATTGGAGTGGCCATCACAAAGCCCTGACCTCAATCCCATAGACAAATGTGTGGGCAGAACTGAAAAAGCGTGTGCGAGCAAGGAGGCCTACAAACCTGTTACACCAGCTCTGTCAGGAGGAATGGGCCAAAATTCACCCAACTTATTGTGGGAAGCTTGTGGAAGGCTTCCTGAAACATTTGATCACAGTTAAACACTTTAAAGGCAATGCTACCAAATACTAATTGAGTATGTGTAAACTTGTAACCCACTGGGAATGGAATGAAAGAAATAAAAGCTGAAAAAAATCATTCTCTCTACTGTTAATTCTGGCATTTCACATTCTTAAAATAAAGTGGGGATCCTAACTGATTTAAGACAGGGAATTTTTACTAGGATTAAATGTCAGGAATTGTGAAAAACTGAGTTTAAATGTATTTGGTTAAGGTGTATGTAAACTTCCGACTTCAACTGGACCTTTACCAACACCGCTCTGTATTTTGATACTTTGTGCTTCAAATCCTATTGCTTCTAACTTCAATAAGTTCTTTAAATAAATAAGACATACACCACTTTTAACAGCACATTACTCATGTGGGACTCATGTCGCCTATGGTAGGCCTACAGTATATCGAAAAATATGGCGTGACTCTCCGCCAATAATTACATATAGAGGATTGGAGGATTCTAAACTAAAACCAAAAGCTGCCTCATTGGTCTCCCGGTGGCGGCTGGCACGGGTATCGAATCTGAATCTGTAGGTTCGATACGTAGCGTTCGATACGAAAGACTGTTAACTGATTGGTACACTAACAGCATTTGTCTTCATTTAACTTAAAACCTCTTAAGGAAGCTGCGAATTTTCTTTTTGTTAAAAATCGCGCAACATTTCAGCGCCCTGCTACTCATGCCAGGACTATAGTATATGCATATGATTCGTATGTGTGGATAGAAAACACTCAGACGTTTCTAAAACTGGTTAAATCACGGCTGTGACTATAACAGAACATGCGTTTCATCGAAAAGTGCAGGAAAATCTGATCACTGAAAATGGGAAAATATATCCATGCGCAACTTCAACCAATTGTTAAAAGTGACCCACATTAACCTGTTGCCTCTACTTGGGACGCTTGCGTCCCAACTAGAGCTCTGGAAATGCAAATGCGCTACGCTAAATGCTAATAGTATTAGTTAAAACTCAAAAGTTCATTAAAATACACATGCAGGGTATCAAATTAAAGCTACACTCGTTGTGAATCCAGGCAACAAGTCCGATTTTTAAAATGCTTTTCGGCGACAGCATGAGAAGCTATTATCTGATAGCATGCACCAATACACTACAACAGAAAAGCACAGCAGGGGACGTAAACAAAATAATTAGCATTTCGGCGTTCCACAAACCGCACAATAAAATAGAAAACAGTCATTACCTTTCACCATCTTCTTTGTTGGCACTCCTAGATGTCCCATAAACACTATTGGGTCTTTATTTCGATTAAATCGGGCCATATAAAGCCAAGATATCGTTATATGTAGACTGTGTGATAAACGAAAAAAACAGCGATTTCACAACGTAACGTCATTTTTTAAAATTCAAAAAGTAGACGATAAACTTTCACAAAACACTTCGAAATACGTTTGTAATGCTACTTTAGGTATTAGTAAACGTTAATAAGCGATAAAAATCATCCGTAGGCGATGTAAATATCATTAGCTGTCGTCTTGGAAAAAATTTCAGGAGAGAGCTCTTCCGGAATGATCTGGGCGGAGACCGGAGGTAAGCGGTGCCCCTCTTTCGGTTCAACCAAGAATCAAAGATGATTAAATTCACAAGACTCTAGACAACATGGGGATGCTGTGGGAGTTGAATGCTCGGTCTTATCTAATTCGGCTCACTGTTAACAATTGCTGGAAGTGGCGCAAGGATATTTATTTCCATTTTCTGTGATCAGGTTTTCCTGCGCTTTCCGATGTAACGCACGTTATGTAATAGCCACAGTCGTGATTTAACCAGTTTTAAAAACGTCCGAGGGTTTCCTATCCACACATTCTAACCATATGAACGTACTATATTCCTGGCATGAGTAGCAGGGCGCTGAAATGTTGCGCGATTTTTAACAAAATGTTCAAAAAAGTAGAGGGTCGACTGAAGAGGTTAAATGGAGCAGAGGTTGCAATACCTACAGCTTCCACACGATGTCAACAGTCTTGTCATTTGTCTCAGATTTGTTTCTTGGTCAAACCGAAACAAGGGAGCCGATTTCCTCCGGTCTCCGACAAGGTGTTTTGGTTGAGAAATATCCGGACATGATTTCAAGACGTGAAGCTAAAGAATATACATCGCCTCGTGATCATTTTGATAGATTATTAACGTTTACTAATACCTAAAGTTGCATTACAAAAGTATTTCGAAGTGTTTTGTGAAAGTTTATCGTCAACTTTTTTTATTTAATGTTATGGAGCATGCGAATTTTCGCAGTCTTTAAAAAAAATTGCGCAACATTTCAGCGCCCTGCTATTCATGCCAGGAATATGGTACGTTCATTTGGTTAGTTTGTGTGGAAAGGAAACAGTCAGACCTTTCCAAAAGTGTTTAAATCACGCCTGTGCCATTTACAGAACGTGCGTTTCGGTCGAATAGGTCATGAAAATCTGTTCACTGAAAGTGTAAAAATATATTCTTCCGCGCCTGCAGAGCCGCGTTCTCATTGGCTACAGCTTCCCCATGCTGTCTAGAGTTACGTCATTAGTTTCGCAATTGATTCTTGGTCTAACCCAAACAAGAGAACTACTTTCCTACTGCCACCGCCCAGATTTTCGAGCGACCATTTTCAAACATGTTTTTCTCCACGGACCAGCTAACGATTTCACACGGTCTCCTGAGGTATTTTATCGCTTATTAACGTGTACTAATACCTAAAGTAGCATTACAAAAGTATTTCGAAGTGTTTTGTGAAAGTTTATCGTCGACTTTTGGCATTTTAAAAAATGACGTTACGTTATAAAATGCTAATTTTTTACTCCAATTCCAAGGTATTCCTAGCTCGATATCTAGGCTATATATGGACCGATTTAATCGAAAAAAGACCCTAAATGATGTTTATGGGACATCTAGGAGTGCCAAGAATGAAGCTCGTCAAAGGTAAGGAATGTTTTATATTTTATTTCAGCCTTTTCGTTTGCGAGCGCTAACGAAAAATCTGTCGTTTTTGTGATGCTGCATTTATGTGAGGTTGCATGGTACAGATAATAGCGTCTCATGCTTTCCCCGAAAAGCATTTTACAAATCTGACTTGGTGAATAGATTCACAACGAGTGTAGCTTTAATTTGGTATATTGGATGTCAATTTTTATGACATTTTGATTTTTATCATAAACTATGCGTGGTGCACTTGAAATTTCAGAAAATTCGATTCCCTATGGGGAAGCGCTTCCATAACAAGTTAAAAAAATGACGTTACGTTAAAAAACGCTATTTTTTTCGTTGATCACACACTCTTCATAGATCGATATCTAGGCTATATATGGACCGTTTTAATCGAAAAAAGACCCAAAAATGATGTTTATGGGACATCTAGGAGTGCCAAGAAAGAAGCTTGTCAAAGGTAATGAATGTTTTATATTTTATTTCTGCGTTTTGGGTAGCCCCGGCTATCGCAAAATCTGTCGTTAGGTGACGTTGCAGTATTTTGGGGGTACATGCTATCAGATAATAGCTTCTCATGCTTTCGCCGAAAAGCATTTTACAAATCTGACTCAGTGGATAGATTCACAACGAGTGTAGCTTTAATTCACTACCTTGAATGTGTATTTTAATTAACGTTTAATGACAGTTTGAGTTTTATCAAAAACTATAGGTGGCGCTCTGAAACTCCGCTGAGTGATGTTCCTGCCAGGGAACTGTATTCTGCTACATCCTTAAGAAGTTTTAATAATAATACAAATAATATATACAGTACCAGTCAAAAGTTTGGACACACCTACTCATTCCAGGGTTCTTCTTGATTTTGACTATTTTCTACATCGTAGAATAATTGTTAAAAGTGAATTTGTGGAATTTCTTTCCATTTAAATGCGTTTGAGCCAGTTGTGTTGTGACAAGGTAGGGTGGTATACGGAAGATAGCCCTATTTGGTAAAAGAGCAATTCCATATTATGGCAAGAACAGCTCAAATAAGCAAAGAGAAACGACAGCTCACCATTACTTTAAGACACAAAGGTCAGTCAATACAGAACATTTCAAGAACTTTGAAAGTTTCTTCAAGTGCAGTTGCAAAAATCATCAAGCTCTATGATGAAACTGGCTCTCATGTGGACCGCCACAGGAAAGGAAGGCCCAGAGTTTCCTCTGCTGCAGAGGATAAGTTCATTAGAGTTACCAGCCTTTGAAATTGCAACCCAAATAAATGCTTCACAGAGTTCAAGAAACAGACACCTCTCAACATCAACTGTTTAGTGGAAACTGTGTGAATCAGGCCTTAATGGTCAAATTGCAGCAAAGAAACCACTATTATAGGACAATAATAAGAAGAGATAATAATAA
The DNA here is from genome assembly GCF_034236695.1 of Oncorhynchus nerka. Classification (NCBI taxonomy): domain Eukaryota; kingdom Metazoa; phylum Chordata; class Actinopteri; order Salmoniformes; family Salmonidae; genus Oncorhynchus; species Oncorhynchus nerka. Next base: position 44,437,611 of record NC_088403.1, on the reverse strand, counting down.
GAAGAGACTTGCTTGGGCCAAGAAAGACGAGCAATGGACATTAGACCGGTGGAAATCTGTCCTTTGGTCAAATGAGTCCAAATTTGAGATTTTTGGTTCCAACCACTGAGTCTTTGTGAGACACAGAGTAGGTGAATGGATGATCTCCGCATGTGTGGTTCCCACCGTGACTCATGGAGGAGGAGGTGTGATGTTGAGGGGGTGCTTTGCTGGTGACACTCTTTGTGATTTATTTAGAAATCAAGGCACACTTAACCAGCATGGCTACCACAGCATTCCACAGCGACACGCCATCCCATCTGGTTTGGGCTTAGTGGGACTATCATTTATTTTTCAACAGGACAATGACCCGACACACCTCCAGGTTGTGTACGGGCTATTTTACCAAGAAGGAGTGTTATGGAGTGCTGCATCAGAAGACCTGGCCTCCACAATCACCCCACCTCGACCCAATTGAGATGGTTTGGGATGAGTTGGACCGCGGAGTGAAAGAAAAGCAGCCAACAAGTGCTCAGCATATGTGGGAACTCCTTCAAGACTGCTGTAAAAGCATTCCAGGTGAAGCTGGTTGAGAGAATGCCAAGAATGTGCAAAGCTGTCATCAAGGCAAAGAGTGGCTATTTTGAAGAATCTAAAATCTAAAATATATTTAGATTTGTTCAAAACTATTTTGGTTCCCGCATGATTCCATGTATGTTATTTCATAGTTTTCAAGTCTTCACTATTATTCTACAATGTAACGAATAAAGAAAAACCTTTGAATGAGTAGGTATGTCCAAACTGTTGACTGGTACAATATATAAACTATATAGTTTATGTATTAATTTGTTATCACGCATGTATCCAGATGTTTTGATATTCTGCTTTTTGTTTTCTTAGCTCTTCCTGAAACTACACTGACCGTATATCTAAACCCTGCATACACTGGAGAGACAGTAACTCTGACATGTTCAGTCGGCAGTGGCTGGAGCTATAAATGGTACAAAGACAACACTAAGAAAGTAGTGACCTTGTCTGGCAGACACACTACAACAGGAACCAACTTCACCATCAGGAGAGCTGCTGATTCTGACCAGGGTTTTTACTGGTGTCAGGGAGAGATCCAGTCCAGATCCATATCATCCATCATCAGTGATCCTGTCACAATCACTGTGAAAGGTGAGTTACTTTACTTAGTTTTTTATCATACAAATGGACACTTTATATTGAGTCACTCAATGGTCTGTGTGGTCGATGTGTCCATATGAAATGGTCTGTGTGTCCATATGAATGTAAAAAAGTATAGTTACGGTACTAACTACAGAAGTCAGAACACTTTTGTAATGGCACCGTAGAAGATGGCTGCCGATTTCGTCTCTTAGGGGGAGCATTTTCACTTTTGGATGAATAGCGTGCCCAGACTGAACTGCCTCCTACTCTGTCCCAGATGCTAATATATGCATACTATTATTGGTATTGGATAGAAAACACTCTGAGGTTTCTAAAACTGCTTGAATGATGTCTGTGAGTAAAACAAAACTCAAAAACCTGAGAAGTAATCCAAACAGGAAGTGAGAAATCGATTTTCAAAACTGTGCCTATTGAAATCCCAGTGAGATATGGGCTAGGGCTTCCACTAGATGTCACCGTCTTCAGAAACTGGTTTGAGGATTCTACTATAAAGGAGAGGCTCATAATAGCTCTTTGAGTGAGTGGTCTGGCAGAGAGCCTCGGTCTCATGACGTGCACTCCCGACAGAGTTTGCTATCGTTCTAATGCTTTTCTTCAGACAATGAAATTCTCCGGTTGGAACCTTATTGATGATTTAAGTTTTAAAAATCCTACAGATTGATTGCATACATCATTTGACATGTTTCTACTGACTGTAATGGAACTTTTCAAGTTTTTGTCTGGAGGAAGTGCTCGTGCCTCATGAAGATGGATTATTGGGCTGAACACGCTAACAACAAGTGGCTAAATGATGGGCTTTATGGAACTTTATGGAACAAATCAGTAATTTATTGTCGAACTGGGTTTCCTGGGAGTGCCTTCTGATGAAGATCATCAAAGGTAAGTGAATATTTATAGTGTTTTTTCTAGCCAAAATTTTCTAGTTTTTTCTAGCCAAAATGGCCAATATTTCTTTGGCTGGATTGGGCTCTGAGCGCCGTTCTCAGATTATGCTTTTTCCGAAAGTTAAAAAAATCTGACACAGCGGTTGCATTAAGGAGAAGTCTATCTTTAATTCTGTGAATAACACTTGCATCTTTTATCAATGTTTATTATGAGTATTTCTGCAAAATCACCGGAGGTTTTGGAATCAAAACATTACTGCACGTAACGCGCCAATGTAAACTGAGATATTTGGATATAAATATGCACATTATCAAACAAAACATACATGTATTGTCTAACATGATGTCATATGACTGTAATCTGATGAAGATCATCAAAGGTTAGTGATTACTTTTATCTATATTTCTGCTTTTTGTGACTCCTATCTTTGGCTGGAAAAATGGCTGTGTGGTTTTTTGACTTGGCTATGACCTAACATAATCATATGTTGTGCTTTCGCTCTAAATCATTTTTTAAATCTGACACCATGGGTAGATTAACAGGATGTTTCTCTTTCATTTAGTGTATTGGACTTGCTTAGGGCTTACTTTTTCGTACATTCTGTTAAAAATCGCGCAACATTTTCAGCGCCCTGCTACTCATGCCAGGAATATAGTATATGCATATGATTAGTATGTGTGGATAGAAAACACTCAGACGTTTATAAAACTGGTTAAATCACGGCTGTGACTATAACAGAACGTGCGTTTCATCGAAAAGTGCAGGAAAATCTGATCACTGAAAATTGGAAAATATATCAATGCGCCACTTGCATGTATTGTCTATGGGAAAGCATATTACCTGGAGCCGAGATTGCAATTCCTACAGCTTCCACACGATGTCAACAGTCTTGTCATTTGCCTAGGATTTGTTTCTTGGTCAAACGAAGAAGAGACAGGCCATTTCTTCAGGTCTCGGACCGGATATTTTGGTTGAGATTTACCCGGACATTATTTCCAGACGTACCCCTATAGAATATACTTCGTCTCGTGATCAATTTGATCGCTTATTAACGTTTACTAATACCTAAAGTTGCATTACAAAAGTATTTCGAAGTGTTTTGTGAAAGTTTATCGTCAACTTTTTTAATTTAAAAAAATGACGTTACGTTATAAGACGCTATTTTTTTCCGTTTATCACACAGTCTTCATAGATCGATATCTAGGCTATATATGGACCGATTTAATCGAAAAAAAGACCCAATAGTGATTATGGGACATCTAGGAGTGCCAACAAAGAAGATGGTCAAAGGTAATGAATGTTTTATATTTTATTTGTGCGGTTTGTGTAGCGCCGACTATGCTAATTATTTTGTTTACGTCCCCTGCGGGTCTTTTGGGGTGTTACATGCTATCAGATAATAGCTTCTCATGCTTTCGCCGAAAAGCATTTTAAAAATCTGACTTGTTGCCTGGATTCACAACGAGTGTAGCTTTAATTCAATACCCTGCATGTGTATTTTAATGAACGTTTGAGTTTTAACTAGTACTATTAGCATTTAGCGTAGCGCATTTGCATTTCCAGATGTCTAGATGGGACGCCTGCGTGTCAGGTAGGAGCAAGAGGTTAACCTCTTGAAGCTATGGGGGCGCTATTTCATTATTGGATAAAAAAACGTTCCCGTTTTAAGCGCAATATTTTGTCACGAAAAGATGCTCGACTATGCATATATTTGGCAGCTTTGGAAAGAAAACACTCTGACGTTTCCAAAACTGCAAAGATATTATCTGTGAGTGCCACAGAACTCATGCTACAGGCGAAACCAAGATGAAACCTCAAACAGGAAATTAGCAGAATTTTTGAGGCTCTGTTTTCCATCGTCTCCTTATATGGCTGTGAATGTGCCATGAACGAGCCTAAGCTCTCTGCCGTTCGTCCAAGGTGTCTGCAGCATTGTGACGTATTTGTAGGCATATCATTGGAAGATTGGCCATAAGAGACTACATTTGCCAGGGGTCCGCCCGGTGTCCTTTGTCTAAATTGGTGCGTAATCTTCAGCTGCAGGCATTTTCCCGTGGGATTCAGAGGGGAAAGCACACTTCCACGAACGATATATCATCGAAGAGATATGTAGAAAAACACCTTGAGGATTGATTCTAAACAACGTTTGCCATGTTTCAGTCGATATTATGGAGTTATTTTGGAAAAAGTTTGGCGTTTTTATAACTGAATTTTCGGGGTTTTTGGTAGCCAAACATGACGCAGAAAATGGACCGATTTCTCCTAAACAAATAATCTTTCAGGAAAAACTGAACATTTGCTATCTAACTGAGAGTCTCCTCATTGAAAACATCCGAAGTTCTTCAAAGGTAAATGATTTATTTGAATGTTTTTCTGGTTTTTGTGAAAATGTTGCCTGCTGATGCTAACGCTAAATGCTAATGCTAGCTATCAATAGCTATCAATACTGTTACACAAATGCAAGTTTTGCTATGGTTGAGAAGCATATTTTTGAAAATCTGAGATGACAGTGTTGTTAACAAAAGGCTAAGCTTGAGAGCTAGCATATTGATTTCATTTCATTTGCGATTTTCATGAATAGTTAACGTTGTGTTATGCTAATGAGCTTGCGGATAGATTTACACAATCCTGGATACAGGTTTTTTTAGTAGCTAAACGTGACGCACAAAATGGAGCGATTTCTCCTAAACAAATAATCTTTCAGGAAAACGGAACATTTGCTATCTAACTGAGAGTCTCCTCATTGAAAACATCCGAAGTTCTTCAAAGGTAAATGATTTTATTTGAATGGTTTTCTGGTTTTTGTGAAAATGTTGCCTGCTGAATGCTAACGCTAAATGCTATGCTAACGCTAAATGCTGCTACACAAATGCTTGTTTTGCTATGGTAGAGAAGCATATTTTTTAAAATCTGAGATGACAGTGTTGTTAACAAAAGGCTAAGCTTAAGAGCTAGCATATTTATTTCATTTCATTTGCGATTTTCATGAATAGTTAACGTTGCGTTATGGTAATGAGTTTGAGCCTGTATTCACGATCCCGGATCCGGGATGGCTCGACGCAAGAAGTTAATTTTCCTGCGTTAAAGTCCCCGGCCACTAGGAGAGCCGCCTCAGGATGAGCGTTTTCCTGTTTGTTTATGGTGGGCTTAGGGCCAGCATCGGTCTGTGGTGGTATGCAGACAGATACGAAAAATACAGATGAAAACTCTCTAGGTAAATAGTGCTGTCTACTGCTTATCATGAGAAACTCTACCAAAGGGAAGCAAAACCTAGAGAGTTCCTTAGATATCGTGCACCAACTGTTGTTTACAAATATACATAGACCGGCTGCTGGTAAGACAATCCTGCCGATAGAGTGCATAACCTGCCAGCTGTACGTTATTAATGTCGTCATTCAGTCACAACTTGGTGAAACATAAGATATTACAGTTTTGAATGTCCCGTTGGTAGGATATCTGAGCTTTTAGTTCATCCCGTTTATTTTCCAACGATTGTACATTGGCTAACAGTACGGAAGACAAAGGCAGATTAGCCACTTGTCACCTGATCCTCACTAGGCACTCCAATCTCCTTCAGTGAAATCTCCATCTCTCTCTCCTGCAAATGACGGGGATGAGGGCCTGTTCGGGTGTCTGGAGTAAATCCTTCTCGTCCTACTCATTAAAGAAAAATGATTTGCCCAATTCAAGGTGAGTAATCGGTGTTCTGATGTCCAGAAGCTGTTTTCGGTCATAAGAGATTGTAGCGGCAACATTACATACAAAAAAGTTACAAACAATGTGAAAAACAAACAAAATAGCACGGTTACCCTTTCTAGGGCAGGGGTTCCGCTAGCGGAACACCTCGACAACATTCCGCTGAAAAGGCAGTGCGTGAAATTCAAAAATATTTTTTTGAAATATGTAACTTTCACACATTAAATCAGAGGGAAAAATACTCTAGACCACCTTTACTCTACACACAGAGATGCATACAAAGCTCTCCATCACCCTCCATTTGGCAAATCTGACCATAATTCTATGCTCCTGATTCCTGCTTACAAGCAAAAATTAATGCAGGAAGCACCATTGACTCGATCATTAAAAAAGTGATCAGATGAAGGAGATGCTAAACTACAGGAATGTTTTGCTAGCACACACTGGAATATGTTCCGGGATTCTTCTGATGGCATTGGGGAGTACACTGCATCAGTCACTGGCTTCATCAATAAGTGCATCGAAGACGTCGTTGCCACAGTGACTGTACGTACATACCCCAACCAGAAGCCATGGATTACAGGCAACATCCGCACCAAGCTAAAGGGTAGAGCTGCCGTTTTCAAGGAGCGGAACTCTAACCCGGAAGTTTATAAGAAATTCTGCTATGCCGACGAACCATCAAACAGGCAAAGCGTCAATAGAGGACTAAGATTGAATCGTACTACACCGGCTCCGATGCTCGTCGGGTGTGGCAGAGCTTGCAAACTATTCTAGACTACAAAGGGAAGCATAGCCGAGTGCTGCCCAGTGACACAAGCCTACCAGATGAGCTAAATAACTTATATGTTCGCTTCGAGGCAAGTAACACTGAAACATGCATGAGGGCATCAGCTGTTCCGGACGATTGTGTGATCACGCTCTACGCAGCCGATGTAAGTAAGACCTTTATTGACCTTTAGGTCAATATTCACAAGACCGCAGGGCCAGACGGATTACCAGGACGTGTACTGCGAACATGTGCTGACCAACTGGCAAGTGTCTTATTTACGTACGTAGAGACTCGAAATTGAGCTCAAGTGCATCCTGTTTCCATTTATCATCCTTGAGATGTTTCTACAACTTGATTGGAGTCCATCTGTGGTAAATTAAATTGTTTGGACATGATTGGAAATTTGAAAAGGTACACACCTGTCTATATAAGATCCCACAGTTGACAGTGCAGAGCTCTACGGAATTGTCCGTAGAGCTGCGAGACAGGATTGTGCCGAGGCACAGATCTGGGGAAGGTTACCAAAAAATGTCTGCAGCAATGAAGGTCCCATCAACAAAGTGGCCTCCATCATTCTTAAATGGAAGAAGTTTGGAACCATCAAGACTCTTCCTCGAGCTGACCGCCCGGCCAAACTGAGCAATCAGAGGAGAAGGGCCTTGTTCAGTGAGTTAACCAAGAACCCGATGGTCGCCCTGACAGATGTCCAGAGTTCCTCTGTGGAGATGGGAGAACCTTCCAGAAGGACAACCATCTCTGCAGCACTCCAGTAATCAGGCCATTCTTGTAGAGTGGCCAGGTGGAAGCAACTCCTCATTAAAAGGCACATGACAGCCCGCTTGAAGTTTGCCAAAAGGCACTTAGAGGACTCTCAAACCCTGAGAAAAACGATTCTCTGGTCTGATGAAACCAAGATGGCACTCCAGAATACCAAGCGTCACAACTGGAGGAAACCTGGCACCATCCCTAAGGTGAAGCATGGTGGTGGCAACATCATGCTGTGGGGATATTGTTCAGCAGCAGGGACTGGGAGACAAGTCAGGATCGAGGGAAAATGAACGATGCAAAGTACAGAGAGATCCTTGATGAAAACCTGCTCCAGAGCACTCAGGATCTCAGACTGGGGCAAAGGTTCACCCTCTAACAGGACAGTGACCCTAAGCACACATCCAAGACAACGCAGGAGTGGCTTCAGGACTCTCTGAATGTCCTTGAGTGACCCAGCCAGAGCCCGGACTTGAACCCGATCAAACATCTCTGGAGTGACCTGAAAATAGCTGGGCACCGACGCTCCCCATCCAACCTGAAGAATCGGAGATTACTCCCCAAATATAGGTGTGCCAAGCTTGTAGCGTCTTACCCAAGAAGAATTGAGGCTGTTTTCTGTTGTGGAAATTCTAATAAATAATGAGTAGAGACAAGGTCAATCACCAATCAGGATATTACTTTATTCAAACCTTATTAACCTCTTCCCTCTACTCGGGACGCTTGCGTCCCAACTAGAGCTCTGGAAATGCAAATGTGCTACGCTAAATGCTAATAGTATTAGTTAAAACTCAAACGTTCATTAAAATACACATGCAGGGTATCGAATTAAAGCTACACTCGTTGTGAATCCAGGTAACAAGTCAGATTTTTAAAATGCTTTTCGGCGAAAGCATGAGAAGCTATTATCTGATAGCATGCAACACCCCAAAAGACCCACAGGGGACGTAAACAAAATAATTAGCATTTCGGCGTTACACAAACCGCACAATAAAATAGAAAACATTCATTACCTTTCACCATCTTCTTTGTTGGCACTCCTAGATGTCCCATAAACACTATTTGGGTCTTTATTTCGATTAAATCGGTCCATATAAAGCCTAGATATCGTTATATGTAGACTGTGTGATAAACGAAAAAAACATCGTTTCAAAACGTAACGTAATTTTTTAAAATTCAAAAAGTCGACGATAAACTTTCACAAAACACTTCGAAATACGTTTGTAATGCAACTTTAGGTATTCGTAAACGTTAATAAGCGATAAAATTCATCAGGAGGCGATGTAAAGATCATTAGCTGTCCGTCTGGAAAAATGTCCGGCTAGAAACTCAACCAAAATATCCGGTCCCAGACCGGAGGAGATACGGTGTCCTGTATGTGTTTGACCAAGAAAAAACTCGAAGGGAAATGACAAGACTCTAGACACCGTGTGGAAGCTGTAGGTACTGCAACCTCAGTCAATTAATTGTGGTTCACGTTTATCAATGGGTTCAAGTAGCTTTATGGATATATTTTCCCATTTTCAGTGATCAGTTTTTCCTGTGCTTTTCGATGTAAATGCCGTTCTGGTAAAGCCACAGCAGTGATTTAACCAGTTTTTTAAACGTCTGAGTGTTTTCTATCCACACAGACTAAGCAAATGCATATACTATATTCCTGGCATGAGTAGCAGGGCGCTGAAATGTTGCACGATTTTTAACAGAATGTTCAAAAAAGTAGAGGGTAGAAGCAACAGGTTAATAAGGGAACACAGAGCAATTGCTTCTACAATAATGAGGCTGGTCAACTCAACACTCCCAAGTGCTGTGGCTAGCAGCTCTGACACAAAGAATACAAAATACATTTTATAGCAAGTCTCCATGACAAACAACAGATGTATGGAATGGGTCACAAGGTGAGACTTGATATATGATCAAGGAGTATCCCCCAGCCAGATAGTATTTGTTATGAAAACTGTTCTTATTGTACAGAGCTTAGGCCCCTAAGACGAGGCTCTGATCTCGTCCATGGTACAGAAACACCAACTACTTATAGGGCTTAAATCAATTGGAGTCCTGAGGCGAGTGAGCCTCTGGGTCATACACTATCCCAGGATAGGTGTAACATCAGAGATGACGTACAATAGTTCCAGACACTGCCCCACACAACTTGTCTCAGACCGTATCTCCTCCAAGGCCAAAGGAGGGAGTGACTGGCACACAGACAAGTATACTTTGCCTAGTATTTTTATAGTATGAAAACGTTCCAACAACAGCTAAATCTATGGATATTACCAAGCATGTTTCCAGATCTTTAAATTATGCTCTTTTCTCACAGCCCTGCCCAAAGCTACACTCAACATAACACCAAACCCTGCATACACTGGAGAGACAGTAACTCTGACGTGTTCAGTGGGGTCTGACAGTGGCTGGAGCTATAAATGGTACAAAGGCAACGCTAAGAAAGTAGTGACCTTGTCTGGCAGACACTCTACAACAGGAGCCACCTTCACCATCAGTAGAGCTACTGAGTCTGACCAGGGTCTCTACTGGTGTCAGGGAGAGATCCAGTCCAGATCCATATCATCAATCATCAGTGATCCTGTCACTATCACTGTGAAAGGTGAGTAATTGTGTGTGTGTGTGTGTGTGTGTGTGTGTGTGTGTGTGTGTGTGTGTGTGTGTGTGTGTGTGGACATCACTGTATATGTCAGCAATCTGATGACCAGATCTTGGTAAGTCAGACAGTTCAGAATGTATACTGTATGTTCAGAAATGGCAACTTATGATATGGTCATGTTGTGGAAAATTCTGATCAACATTATTTTACATTATAAGCTCTGTGATAATGTTTATTTTCTGTGTTGTGTCTGTGCAGAGAGACCTGCGGCTGTTCTGACCCTCCAACCCAACTGGCCCCAGATTTTCAGTGGAGAGACTGTCACTCTCAGATGTGACATACAGGGGGGAGAAGAGATTGATTATGCTTTTTATAACAGTGGGATGTCGGTCTCCACCAAAACAGAGCCTGAGTACAGAATCAGTCCTGCAAAGAATGGTCTATATACCTGTGAAGGTCTTCAGAAAAGAAATGGCTTAAAACACTCCCAGACAAGTAATGTTATACAATTAACTGTGTTAGGTAAGTCTGTTTTTATGGGATTGCAAGAGAAAGAGACAGAATAGTGAGAAAAAGACATAAGGAATGAGGTCAAATAGCAGACAGAGATCAATGATCAATTAGATTTAGATTTTAGGGTAAGGTACTATACCATAATAACAAAATGGGTAATTTTTTTATCTTAAATTATTTGAACATTTAACTCATTTAATCATGTCATTATCCTTTGTAACAGATCAACCCCAAGCTGTCCTAAGTGTCTCTCCTCAGTGGCTGAACCCTGGAGACTCAGTTACTCTGAGCTGTGGGTTTAAAGAGTCATCTACAGGCTGGAGGATCTTCTGGTACCGAACTGTTCCCTACACAGCTGGGTTACTCTCCCTGTCAGATAGGTCCTACTCTGTAGAGCCTCTATCTGGCAAGGGGACTAGTGAAGACTCCTACACTCTGATCCCTGCTGGTTCTAGTCACACAGGAGGATATGTGTGTAGAGCTGGAAGAGGAGACCCAGTTTATGACACACTCTACAGTAAACCTCAGTTTCTCTGGTCAGGAGGTAACTAACCGCATTGTAACTGCATTTAATCACACTTAAGTCCCCCTCATGTGTATATATAACTATAATTTGACTCTGTCACTCTTTGTTTCAGAGCCGCAACCTTCAGTGTCTCTCAAAATGAGACCTAACAGAACTCAACACTTTACATCAAAGTCTCTCTCACTAAGCTGTGAGGAGAAGAGGAATTCTACTGGATGGAAACTGAAGAGATACAGAGAGAAAGCAGTGGAGTCAGGATGTGACTCTAACTGGGGATCAATAGCAGGATCCACATGTACCATCAGATCCACATGTAAAAAGGACAGTGGAGTTTACTGGTGTGAGTCTGGATCAGGAGAGTACAGTAATGCTGTCAACATCACAGTGGCTGGTACGTCTATTGTCCAACATTCACTAACCTTTTTTACATTACAATGTATAATAACGATGTTCAATTCTGTAACTGAATGGGTGCATTTCATAGAATACAAGCTCATCAGATGTTAATATATTGTGAGTGATTACTCCAGATTTACAGTTTTATTGATATATTATGTTACACAGTTGGCCCTCTGATCCTGGAGAGCCCTGCCTATCCCATAACTGAGGGAGACTCTGTCACTCTGCGCTGTACAAATAGATATCAGGAAACAAACCCGAACCCCAAGGTTGATTTCTACAAAGATGGAGTACTCATCAGGAATGAGACCACAGGAGAAATGACCATCCCTGCAGTATCCAAGTCAGATGAAGGCTTCTATAAGTGTACATTTAATGAAGAAGAATCACCAAAGAGCTGGGTGAGAGTGAGAGGTGAGAAAATAATAATGATCACATTACATTTTCATCTATGGTCATCAGAGATTTGTAGTGTTAAAAAGCATACTGTAGGTTTGGAGTTGCAAGCTCAGGCTGGTCATCTGATCTCAAGTCAGTTGCCAAATATATATAAGGTATCTACAGAATTGTTTCACTTTGTCCATTTGTTGTTCTCTCTCCAGGCGTAACTCCTGGACCCTCTACATCAGTCCCAGTAGGAGTGGTTGTGGGCCTGGTTGTTGCTGGTGTTCTACTGACCATTCTCCTGGTACTGCTGTGTCGATATAAAAATGCCAAAGGTGAGACTTTTATAATTTCTCATTAAACCTTTTTGTTCATGTTTAGGAGAAAAAAATTGCAAAAGTTCAAAACATTCATGACCTGATATAATAGTATGCATTTCTCATGACAGATTCCTGTTGCAACAGGACATTCTCGTGAGTACCCCTGTCTTTCAACTGTTCCTTTTCATACAGTAAAATATAATCTGTGTGTTTCATGACTCTCTCTCTCCCTGTAAGGCTCCCCCAGCCCCAGAGCACCAACCAACAGGACCACGAATCTACCCAGGGACGGGCTCCTGATCCTGGGTATACACATTTGCAGCATGGTCAGTCTCTCAGTCCAGACCACTGTCTCTCTCCCCTCTCTGTAATTTCACACACTAACTTTTCACCATTCACTTTGTATACAACATGCTACTGTACTTTAAAGTCCCTAGACAAGCTGAGGGAAAACCAACACATTCTGTCATGTATTGTCATGTTATGTCTTGTCCCTGTTCTTTCTCTTCTCTTCGTTTCCCCCTGCTGGTCGTATTAGGTTACTTTCTCTCCCTCTATCTCTCTCTCTCTCTCTATGGTCCTTTCCTGCTCCCAGCTGTTCCTCATTCTCCTAACGACCTTGTTTACTCTCTCACACCTGTCCCCTCTTTTCCCTCTGATTAAGCCTCTATTTCTCTCTCTGTTTCTGCTTCTGTCTTTGTCGGATTCTCGTTTGCTTTGCCCTTGTCCCGTCCTGTCGTATTCTGCCTCTTCATTAGATGCTGCGTGTGAGCAGGTGTCTCTGTCCTCTACGGCCCGCGCCTACCCGGAGGGACCTGCAGTCTGTTGCCGCTAGCCCTGCTATTCTCCTCTACTGCTAGAGGGGGACTCTCCTGTAAAGATTGAGGATTTATGTTTTCCCTGTTTGGACATTAAAAGACTCTGTTTCTGTTAAACCGCTTTTGGGTCCTCACTCACCTGCATAACAGAAGAATCCGACCAAGAATGGACCCAGCGACTTCGGATCCTCTCCACTCAGCCGTCGAGATCCAGGGAGCGATGCTAGGCAGACACGAGCAGGAATTGTCTGCTGCTCGACATGCCGTTGAGACCCTGGCCGCCCAAGTCTCCGACCTCTCGAAACATATTCACCATCTCCGCCTCGATCCACCGGCTACTTCCAGGGCTTCCGAGTCTCCGGAGCCCAGAATTAATAACCCACCGTGTTACTCTGGGGAGCCCACTGAATGCCGCTCGTTCCTCACCCAGTATGATATTGTGGTCTCTCTCCAGCCCAACACGTACTCCAGGGGTACAGCTCGTATCGCCTACGTCATATCTCTCCTTACTGGACGGGCACGGCAATCTGGGAGGCAAGGGCTGAGTGTACTAACCAGTATCAGAACTTTAAGGAGGAGATGATACAGGTTTTTGATCGTTCAGTTTTTGGGAAAGAAGCTTCCAGGGCCCTGTCTTCCCTATGTCAAGGTAATCGATCCATAACTGATTACTCTATAGAGTTTCGCACTCTTGCTGCCTCCAGTGACTGGAACGAGCCGGCGTTGCTCGCTCGTTTTCTGGAGGGTCTCCGCGCGGAGGTAAAGGATGAGATTCTCTCCCGGGAGGTTCCTTCCAGCGTGGATTCCTTGATTGAACTCGCTATTCGCATAGAACGACGGGTAGATCTTCGTCACCGAGCTCGTGGAAGGGAGCTCGCGTTATCCGTTTCCCCCCTCTCCGCATCACTACCATCTTCCTCCACTGGCTCAGGTGCTGAGCCCATGCAGCTGGGGGTATTCGCATCTCGACTAAGGAGAGGGAACGGAGAATCACCAACCGCCTCTGTCTCTATTGCGGTTCCGCTGGTCATTTTGTCATTTCATGTCCAGTAAAGGCCAGAGCTCATCAGTAAGCGGAGGGCTACTGGTGAGCGCTACTACTCAGGTCTCTCCTTCAAGATCCTGTACTACCTTGTCGGTCCATCTACGCTGGACCGGTTCGGCAGCTTCCTGCAGTGCCTTGATAGACTCTGGGGCGGAGGGCTGTTTTATGGACGAAGCCTGGGCTCGGGAACATGACATTCCTCTCAGACAGTTAGGGGAGCCCACGGCCATGTTCGCCTTGGATGGTAGTCCTCTCCCCAGGATTCAGCGTGAAACGCTACCTTTAACCCTCACTGTCTCTGGTAATCATAGCGAAACCATTTCTTTTTTAATTTTTCGTTCACCTTTTACACCTGTTGTTTTGGGCCATCCCTGGCTAGTGTGTCATAATCCTTCTATTAATTGGTCTAGTAATTCTATCCTCTCCTGGAACGTCTCTTGTCATGTGAAGTGTTTAATGTCTGCTATCCCTCCTGTTTCTTCTGCCCCTTCTTCACAGGAGGAGCCTGGTGATTTGACAGGGGTGCCGGAGGAATATCATGATCTGCGCACGGTCTTCAGTCGGTCCAGGGCCACCTCCCTTCCTCCGCACCGGTCGTATGATTGTAGTATTGATCTCCTTCCGGGTACCACTCCCCCCCGGGGTAGACTATACTCTCTGTCGGCTCCCGAACGTAAGGCTCTCGAAGATTATTTGTCTGTAGCTCTCGACGCCGGTACCGTAGTCCCTTCCTCCTCTCCCGCCGGAGCGGGTTTTTTTGTTAAGAAAAAGGACGGGACCCTGCGCCCCTGCGTGGATTATCGAGGCTGAATGACATAACGGTTAAGAATCGTTATCCGCTTCCCCTTATGTCTTCAGCCTTCGAGATCCTGCAGGGAGCCAGGTTTTTCACTAAGTTGGACCTTCGTAACGCTTACCATCTCGTGCGCATCAGGGAGGGGGACGAGTGGAAAACGGCGTTTAACACTCCGTTAGGGCACTTTGAATACCGGGTTCTGCCGTTCGGCCTCGCTAACGCTCCAGCTGTCTTTCAGGCATTAGTTAATGATGTACTGAGAGACATGCTGAACATCTTTGTTTTCGTTTACCTTGACGATATCCTGATTTTTTCACCGTCACTCCAGATTCATGTTCAGCACGTTCGACGTGTCCTCCAGCGCCTTTTAGAGAATTGTCTTTTTGTGAAGGCTGAGAAGTGCGCTTTTCATGTCTCCTCCGTCACATTTCTCGGTTCTGTTATTTCCGCTGAAGGCATTAAGATGGATCCCGCTAAGGTCCAAGCTGTCAGCGATTGGCCCGTCCCTAAGTCACGTGTCGAGCTGCAGCGCTTTCTCGGCTTCGCGAATTTCTATCGTCGTTTCATTCGTAATTTCGGTCAGGTGGCAGCTCCTCTCACAGCCCTTACTTCTGTCAAGACGTGCTTTAAGTGGTCCGTTTCCGCCCAGGGAGCTTTTGATCTCCTCAAGAAGCGTTTTACATCCGCTCCTATCCTTGTTACACCTGACGTCTCTAGACAGTTCATTGTCGAGGTTGACGCGTCAGAGGTGGGCGTGGGAGCCATTCTTTCCCAGCGCTCCCATTCTGACGACAAGGTCCACCCTTGCGCGTATTTTTCTCATCACCTGTCGCCGTCGGAACGTAACTATGATGTGGAAACCGCGAACTGCTCGCCATCCGCTTAGCCCTAGGCGAATGGCGACAGTGGTTGGAGGGGCGACCGTTCCTTTTGTCGTTTGGACTGACCATAGGAACCTTGAGTACATCCGTTCTGCCAAACGACTTAATGCGCGTCAGGCTCGTTGGGCGCTGTTTTTCGCTCGTTTCGAGTTCGTTATTTCTTATCGTCCGGGCTCTAAGAACACCAAGCCTGATGCTTTATCCCGTCTCTTCAGTTCTTCAGTAGCCTCCACCGACCCCGAGGGGATTCTCCCTGAGGGGCGTGTTGTCGGGTTGACTGTCTGGGGAATTGAGAGGCAGGTAAAGCAAGCACTCACTCACACTCCGTCGCCGCGCGCTTGTCCTAGGAACCTTCTTTTCGTTCCCGTTCCTACTCGTCTGGCCGTTCTTCAGTGGGCTTACTCTGCCAAGTTAGCCGGCCACCCCGGCATTCGGGGTACGCTTGCTTCTATTCGCCAGCGTTTTTGGTGGCCCACTCAGGAGCGTGACACGCGTCGTTTCGTGGCTGCTTGTTCGGACTGCGCGCAGACTAAGTCCGGTAACTCTCCTCCTGCCGGCCGTCTCAGACCGCTTTCCATTCCCTCTCGACCGTGGTCTCACATCGCCTTAGACTTTATTACCGGTCTGCCTTCGTCAGCGGGGAAGACTGTTATTCTAACGGTTGTCGATAGGTTCTCTAAGGCGGCTCATTTTATTCCCCTCGCTAAGCTTCCTTCTGCTAAAGAGACGGCACAAATCATCATTGAGAATCTTTTCAGAATTCATGGCCTTCCGTCAGACGCCGTTTCGGACAGGGGTCCGCAATTCACGTCTCAATTTTGGAGGGAGTTTTGCCGTTTGATTGGGGCTTCCGTCAGTCTCTCTTCCGGTTTTCACCCCCAGTCTAACGGTCAAGCAGAACGGGCCAATCAGACTATTGGTCGCATCTTACGCAGTCTTTCCTTTCGTAACCCTGCGTCTTGGGCAGAACAGCTCCCCTGGGCAGAATACGCTCACAACTCGCTTCCTTCGTCTGCGACCGGGCTATCTCCTTTTCAGAGTAGCCTCGGGTACCAGCCTCCTCTGTTCTCGTCCCAGCTCGCCGAGTCCAGCGTCCCCTCCGCTCAGGCTTTTGTCCAACGTTGTGAGCGCACCTGGAAGAGGGTCAGGTCTGCACTTTGCCGTTATAGGGCGCAGACTGTGAGAGCTGCTAATAAGCGTAGGACTAAGAGTCCTAGGTATTGTCGCGGTCAGAGAGTATGGCTCTCCACTCGTAACCTTCCCCTTATGACAGCTTCTCGCAAATTGACCCCGCGGTTCATTGGTCCGTTCCGTATTTCTCAGGTCATTAATCCTGTCGCAGTGCGACTTCTTCTTCCGCGACATCTTCGTCGCGTCCACCCGGTCTTCCATGTCTCCTGTGTCAAGCCCTTTCTTCGCGCCCCCGTTCGTCTCCCCCCCCCCCCGTCCTTGTCGAGGGCGCACCTATCTACAGGGTCCGGAAGATTATGGACATGCGTCCTCGGGGCCGTGGTCATCAGTACCTAGTGGATTGGGAGGGGTACGGTCCTGAGGAAAGGAGTTGGGTTCCATCTCGGGACGTGCTGGACCGTTCGCTGATCGATGATTTCCTCCGTTGCCGCCAGGTTTCCTCCTCGAGTGCGCCAGGAGGCGCTCGGTGAGTGGGGGGGTACTGTCATGTATTGTCATGTTATGTCTTGTCCCTGTTCTTTCTCTTCTCTTCGTTTCCCCCTGCTGGTCGTATTAGGTTACTTTCTCTCCCTCTATCTCTCTCTCTCTCTCTATGGTCCTTTCCTGCTCCCAGCTGTTCCTCATTCTCCTAACGACCTCGTTTACTCTCTCACACCTGTCCCCTCTTTTCCCTCTGATTAAGTCTCTATTTCTCTCTCTGTTTCTGCTTCTGTCTTTGTCGGATTCTCGTTTGCTTTGCCCTTGTCCCGTCCTGTCGTATTCTGCCTCTTCATTAGATGCTGCGTGTGAGCAGGTGTCTCTGTCCTCTACGGCCCGCGCCTACCCGGAGGGACCTGCAGTCTGTTGCCGCTAGCCCTGCTATTCTCCTCTACTGCTAGAGGGGGACTCTCCTGTAAAGATTGAGGATTTATGTTTTCCCTGTTTGGACATTAAAAGACTCTGTTTCTGTTAAACCGCTTTTGGGTCCTCACTCACCTGCATAACACATTCATCTTTCTATCTGTTCTTTGGTGGCGCTAACATCTACGATACAATCACTCCCTCAGACAATAATGACAATGGTATTGTATAATGTATGTTAAGTTAAGCATGAATACAGTATAGAGTTGTTGTTGCACTAAGTAGAGATATTAGTGTATTACCTGTATGTTTCAGATGCTGGTGCTGCTGCTGCTGGACCAAGTGATGTGATGTACGCCCAGATTCAACTCAAAGAGTTGGACAAGAAAAATAAAAGTAATTCTCAACCGTCACATAACTTAATACAAAATGCAGCATTGTTTTTCACTCATAAAAAAAGTCCTCCTCCTCAGAAATGCCAGCTGATCCAAAAGAAAATCCAGTCTATTCTGAGGTCAAGACAGGGAAGACCACAGGTGAGACCCATTCTACAGGTTGGCAATCAGTGAAATCTAAATGTGCGATTTTGGAATTTTGATGAAGATGTGTAATAATCTCATTCTTTCATTTGTCCATTTTCATCAGCTTAAACAGAAGGCCAAAGCCAAAGAAGAAAGGTAAGACTAGACATCCCTCCATATTTCCCCTCACTCCTCTTTTTATTTTACCTTTATTTAACTAGGCAAGTCAGTTAAGAACAAACTCTAGTTTTCAATGACGGCCTAGGAACAGGCCGCCACTGAGGGTTAACTGCCTTGTTCAGGGGCAGAACAGCAGATTTGTACCTTGTCAGCTTAGTCCAACTCTCTAACCACCAGCTGTATATTATTCTGTATATTCACTGGTTATATATATTTGTTTTGTATTTTCACCCCTTTTTTCTCCCCAATTTGATGATATCCAATTGGTAGTTACAGTCTTGTCTCATCGCTGCAACTCCTGTACGGCCTCAAGAGAGGCGAAGGTCAAGAGCCATGCGTCCTCCGAAACACAACCTAACCAAGCTGCACTGCTTCTTGACACAATGCCCATCCAACCCGGAAGCCAGCCGCACCAATGTGTCGGAGGAAACACCGTACACCTGGCGCCCGTGTCAGCATATGCACTGCATCTGGCCCGCCACAGGAGTCGCTAGTGCGCGATGAGACAAGGATATCCCTGCCGGCCAAACCCTCCCCTAACGATGCTGGGCCATTTGTGCGCCACCCCATGGGCCTCCCGGTCGTGAACCCAGAGTCTCTAGTGGCACAGCTAGTGCCTTAGACCACTGAGCCACTTGGTAGGCCTGGTTATATTATTCTAATGTGTTATCCTTACCCCTTATAGAAACTGCAAATCCACCTGAGGCAGATTTGGTCTATTCTCAAGTGAAGCCAGGCACATCCACAGATAAGACAAATTATAGTCGTATGCTATTGATATTTAATATGATACTAATATGGAACTAATTCTTCAATGTCAAAGTATACTTAATCTATTGTTAGGTTCTGGACAAACTGTAGTAAAAACTCAGACGGACAACTAGAAAAAGCTCAAACCAAGTTTATTCCCCCTCTGGGTCATACATCTGCAAAGACGAGGCATGAATACACAAGCACATATATTTATAACTTTGCACTAGGCGAGGTCAACTCCTTACAAATCTAGACAACCAATACATCTCCGTTGCTAGGCAGGGATTTAATTGGTACCTCTCACTGGTGTAGTCAGACCTGCCTGATACTAAAACATTTGTGGGCATGGAAGTGTATGTGTGAGATAGGACTGTAGGACTGTAGTAGACAAGTCATTGTGGTGGGCCTCTCTGGTCTCCCTCCCAGAGGTTTCTTCTCACTTCATCCGTTGATTCGACCTCAAGACGCATTCTTCACTCCTCCCTAGTTCCGCAGCTGGCCTGCCTTATCAGTGATTAACTGTTGCCCTTCACCTCCCTCCTTAGAAACATGGAACAGAATATGAACTTTCTACACTCAGTAACTTTCCACACACCTAGTTCCCATCAACCCTTCATTGGCCCCATCATATACATTCCTTATACATGTGAAGTAATCAATCGATTCTAGAATGATAACATGAATAAGTATATTTCAAGCTAGATTTCAACACTACTTAAAGGACGTCTATTTGTTTGATTCTTAAGAGATTGTTTGACTGCGTGTCCTAAACTACTTTGTGTGGTGAAATGTTGCAGGTCCTTGAGGGATGGAGGGATGGCGGGATGGCGGGACACACGCAAACACACACACACACACACACGCACGCACGCACGCACGCACGCACGCACGCACGCACACACACACACACACAATAACACCTTGTACATTAAGGATTTGTTTCTTATTTTATTTATCAACAGATATATTGTATTTAAGCATGGTTTGATTGTGTATTACTGTAACAGCTTTTTCTATTGTGTGGTGTAATGATAATGGATCTTATCTGCAGCTACAGTAATTGTATCTGCTTTGTGTTGTGTATTGAATTGTACTGTATTGTTGTAAATGTGTTACAATGGTTATCTTTGATTTATTATGTCTGTTATGCAGATGATAGAATAACATATTTGCATATGAATTTCCAAAATATTATAAGTATTATTCATGTTTTCTTCTAATGGCCTGTACTTTTAAATTATCTTTGCATTATGCTTTTTTATAAACTTTTTATTTTTTTTATCCACCTGATGGAATGAGTGCTTTCTTACAGTAAATGGATGTTGTCATTGAAAATGTTTCCATAAAACCTCATTTGGTCAAACCTCCTTTCAGCCTAGTATAGATCTTAGGCTCACAAATGTTTGAGTTAAAGGGCTTCTTGTGACTCCCCATCCCGGATCCGGGAGCGTAATCATCACCTGACACTAATTAGCATAACGCAACGGACATAAATATCCCTAGAAAATATTCTTATTCATGAAAATCACAAATGAAATATATTGAGACACAGCTTAGCCTTTTGTTAATCACCCTGTCATCTCAGATTTTCAAAATATCCTTTACAGCCAAAGCTAGACAAGCATTTGTGTAAGTTTATCGATAGCCTAGCATAGCATTATGCCTTGCTAGCAGCAGGCAACCTTGTCACAAATCAGAAAAGCAATCAAATTAAATCGTTTACCTTTGATCAACTTTGGATGTTTTCACTCACGAGACTCCCAGGTAGATAGCCAAAGTAAATGTTTTCCCAAAAGATTATTTTTGTAGGCGAAATAGCTCCATTTGTTCTTCACGTTTGGCTGAGAAATCGCCCTGAAATTGCAGTCACGAAAACGGCGAAAAATATTCCAAATTAGCTCCATAATATCGACAGAAACATGGCAAACGTTGTTTATAATCAATCCTCAAGGTGTTTTTCTAATATCTATTCGATAATATATCCGTCGGGACAATTAGTTATTCAGTAGGACCGATTGGAGTAATGGCTACCTCTGTATTTTACACAAGAATCTCTCTCGGAGCCACCATGTGACCACTTACGCAATGTAGCTGCCTACGGCTATTCTTCAACATAAATGCGTAAAACTACGTCACAATGCTGTAGACACCCTGGGGAATACGTAGAAAGCGTAAGCTCGTTGATGGCACATTCACAGCTCAATAGGGACTCATTGGAACGCAGCGCTTTCAAAACCTGGGGCACTTCCGGATTGGATTTTTCTCAGGCTTTAGCCTGCAACATCAGTTCTGTTATACTCACAGACAATATCTTTAACATTTTGGAAACGTTAGAGTGTTTTCTATCCAAAGTTGTCAATTATATGCATATTCTAGCATCTTGTCCTGACAAAATATCCCGTTTAAAACGCGATTTTTTTTTCTCCAAAAATGAAAATACTGCCCCTAGAGTCGCAAATTAAAGGGGCAATCTGCTATTTCTGCATCCATTTTTGGACTTAATTAAATCTACCCATTGAATCTTGAGAAATATAACATAAATGCCTCATGAACACAGTTCAAATGCCAAACCCCAACAAAGGGTATATAACAAAGTATTGAGATAAACTTTTGTTATTGACCAAATACTTATTTTCCACCATAATTTGCAAATAAATTCATTAACAATTGATATGATTTTCTGGATTTCTTTTTCTCATTTTGTCTGTCATAGTTGAAGTGTACCTATGATGAGATGAAAATTACAGGCCTCTCTCATCTTTTTAAGTAGGAGAACATGCACAATTGGTGGCTGACTAAATACATTTTTGCCCCACTGTATTTATAATGTCGCCGTGCAGTATATGAAGCATTTATGGTGAATGATTACACAGTAAAAGAGTGTGATTCGTACTTGTGAGAGGGGTTATCAGATCCACCCCCACTTCTCTTTTCCTGTCATCTCATCCCGTTCTGCTGAATGTGGGGAAGAAGTGGATTTTAATTCAGTAAAAAAGGACCCACACACTCAGATATGTAAAGATATAAAGGGAAAATATGTGATGTGCCACATACAGCATAAACGAAACCTGGAAATGCGATACATAAATCCAATCCATTATTATCTATTATTGATTAGGTAGGACTTTGCATGGCAGTGTATTATTGTGTAATTATTCATGTAGGCACACTGTAACAAGTATTACAGTGTAACAATGAGTAATTACAACACTTGCTACTCCGTACTACATGAATATTTAAACAGTAATAAGATCATTGTAATATAGTGTGCAACCATTGATTGATGTCAGAATGTGTGTGTTTCAGGTGTGGGTTTCCTCTGATCATCAACAAGAGAGTGGGGGCCTCTGTAGATCTTCTGGCAGGCTTAAATAGGGGGCATTTCAAATCATTGGAGTGGAAGTATAGGGCTGTCACACCCTGATCTGTTTCACCTGTCTTAGTGCTCGTCTCCACCCCCTACCAGGTGTTTCCCAGCTCCCCTCATTATCCTCTGTGTATTTATACCTGTGTTCTCTGTTTGTCTGTTGCCAGTTTGTTTTGTTCATCAAGCCTACCAGCGTTTGTCCCCTTACTCCTGTCTATTTCTAGTTCCTGTTTTCTAGTTTTCCCCTTTTGACCATTCTGCCTACCCTGACCCTGAGCCTGTCTGCCGTCCTGTACCTTGTCCCACCACATTAGATTACTGACCTTTGCATGCCCTGAGACCCTGAGACTTTCTGCCGTTCTGTACCTTTTGGACTCTGATCTGGATTACTGACTTCTGCCTGCACTTGACCTGTCATTTTGCCTGCCCCCTGTTCTAGTAATAAACTTGTGTTACTTTGACACTGTCTGCATCTGGGTCTTCCCTAATACGTGATAATACGAACTGGCCATGACCAACCCAGCAGACAGACCAGCTCCACAATGCTGTCTCCCTGCAAGGAGCCACCATTGGACGACACGAGGAGTTGCTGCAATGTCTTATACCCTGGCAGAACACCATGACCAAGTGTTCAAGACTTTGCTGGAGCAATTCCGCTGATTCCCCACTGGGCAGCGGGTCACACTCTTCATTTCTCAACCTATCCCAGTGTTCCGAGAATCCTACTTACCTCCTCCGGAGCGCTACACTGGAGATTCCGGGAACCTGCAGGGTTTTTCCCTCCCAGTGCTCCCTCATTTTCGGGTTGCAGCCTTCTTCACTCCCCTCAGACCACTCGAGGATAGCGTACATCATAACGCTGATGTCCGGGAGGGCACTCGCCTGGGCTACGGCGGTGTGGGAGCTACAGGCCACCGTCTGCCTCAGGCTAGAGGGGTTCGTGGCAGAAGTTCGGAAGGTGTTTGATTCTCAGTTGTCCGGGAAAAAGTGGCTACTCATAAGCTGTTCCAGCTACGTCAAGACTCCCGTAGTGCTAATACACTAAAATCCAACAGCGTTCGAATATCTTATTGTTTTTCTTCTAATGGCTTACCTTCCGGGACTCACCCTATTCTTATAGTAGTCCCATGAACTAATCCATTCGGGATTTACCCCCTAGGATTTACCCTACAGGTACCAACCTTTTTGGGCTTACCTTCCGGGGCATACCATATACTTTATGGTACTAGCAGGAACCAACCTAATCGGGATTTACCCCCTAGGACTCATCCTCTACAGGTATCAACCTGTTCGGGTTTATCTTTCGGGACTTACCATATACCACAAAGCTACGACCGGATGTAATACAATGGGACTAATCTTAGGACTAAGCTTATGCTTTCTAGGTCCGTATCCTATAAGTGGTTCAGCCTACAACTGTCATCTCCTCAAGATGTTAGAATTGGTGATAACAGGTGTAGGAAGTGTGCCTACCTTATTTCTGGTGCCGGCTCCTGTTTCACTGATTCGGAATCTCTAGTTCGAACGCTCATCGCTGTGTACCCTGCTCACAGTGCCGTTGGGTTCTAATTTTCAGAGTAAAAACTCAACGGACACTATGAAAGCATAACCAAGTATATTCTTCCCAGAGGATCAACACAACTGCATTAGACAAAAAAAAAACATTTTCACACAAGCACGGATGTTTTACCCTTCCTCCTAGGTTGAGTCTCCTCCCACCCATCTGAGCAAACATTGTGTCTTTACTGCTAGGCAGGAAACTAAGTACTACAGCCATAAACGTTTCTTTATCCCTTAACGTGACCTGACCTGACCTCGACCCCCTTCATCACTAATCCATGGCCCTCTCCCCTTATCAATGACTGCCACATGTGATCCCTTTCCCTGCACGCAGGACATTACAAACGTAATAGCACCCACTATATACCTTCCTCCCACAGATAACCATTAACTTCTGGCGTCTAACCCTAAGCACTCAATATTTCAATAGGATCCCTGATATAATGTCAGCGTTATACATGACCTTCTCTCCCTCAGTGACATGAATAAGTATGTTTCATGTTCCCAGAACCCAACAGTATATATCATAAAGGCTTTGAGGGCTTAGAGAATTATGTTCTCAATGTTCATAAGCCAACTCAATTAAACTACTCAAGTCTGCTAAATCAGGATTTGTAAGATACTGATTGAAATGGAACAGACGGAGGCCCAGCTAAAATAGTCAATACGGTTTATTCACGAGAGCGCTGGTCTGTTGTACAAAACAATTCATTTTATACTGGCTTCTCACGCACACCCATTCACACTAACATACGCACACACACACACCCATTCACACTAACATACGCACACACATTCACACTAACATACACACACACACACACATTCACACTAACATACACACACACACCCATTCACACTAACATACGCACACACATTCACACAAACATACACACACACATTCACACTAACATACGCACACACATTCACACTAACATACACATCCTGCTACCCAGCCGACAAAGATTAGGGGAAGCCGTGAGACTTACTCCCCATCCTCCCTCAAAATAGGGAGACCCTGGGAAGTACTCTCAGAGCCCCCAGCCAAGGTCGGCACCGAATCTTGCTCTGTTTTTAAGATACTATAATAGACATATTGTGCAGACTATTGTTATACATGATTCTAATCAATTTCATACGATTGTATGGCTTCAGGGTGGAATATTCTAGTCATCCATCCACACCCTAACACCCTGACCTGAAACTCCAGGTTTATAGGCCACATCACGCCTGCAAGTCTCGTAATGCTGGCTTGCAAAGTGATATGTAATTCCTGTTGGATTCAGCAAAAGTTATCCAACAATTGGAACATTTAATCACACGCAACCTGCATTTAGAATGACTGCTGGGGTAGGGAAGATTGATTAGAGACTGCCTAAATCATATGAACTGGAACAACCATATCAGTAATATGTGAAATAACACCAACTACTAAAAGATTGGATTAGTTTAGAAACATTTATGTTATTTATGTTTATGTAGAATAATATTAGAATAATATCAATCGACCAATCGAAGTACATGCAAATACACAGGTATTGAAACAAAGCATTTTGAAAATCAACCAGCAAGAGATCATGCTGGAGTAATGATGATGATATTGATTGGCATGATTATGAGTTGTTTTGAGTAAACATGAATTTGTAATTTTACTCAACAAGCTTGTTCAAACACAACTGACTTCAAGCAGAGTTTGTTGATTAAAGACACTAACACATTGGCTCAAATTTTTGTCCTTTTTAAGTCCACTCAACTTGCATAATAACACTAATTAAGCAATTGCTATCTTCAGTTTCTTGGCAATTTCTCGCATGGAATAGCCTTAATTTCTCAGAACAAGAATAGACTGACGAGTTTCAGAAGAAACTTATTTGTTTCTGGCCATTTCAAGCCTGTAATTGAACCCACAAATGCTGATGCTACAGATACTCAACTTGTCTAAAGAAGGCCAGTTATATTGCTTCTGTAATCAGAAAAATAGTTTTCAGCTGTGCTAACATAATTGAAAAAGGGTTTTCTAATGATCAATTAGCCCTTTAAAATGATCAACTTGGATTAGCTAACACAACGTGCCATTGGAACACAGGGGTGATGGTTGCTGATAATGGGCCTCTGTATGCCTATGTAGATATTCCATTTTAAAAATCTGCGGTTTTGTCACGCCCTGGCCTTAGTATTTTGTGTTTTCTTTATTATTTTGGTCAGGCCAGGGTTTGACATGGGTTTATTTTTATGTGTCTTGTCTAGGGGTTTATTAGATTTATGGGGTTGTGTTGCAGTAATTAAATTCCTCTGTTTTAATACCCAATT
Source organism: Oncorhynchus nerka (assembly GCF_034236695.1). NCBI lineage: Eukaryota > Metazoa > Chordata > Actinopteri > Salmoniformes > Salmonidae > Oncorhynchus > Oncorhynchus nerka. The sequence continues at coordinate 44,411,320 of NC_088403.1, read as the reverse complement.
AAAATCAAACACTCTGTCAATTCATAAGGATTTGTATGACCCTTATTTGTATAAAATGGACAGAGCCCAGTCTTAAAGTCAGCCAGCAGCTTTTATTCACGAGAGTACTGCTCCTTACACATTTTACCACAGGTTATAAACTTAAAATGACGTCATTAGTTTCAGTACCAGCCCGTGTCATCTCCGCTCTAGTACAAAGGCTGTATGGTTCTCACATCGTCTCTCCCTATTAAGATGATATATGACTGAGCTTAGGACAGCTGGTGTAGATAAGCCTTCTAGCCAGTCTGGCTATAAGTTCATTCATTTCTGCCATGGTACAGACAGTCATTGTTCTAATTCTTGATTATATTTGCACACATTATATTCAGTACTAAGATGAAAAAGAAAATTCATACATATACAGTAACATAATAGTATTCTGATTAGTACATATACAGTAACATAATAGTATTCTGATTAGTCAGTCCTGATTGAAATGTATACATAATTAGTCATCATTGATAAAAATATTGTATTTAGTAGAGTTGTCTAGGAAAGTCTATTGTTGCCTAGAGTGGTTCTCAATCAGAGGCAGGTGTTTATCGTTGTCTCTGATTGGGAACCATATTTAGGCAGCCATATTCTTTGAATATTTCGTGGGTGATTGTTCCTGTCTCTGTGTTTGTTGCACCAGATAGGGCTATTTCGTTTTTTTACGTTTCTTGTTTTGTATATTGTTCATTTTTTTTCTTTCATTAAAGATTTATAAAGATAACCACGCTGCATTTTGGTCCTCCTCTCTTTCACCAGAAGAAAACCGTAACAGGTTTCCAGCTGCAATAGTCATTTACAACATTAACAATGTCTACACTGTATTTCTGATCAATTTGATGTTATTTTATGGACACAAAATGTGCTTTCCTTCAGAAACAAGCACATTTGTCAGTGAACCCAAACAGTGGTGTATATATTTCATAAATTTTAGAATATTTTTATTTATTTAACTAGGCAAGTCAGTTAAGAACAAATTCTTATTCTCAATGATGACTTAGGAACAGTGGGTTAACTGCCTTGTTCAGAACAACAGATTTTTACCTTGTCAGCTCATGGATCTGATATTGCGACCTTTCGGTTACCAGTCCAACACTCTAACCACTAGGCTACCTGCCACCCCAATAAGGTTGTAACGTAACAAAATGTGGAAAAAGTCAATGTTCTGTATGTCCTTTTCAAAGAGAGGAATGACAATGTCCTTTCAGCATACATATTCTGTAGTTCACTTATTAATGTATCTATTTCACATTCAATCTATCACTGTGATCACTACTTTCCTGGGTTATTACTTTGAACAGTTGACAGACTGTAACTCAAGAACATCTACATGCAGTTGACCTCCAAATAGCTACAACATAAACCAAATTATAAATATGCCATGAAGTCCAAGAAGGCTCGTAATTTAACAATTGTATTTGTAAGTTTGTTATTAACACATGAAAGTTCACAGCTTACAGAAGGTATTACTGCCAAAAAAATGCATTACATTTCTTTTTTAAAGCTCAAATAGCTGTCCTGTGAAGTCGTGACTTGCGACATATGCCTAGTTTCCTGAAACGGGTCACATATACGCACAATAAATGTGGTAACTGATGATGACATTGTTTGGTTACACTGTTTACCGACTACAGAGAAATGGAGTCGTTGGTCTTTGCAGCTTTTAATCAGGTTGTAGCATGAGCCCGAGAGACTTTAGGAATCTATATATAAGTGGCAAAAACAAGGATGTGACCCTTTGGAATCACCTGGATTTCTGCATACATTTGTCAGAAAATGTGATCTGATCTTCATCTTAGTCACAACAATAGACAAACACAGTGTGCTTAAACTAATAACACGCAAATGATTGTATTTTTCTTTTCTATATTGAATACATAATTTAAACATTCACAGTGTAGGTTGGAAAAAGTATGTGAACCCCTAGGCTAATGGCTTTTCCAAAAGCTAATTGAAATCAGGTGTCAGCTAACCTGGTGTCCAATCAATGAGACAAGATTGTAGATGTTGGTTAGGGCTGCCTTGTCCTATGAACACTCACAAAATGTGAGTTTGCTATTCACAAGAAGAATTGCCTGATGTGAACCATACCTCGAACAAAAGAGAACAGAAGACATACGATTAAGAATTGTTGACTTGTGTAAAGCTGGAAAGGGTTACAAATGTATCTCTAAAAGCTGTGATGTTCATCAGTCCAAGGTAAGATGAATTGACTATAAATGGCGAAAGTTCAGCACTGTTGCTACTCTCTCTAGGAGTGGCCGTCCTGCAAAGATGACTGCAAGAGCACAGTGCAGAATGCTGAATTGGGTTAAGAAGAATCCTAGAGTGTTGTAGGGGAATTCTGCCCTATGTTAAACAAGAGACCACAGGAAACTTCTTTGATCAGAGGTTAGTTTATTTAATAAGGATTGCAACCCGGAGTATACACTTACAGTAATTTGCAAGTAACACACTCAGCACACTCCCTTTTTATCCCCTACTGAGGATGTGATGTCCCTTAACTTTAATACCATATAAGCTCATAATTCATAGTTGCTAATACAAAGATGTCTCTGCTAGGTGGGGTTCAGCTTATTGCGTTATTGGCAGTTAGTTTCCCAATCACTCTTCTCCTTATTGCTATCATGTGCTAGCAGAAGTATGGCTTCACAGGAAGAAAATACGCCATCTCGAGTCCTGACCTCAACCCGATTTAAAATGATGTGGCATGACCTCGAGAGAGGTTCACACCAGACATCCTGAGAATATTGCTGAACTGAAACAGTTTTGTAAAGATGAATGGTCCAAAATTCCTTCTGACCGTTGTGCAGGTCTTATCTACATCTATAGTAAACGTTTGGTTGAGTTTATTGCTGCCAAAGGAGGGTCAACCAGTTATTAAATCCAAGGGTTCACATAATGTTTCCACCCTGCACTGTGAATGTTTACAGAGTGTGTTCAATAAAGACATGAAAACGTATAATTGTTTGTGTGTTATTAGTTTAAGCAGACTGTGTTTGTCTATTGCTGGGACTTAGATGAAGATCACATTTTATGACCATTTTCGGCAGAAATCCCAGTAATTCCAAAGGGATCACATACTTTTTCTTGCCACTGTATATATACATATTATATATATATATATATAACTTTTTTAAAAACCTATATTTAACTAGCCAAGTCAGTTAAGAACACATTCTTATTTTACAATGACCACCTACCCCGGCCAAACTTTTTCATAAACTGTCAGGTCCAAAATGATTGGCGGAGAAGAAGGCAGACGTTTTACGTGCCCCCAATCAATTGTGTTTTTTTTGTTGTTTATTTGGATTATTTGTCATTTATGTTTGACTTATTTTGTACATAATGTTGCCGCTACTGTCTCTTATGGCCGAAAATAACTTCTGAGCATCAGGACTGCGATTTCTCATCACGGACTGGCAGAATACATTTTTTCCTTTAACCATTCCGACGAGGCTGACTCAAACGATATACTGCTTTCTCGGGAACAGGTCCAGATCCCCGTGATTTGCCTGAAGAGGAGGCAGAGAAAAAGGGGCCAGAGAGCGGGCTACCTTCTGAGAATTCGTAGGCGATCAAATAAACCCCCGCTGCTAGCAAAGGTGCAATCTTTGGACAATAAAATAGATGACCTATGCGGGAAGATTAAACTACCAACGGGACATTCAAAACTGTAATATCTTATGCTTCACGGAGTCGTGGCTGAACGACGACACTATCAACATACAGCTGGGCGGTTATACACAGCACCGGCAGGATAGAACAGCGGCGTCTGGTAAGACAAGGGGCGGAGGACTATGTATTTAAGAAAATAACAGCTGGTGTACGATATCTAAGGAAATCTCGAGCTATTGCTCGTCTGAGGTGCAGTATCTCATGGTAAGCTATAGACCGCATTATCTACCTAGAGTTTTCATCTGTATTTTTCATAGCTGTTTTACATACCACCACAGTCAGAGGCTGGCACTAAGACCGCATTGAATGAGATGTATTCTGCCATGAGCAAACAAGAAAACGCTCACCGAGGCGGCGCTCCTAGTAGCCAGGGAGCTTATAAGAAATCCCGCTATGCCCTCCGACGAACCATCAAACAGGCAAAGCGTCAATAAAGGACTAAGATCGAATCACAGTACACCGGCTCTGATGCTCGTCGGATGTGGCAGGGCTTGCAAACTATTACAGACTACAAAGGGAAGCACAGCCGAGAGTTGCCCAGTGACACGAGCCTACCAGATGAGCTAAACGACTTCTATGCTCGCTTCCAGGCAATAACACTGAAAGATGAATGAAAGCACCAGCTGTTCCGTAAGACTGTGTGATAAAGCTCTCCGCAGCCGATGTGAGTAAGACCTTTAAATAGGTCAACATTCACAAGGCCGCAGGGCCAGAACGATTACCAGGACCAATCGGAAAGTGTCTTCACTGACAAATTTCAATCTCTCCCTGTCTGAGTCTGTAATATCAACATGTTTTAAGCAGACCACCATAGTGCCTGTGCCCAAGAACACAAAGATAACCTGCCTAAATGACTACCGATCCGTAGCACTCACATCTGTAGCCATGAAGTGTTTTGAAAGGCTGGCTCACATCAACACCATTATCCCAGAAACACTAGACCTACTCCAATTTGCATACCGCCCACACTGCCCTTTCCCACCTGGACAAAAGGAACACCTATGTGAGAATGCTATTCATTGACTACAGCTCAGCATTCAACACCATAGTGCCCTCAAAGCTCATCACTTAGCTAAGGACCCTGGGACTAAACGCCTCCCTCTGCAAAATGGATCTTGGACTTCCTGATGGGCCGCCCCCAGGTGATAAGGGTAGGTAACAACACATCCGCCACGCTGATTCTCAACACAGGAGCCCCTCGTGGGTGCGTGTTCAGTCCCCTCCTGTACTCCCTCTTCACTCATGACTGCAAGGCCAGGCACGACTCCAACACCATCATTAAGTTTGCCAATGACAAAACAGTGATAGGCCTGATCACCGACAATGATCAGACAGCCTATAGAAAGGAGGTCAGAGACCTGGCCGTGTGGTGCCAAGACAACAATCTCTCCCTCAATATGATCAAGACAAAGGAGATGATGGACTGAGCACGCCCCCATTCTCATCGACGGGGCAGCAGTGGAGCAGGTTGAGTTCCTTGGTGTCCACTACACCAACAAACTAACATGGTCCAAGCACACCAAGACAGTCGTGAAGAGGGCATGACAAAACTTATTCCCCCTCAGGAGACTGAAAAGATTTGGCATCGGTCTTCAGATCCTCAAAATGTTCTACAGCTACACCATCGAGAGCATCCTGACTGGTTGCATCACTGCCTGGTATGGCAACTGCTCGGCCTCTGACCAGAAGGCACTACTGAGGGTAGTGCGAACGGCCCAGTACATCACTGGGACCAAGCTTCCTGCCATCCAGGACCTCTATACCAGGTGGTGTTAGAGGAAGGCCCTAAAAATGATCAAAGACTGCAGCCACCCTAGCCATAGATTGTTCTCTCTGCTACCGCACGGCAAGCGGTACCGGAGCGCCACGTCTAGGTTCAAGAGGCTTCTAAACAGCTTCTACCCCCAAGCCCTAAGACTCCTGAACACCTAACCAAATAGCTACCCAGACTATTTGCATTGCCTCCCCCCTCTCTTTTACTCCGCTGCTACTCTCTGTTATTATCTATGCATAGTCACTTTAATAACTCTACCTACATGTACATATTACCTCGACTAACCGGTGCCCCTGCACATTGCGTCTGTACCGGTACCCCCCTGTATATAGTCTCGCCATTGTTAATTTATTGCTGCTCTTTAATTACTTGTTACTTTTATTTCTTATTCTTATCTGTATTTTTTTAAACTTCGTTGTTGATTTGGGGCTCTTAAAGTAAGCATTTCACTACACCTGTTGTATTCGGCGCATGTGACTAATACATTTTGATTTGATTGGCACCCTGTATAAAGATAAGCAAAAAGACTGTGTAAAATAAATATTGCAAATACAGATCTGTATTGTTCGATTTTCTTTTTCTTCTCAAAATTAATGTCATCCCTTTTTTCAATACCTTTCAATATCTTACCTTGCGAGAATAACGGCACTGAGCTTTTCCTAAAATGTTTTATTTTTGTTTTCAGGTGGGTGCTTATTTGTCCTATTTCTCACATACACATACTATACACATTTCTAAATTGGAAATGTGCTGAATTTTTTGCAAATCCCAACTCCCACAGCAGTGTAAGCGCATAGTTTCAGACCCTCGGGATGATAAATCAGACCAAGGTTACTGAATGTAAGTATATTATTTACCTTCAGAGGTGAATGTATCAAACCAGTTGCCAAGATAAACGTTTTTTGTTGTTGTGCACTCTCCTCAAACAATAGTACGGCCTTTTTTCACTGTAATAGCTACTGTAAATTGGACAGTGCCGTTAGATTAACAAGAATTTAAGCTTTCTGCCCATATAAAGCATGTCTATGTCCTGGGAAATGTTGTTGTTGCTTACAACGTTGTGCTAATCACATTAGCGCACGTTAGCTCAACCAAGGTTAAAGCTTGACAACGAATAACCAAAAAAACAAAAAACCTGCAACAAAACACCATGAAAAGGAAAACATGTAGGCCTGTTACAGAAACATTTGAGTAGTAGCCTAGGCTACTCAACTACAAGACATTTTGAGTGCACCATGCAGCAATGCTGCATTTAACTGCACGGGTGATCCATGTAGTGCAAAAAATGTTTTTAGTTTGAATGTTTCAACCACCGAGCTACGTTTTTGTTATTTGGAGTTATTAAATAGTTTATGATTAGGGTCTTTGCATATTACATTTACATTACATTTAAGTCATTTAGCAGACGCTCTTATCCAGAGCGACTTACAAATTGGTGCTTTCACCTTATGACATCCAGTGGAACAGCCACTTTACAATAGTGCATCTAAGTCTTTTAAGGGGGGTGAGAAGGATTACTTTATCCTATTCTAGGTATTCCTTAAAGAGGTGGGGTTTCAGGTGTCTCCGGAAGGTGGTGATTGACTCCGCTGTCCTGGCGTCGTGAGGGAGTTTGTTCCACCATTGGGGGGCCAGAGCAGCGAACAGTTTTGACTGGGCTGAGCGGGAACTGGACTTCCTCAGTGGTAGGGAGGCGAGCAGGCCAGAGGTGGATGAACGCAGTGCCCTTGTTTGGGTGTAGGGCCTGATCAGAGCCTGGAGGTACTGAGGTGCCGTTCCCCTCACAGCTCCGTAGGCAAGCACCATGGTCTTGTAGCGGATGCGAGCTTCAACTGGAAGCCAGTGGAGAGAGCGGAGGAGCGGGGTGACGTGAGAGAACTTGGGAAGGTTGAACACCAGACGGGCTGCGGCGTTCTGGATGAGTTGTAGGGGTTTAATGGCACAGGCAGGGAGCCCAGCCAAGAGCGAGTTGCAGTAATCCAGACGGGAGATGACAAGTGCCTGGATTAGGACCTGCGCCGCTTCCTGTGTGAGGCAGGGTCGTACTCTGCGGATGTTGTAGAGCATGAACCTACAGGAACGGGCCTGTAGTGAGACACACTAATGCTCAGAGAAACAGAGCAGTTTGTAATGAATAAGAAACACTTCAGATTAAATATGAGGAGATTAAGCATTTACAACTCTCTCTCTCTCCCCCTCCTTCCCGCCCACACTTTCGCCATCTCTGGACCTGTCTATCCTCCTCTCCCTTTCGGCCTCTTTCTCTCTGCCCGTCTCCCTCTCTTGTCTGAGTTGCAGTTTTGAGAAGTCTGTCAGCCAGTCTGTCTGTCAGCCTGCCTGTCTGTCTGCTGTGCTGCATAAGTGAATATCTCATGGAGGGAGAACGGGAGGCATGCTGCTTGTCTGATAGCAATTAGACCTTGACACATTCACCTTGAATCCCCCTCTCAACAAAAAACCTCCGCCCTCCCGTGAGCTACTCTTCCCTCTCTTCTGGTGCATAACAAGTAGAGAACGTCACTACATTCCCAACATCAAACCACAATAATGCTTGATGAATTTAACTAATCACCATGTGCAGGGAATGTAACAGTGGGGGGAGAAAAACGAAAAACTGGAAGACGAGTTTGACTGTTTCAAGGGCACCCACACACTGCACGGCGCACACGCACGTTCCTAACTTCCTACTCCTTCAGAATAATACCTCTGTACATGTATATCAGACACCTACACACAGGTACAGGTACTCAAGCAGTAGACAGTTGGAGGTGGCCGTTCTCCATTCCTGTTAGCATCGGTCTACTGTCACCGCTATATAGTGCACTACTTTTGACCATATATAGGGAATAGAGTGACATTTGGGATGCAGTCTTTCATCTGAGCTGCCTGATAAGAACCAGGGACTACACACTATAGCGTGCCACAGTGATGCTCTGACCAAGCCCTGAGTATACAGACACAGATCTGTGTGCATCACTCTCCAATTGCTAAGCCAGGCCTGAAATCGCAGTCAATAATAAATACTAGATGATTTATTGAGCAATAAAAACAAAAAGACAGAAAGTCCTTGAGGGTTTGACTATTCCTCCAGAAGAGTTTTCATCTCTAGTGCAGTCAAGAGGGACGGAGGGATGAATGGATGGGTGGAGGAACAGGGTCAACATTTATCAGGCAAAAAGCGGTGTCCCCTTCGGGAGGTATAGTGGAATAAAAATGAAAAGAACAAGAGAATCGTGTTTATATGGGAAGGACGAAACGAAAGAGGGCAATAATTGGAGGACTATAAAATAAATGTCTCATGAAATGTTCACACACACACACACACACACACACACAGGTGAGAGGGTCCACGAGGACTCGTGATAGGACTAGAACAGTAGCCACCTCAATTTCCCTTTCAGTGCATCCGGTAACAGCAGTCAGTTTGTTTGGCCTTGCAACACGATCACATTCCAGGTCACTGGTTTACCGGACACCCCCGCAGCCCTCGACCTCTGGGGGCCGTAGCGCCTGTCATTGATGTCAAAAAAACTTTTTTTTTGAAACATAATAAATCATTGAGTGTAACCCTCCAAAAAGTAATTAATTCATAAACCTATTTAAATGTCCATATCTACTAGGAAGCTACGTGTTTGTTTCTTGGGCTTCAGGAATTTGACTGAAAAAGTGCCACAGGTCTTAATTTTTTTTTTACTGATTTGAAAGTATAAGGGGGACAACGAACAAATGCCACGGTCAAGGCTACGATGGTGCCAGTGCAATGACTGGAGCTTACGGAGGTGCTCAAAAGCGCATGTAGTTCTTTTTGAGTTTTAGTTTAGAAAACAATCTCTTTGCAGATGTGACAGTTACAGGGATGGTAAAAACAGCTTAATTTCCATAGCAACATCAGGGAAACTGGGTAGAAGGTAGGAGGGCTTCAAATACGGCAGTTCATATTCAATTCTCCTTAATTGCCGGACCCAACACATTACGGAAAGAGATTAACTGTATAGGAAGCTCTGGGGACAGGTCTTCTGGATACTGGACAGTCAATAAATTGGCAGATGCAAACAGATGATGGTATTTAGCAGACAAAAGTTCTTGAGGGCTTGAACAGAAAAAAAAAGAAAAAAAAGTGGTTAGCAATTTTCGTTCATACTGGTGAAACCGGTGTTTGAGTTGTGTGGTTGCAAAGTAGACAGTCCCCAATCTCTGGAATATCTTGGCATGCCTCAAAATGTGTTTAACTTGTGTGAAGCGCAATGGACATGTAAAGCACAATGTCTCAGGAAAGACTGTCTGAGTTGGCAACTCAGTAATAGTATGGACCTACAGGCCGTGGTGAAAACATTTGCACACAAAATAGGAGGACTTCAGGAGACCAGGTGAGTCTCTCAAGTTGGATTTCGTTTGATTTAGGCCTAAATGAATTTACCTTGAATATTACAGCACATTTGTGTAGGGTATTAGCCTGACAAAACCCACTGAGCAAAACCCGCTCAACAATACCGTCTGAATTTATCCTCAAGCTAACTACTTTTTTTTCTTCATTGTTAGGCTATCTGATGTGTCACTTTCATAAAAGGTTTATAAATAGCACCTAAATCGCAGCAAAAAAAAACAAACAGTATACAGCTATAGATAGTACACTTCATAATGAAACAATCTCTAGTGAGTTAGTGTTGAGGGTGGATTGACTATTATTGGCATGAATGCAGAGAAACTGCGTTACCGCCAGTGTTTCAGGTATGATAGAAATACAGGGCTGAGGCCAATCGAGGTCGGACCAGGCGAGGACAGTGTTATTTTAGCTGCCGAGCGGTGCTGTGAGGGTCAGTATCAGAGATGTATTATATTCAGAGCCTTGACCGACTGCAGGGCGTGTTTCCCCGATAGCCGTACAGGGGGGTGGACCCTGGCCTCCAACTCAAGGCTTCCTGTCTAATATAATGTGAGTTTCTTATTAATAGTACTGTAGCCAACCTGCTCGCTGGGGTATAGGGCTGACAAATTATACACTTAACCTTGGAGAACTCCTAACATTTCCAGTAAACATTTTCAATAGAAGGTTCATATTGATTTGACTCTATTTAAAAAAGCATTCTCTCCAGCATCCGTTCAGTGAATCTAAAAGTAGATTTTAAATCTGAAACTGTACACTGACCAACGAAATGAGAGAAGTACAGATACATAGAGAGGTAGAGAGAGAGAAGGGGTAGAGAGAGGTAGAGAGAGAGAAGGGGTAGAGAGAGGTAGAGAGAGAGAAGGGGTAGAGAGAGGTAGAGAGAGAGTGGGAAGAGAGGTAGAGAGCATATGTGCACATCTGCAAGCATAGCAGCAAAGGCTGGACAAATATTATTGATCTTTAAAAATATATATATATATATATACATGTGTTAAAATGCAACATACCCAGTAGACCCAGTAGACTGAGGGTTTCTGTTGTTGTTATGTGAGCATTGACTATATTAGATTCTGTATTGTGATCCACCAGAAAGATGAGTAGTTACAGGCCTGTCCTGAAGGGGGCGATAAGAAACCCCAGATCTCCACCTTGTTTCTTGGCACAGTGTCACACACTCTACACTATACATCAAACCACTTAGATATTTTTAGATGTAAATAGTAGCCCAAAAATATGTATTCAACATGTAATGATGTGAAACTAATGAAAGCTCTGTCTCTGATGTACACACACACACACACACACAATACAGAACATGAACAATAGCCCTGATACACAACACATAAACATACGAATTGAAATACAACCATAAACAACACAATAAGAAACATATATATATATATATATATATATATATATATATGAAGACAGTATCTAACTTAACTCATAATTGAAGGGGTGACTGAAGAGTTAGCTGGCTAGGCTTGCCACCTGACAACTGAGAAAATGTTTGAGTGGAGGCCTACAGTACACTATCTATTTTCTATCTATCTTTACCTCTATCTATCTGTCTGTGCATGGTGGGTGCAACATGAAACAAACATCTGGACACTCTATCCAACCACAAGCTCTGATCTCATCAATTCAGGTTTCTTTTCTCAATTCTTCCAATAATGAGGAAGGAACCAGTGTGAGACCATGTAGCCAACCATAAGGACAAGTTGGTCGGTATATAAACACACTATCAACTGCTACTATTTTTTCTCACAGTATTTTTTTTTTTACATATCTCTTGAATCTTTCTCTCTCTGTTTTTCTGTGAACAGGCAGACTGTCATCATATAGGAAGTAGAAGGGTCTGTCAGAAGGACTGTAGTTGTCGAGGAAGTCACTTGTCTGCGGGGACAAGTGACATTTGCTACTATGTAAGTACTGAGTTAGTGTGTTTGTTTATCAACACTAATTACCTCAGTTAATAAGAATTTAAGGGAAAAGGGAATAAGACATTCATGGAAATGAAGACAGTTTCATGCTTTAGCTTTGATTTTGGTGTTATTTCCCTTATTGAGAAAATGGCACTAAAATGTAAATGTAAATGGCACTAAAATGACATTTCAGCATTTCCGCATATATGGTGGAAATATGAAGTGAGAGACTGACCACCCTACATTGATGTCGCATCTCGGTGAGACCCTGAACTTGTTTAGCCAATGCCATGCAGACCTGGTTAGTGTGGTGGTGTGTAACACCCTGATCTGTTTCACCTGTCTTTGTGCTCGTCTCCACCCCCCTCCAGGTGTCACCCATCTTTCCCATTATCCCCTGTGTATTTGTACCTGTGTTCTCTGTTTGTCTGTTGCCAGTTCGTTTTGTTTCGTGAAACCTACCAGCGTACGTCTGTTTCCCCTGCGCACGTCTGTTTCTTGCTCCTGTTTTCTAGTCCTCCCAGGATTTGACCCTTCTGCCTTCCCTGACACTGCCTGCTGTTCTGGACCTTTTGCACCCTCTCTGGTTTATTGACTTCTGCCTGCCTTTGACCTGTGGTTTGCCTGCCCCTGTACTATAAATAAACTTTTTTTTCTTCGACACTGTCCGCATCTAGGTCATAACTGAAACCTGATACGGTGTGCATTTAACCAGGTCATCACTCTGGAACTAAAGATTGACGCCAACTCAGTGCTTGCAAAATGGGCTGTCAATGACAATCAATACAAAATGCAATATTTGTTGGATGTGTTGTATTATCAAGTTGTGATTATTGTAAATGGTTGAGGGTTCCTTCGCTACAGTTATAGTAAACTGTGTTAAGAGATTAATGAGTGGTGTTTTGGTGTTTTTGGTCTCTGTACTCTCTCTGTATGCAGAACATGGGAAGTCAGTGGCCTTTTAAAGCTGCAGTCCATAATTCATACTACCACAAAACACTCACCATGCCACCATGTTATGGTATACCATGTTATGGTATACGGCTCATCTACATTGTTTACAATAATTGTCGTAAAATAACCTTTTATTTTGGGTTATGATGGGATAAGACTTGAATTTCTGTAATTAATTTAATAGTGCAGAAATCTATGTAGAAAATGCAGATTGCACCTTTAAAATAAAGTACAGGATCGATTTGGTAATCAGTAACATGAATATGGCATGTTGTTATTTACTTCAAGCTCATATTTGTTGTAGTGCTGAGTACCCACATCTATTCTGGACACTGAAGATATTTGTACACTTGATCAAGATTTCATCTCTTAATACTTCATCATATTTCTTTGTGATTTTTTAAAGCTGCTTTTGGATAGACATGTTTTGTGTTTTGAGTGTCTCAAAAGAACATGTGTTAAAGTAATTGTGTCATGCTGTTTTTATTTTGTTTAGGAGTGCCAAAGGCTTTTCTGACCATACACCCCAAATCTTCATATATATTCAGTGGAGAGTCTGTCACTCTCAGATGTAACATACAGAGGGGAGAAGTCACTGACTGAGAATATACATGGAGCAATGATGATGCAGACTCTCTCAGTAGGAAGCATGAATTTGAGATCAGTGAGGTTAAGATTTCAGACAGTGGTGACTACAGGTGTCTGGGTACACATATTGATCAGAAGAAGCATTCTAAGTGGAGTGATGCTGTCAGACTGACAGTGACAGGTAAGTCATCTTATCTCTCATTCACATCAGTGCCTCTATGCCCACAACCACTTGACATTGGTACCCATTTTAAGGAGGCTATCTAGTTGTTTTAAAAATGCTTGTCTACCATTGCTGTTCAGATTCCTCCACTAATAAATTCAAATTGTGTGGAATAATTTAAGAAATATGTTGTATAGTACTACGATCAAACTTTTAACTTATTGGTACACACATTTCATTTGTCCAAGTTTAACTTAATTAATCAAATTAAAATAGTGCAAAGCTGGAATCAACACAAAGGGTGGCTACTTTGAAGAATCTCAAATATAAAGTATATTTAGATTTGTTTAACACTTTTTTTGGTTACTACATGATTCCATGTGTGTTATTTCAAACTTTGGTTGTCTTGACTATTATTCTACAATGGAGAAAATAGGACAAGGTAGAAAAACCCTTGAATGAGAAGGTGTGTCCAAACTGTTGACTGGTACTATCTATCTATATGTATATTTATTAAGTTACCAAGCATGTATCCAGATGTTTTCATATTTTGCTTTCTGTTTTCTTAGCTCTTCCTGAAACTACACTGACCGTGAATCCAAACCCTGAATACAATGGAGAGACAGTAACTCTGACGTGTTCAGTGGGGTCTGACAGTGGCTGGAGCTATACATGGTACAAAGACAACACTAAGAAAGTAGTGACCTTGTTTGGCAGACACACTACAACAGGAGCCACCTTCACCACCAGTAGAGCTGCTGAGTCTGACCAGGGTCTCTACTGGTGTCAGGGAGAGATCCAGTTCAGATCCATATCATCAATCATTAGTGATCCTGTCATTATCACTGTGAAAGGTGAGTTACTTTTATGTTTTTTTTTATCAAACAAAATGGACACATTATATTGAGTCAATCATATACACATGATCTGTGCGTCAGTATGAATATAAAAATGTATAATTACTGTCCGGTAGTTAGGGGTGGAAGGTAGCCTAGTGCTTAAAGCATCGAATCCCTGAGCTGACAAGGTAAGGATCAGCCCCTGAACAAGGCAGTTAACCCACTGTTCCCAGGTGGTCATTGTAAATAAGAATTTTTATCTTAACTGACTTACCTGGTTAAAGAAGTCAGATCATGTGTTGGAGAGATTTGCACTCTGACTGCACAGATATAACTGTGTTTCCACAGCTCTGCCCAAGGAAGGCTTCAGTGAGTGTCGATCTACTCTGGAAATTGCTAAGCAGGTATCTAGGTCTTCAAATTATGCTCTTTTCTCACAGCCCTGCCCAAAGCTACACTCAACATAACACCAAACCCTGCATACACTGGAGAGACAGTAACTCTGACGTGTTCAGTGGGGTCTGACAGTGGCTGGAGCTACACATGGTACAAAGGCAACACTAAGAAGGTAGGTAAAACTCCCTAGAAAGGCCAAAACCTAGGAAGAAACCTAGAGAGGAACCAGGCTATGTGGGGTGGCCAGTCCTCTTCTGGCTGTGCCAGGTGGAGATTATAACAGAACATGGCCAAGATGTTCAAATGTTCATAAATGACCAGCATGGTCGAAATAATAATAAGGCAGAACAGTTGAAACTGGAGCAGCAGCACGGTCAGGTGGACTGGGGACAGCAATGAGTCATCATGTCAGGTAGTCCTGGGGCGTGGTCCTAGGGCTCAGGTCCTCCGAGAGAGAGAAAGAAAGAGAGAATTAGAGAGAGCATATGTGGGGTGGCCAGTCCTCTTCTGGCTGTGCCAGGTGGAGATTATAACAGAACATGGCCAAGATGTTCAAATGTTCATAAATGACCAGCATGGTCGAATAATAATAAGGCAGAACAGTTGAAACTGGAGCAGCAGCACGGCCAGGTGGACTGGGGACAGCAAGGAGTCATCATGTCAGGTAGTCCTGGGGCATGGTCCTAGGGCTCAGGTCCTACGAGAGAGAGAAAGAAAGAGAGGAGAGAATTAGAGAACGCACACTTCGATTCACACAGGACACCGAATAAGACAGCAGAAGTACTCCAGATATAACAAACTGACCCTAGCCCCCCGACACATAAACTACTGCAGCATAAATACTGGAGGCTGAGACAGGAGGGGTCAGGAGACACTGTGGCCCCATCCGAGGACACCCCCGGACAGGGCCAAACAGGAAGGATATAACCCCACCCACTTTGCCAAAGCACAGCCCCCACACCACTAGAGGGATATCTTCAACCACCAACTTACCATCCTGAGACAAGGCTGAGTATAGCCCACAAAGATCTCCGCCATGGCACAACCCAAGGGGGGGCGCCAACCCAGACAGGATGACCACACTACAACAGGAGCCACCTTCACCATCAGTAGAGCTGCTGAGTCTGACCAGGGTCTCTACTGGTGTCAGGGAGAGATCCAGTCCAGATCCATATCAGTGATCCTATCACTGTGATTGGTGAGTAATTGTGTGTGTGTGTGTGTGTGCGTGTGTGTGTGTGTACAAAGACATCACTGTGTATGTTAGTATTCTGATGACTAGATCTTGGTAAGTCAGACAGTTCAGAGTGCCATGGTCATGTTGTGATGAATGCTGATCAACATTATTTTACATTCTAAGGTGTATGATAAAGTTGTGCAATTGTTTATTCAGTTAGTTGTTAGTTAGTGTCTGTGCAGAGAGACCTGTGGCTGTTCTGACCCTCCACACACACACACACACACACACACACACACACACACACACACACACACACACACACACACACACAACTGGCCCCAGATATTCAGTGGAGAGACTGTCACTCTCAAATGTGACATACAGGGAGGAGAAGACATTGAGTATGCTTTGCATAACAGTGGGAAGTCAGTCTACTCCAAAGCAGAGCCTGAGTACAGAATCAGGAAGATGGGAAGATGCGACTACTCCAAAACCACCATAAAAAAGCCAGACTATGGTTTGCTACTGCACATGGGGACAAAGAACGTAATTTTTGGAGAAATGTTCTCTAGTCTGATGAAACAAAAATAGAACTGTTTGGCCACAATGACCATCTTTATGTTTGGAGGAAAAAGTGGGAGGCTTGCAAGCCGAAGAACACCATCCCAACAGTGAATCACGGGGGTGGCAGCATCATGTTGGGGGGACTGGTACACTTCACAAACTAGATGAGATCGTGAGGAAGGAAAATTAGGTGGATATATTGAAGCAACATCTCAAGACATCAGTCAGGATGTTAAAGCTTAGTCATAAATTGGTGAATGCACCAATTTGTAAGTCGCTCTGGATAAGAGCGTCTGCTAAATGACTTAAATGTAAATGGGTCTTCCAAATGGACAATGACCCCAAGCATGCTTCCAAAGTTGTGGCAAAATGGCTTAAGGACAACAAAGGCAAGTTATTGGAGTGGCCAACACAAAGCCAACACAAAGCCCAATCCTATAGAAAATGTGTGGGCAGAACTGAAAAAGTGTGTGCGAGCAAGGAGGCCTACAAACCTGACTCAGTTACACCAGCTCTGTCAGGAGGAATGGGCCAAAATTCACCTAACTTATTGTGTGAAGCTTGTGGAAGGCTACCCGAAACGTTTGACCCAAGTTACACAATTTAAAGGCAATGCTCCCAAATACTAATTGAGTGTATGTAAACTTCTGACCCACTGGGAATGTGATGAAAGAAATAAAAGCTCAAATAAATCATTCTCTCAACTATTATTCTGACATTTCACATTCTTGAAATAAAGTGGTGGTCCTAACTGACCTAAGACAGGGAATTTTTCTAATGAAGGAGAATCACCAGAGCTGGGTGACCGTGAGAGGTGCGAAAATAATTATGATAACATATTTTTTATCAAATCTGTGGTCATCAGTGATTTGTAGTGTTTTAAAAGCACACTGTAGGTTTGGAGTTGCAAGCTCAGGCTGGTCATCTGATCTCAAGTCAGTTGCCAAATATATAATGTATCTACAGAATTGTTTCACTTTGTCCACTACTTTATACTTTATTTATTTTCTACAACTACCTCAGAGTCTGACGGTGATTTGCTGTTCTCTCTCCAGGCATAACTCCTGGACCCTCTACATCAGTCCTAGTAGGAGTGGTTGTGGTCCTGGTTGTTTCTGATGTTCTACTGGTCGTACTCCTGGTACTGCTGTGTCGATATAAAAATGCCAAATGTGAGACCTTTATCATTTCTCATTCAACGTTTTAGTTCATGTTTAGGAGAAAAAATGTCTAATTACAAAAGTTCAAAACATTAATGACCTGATTTAATAGTATGCATTTTTCTTTACATGTTCTTGTTGCAACAGGATATTCTCGTGAGTACACCTGTCTTTTAAATTTTTTTAAAACTACGGTCCTTTTCATACAGCAAAATATAATCTCTGTGTTTCATGAGTGTCTCTCCCTGTAGGCCGCCTCAACCCCAGAGGACCAACCTGGACCCCCAACAGGACCAAGGATCTACCCAGGTCCGAACTCCTGATGCTGGGTATACACGTCTGCAGCATGGTTAGTCTCTTAGTCCAGACCACTGTCTCTCTCCTCTCTCTGTAACTTCACACACTGACTTTTCACCATCCACTTTGCATACAACATGTTACCGTACTTTCCCTAGGCAAGCTGAGGGAAAACCAACCCATTAATCTTCCTCTCCTTTGACCAACAGCTGGAGCTAACATTGACAAAACAATAATTCTCTCAGACAATAATGACAGTGGTACTGTACACTATGTTAAGTTTAGCATGAATACAGTATATAGTTGTTGTTGCAGTTGTTCTTCATATGTTTAATATTACTGACATACTAACAGTAAGTAGAGATATTAGTGTATTACCTGTATATTTCAGATGCTGGTGCTGCTACTGCTGGACCAAGTGATGTGATGTACAGATTCAACACTGAAAGTTGGACAAGAAAAAGAAAAGTAATTTTCTACTGTTACATAAATTAATACAAATTGTAGCAGTGTATTTTACTCATCAAATATGAGTTCTGAGGACCTGGTTAGTTCTGGTACTGTGTATCACTTCCTTTTTAATATAGAAATGTGGACATGTACGTCTATGACGACAAAGTGGTCTTCCAAGTAAGCAAATGTAAGACTCATTAGCCAGGGTGTGGTATTTAAATGGAAGCAATATTGAATATTTTCATTGCTGTGTTGAATTCCAACTAGTGACCTATGTATGCATGACTACCAGTTCTCCCATATTGCCTCCTCATCCTACAGACAGATCATGACGATTAATGACATTAGTGGTGTGTGACTCTTACTGCTATTTCCAGTGTCCCTGCATGGTCTGGAAGGTCACTGTTCCAGTTAGAGGGTTTCTGTGTCTATGTGTTAATGTTTATGTGATCAGACAGACAGCCGGCAGCCAGGTCATTGTCACTGCTCCTGAGAAACAGAAACAGGTCGACACGGAGACCACAAGTCACAGAAAGTGACATCACCACAAGATGTTGCCTGAAACGTAGAAGGGGGGCCTTTGTCAGTAACCTGGGACCTACTACCTTCTGAAAAAGTTGACATGTGTTTCATGTCCCTCAGCCACATTGACCTATGAGCATGCAGAAGAAGTCATGCAAACACGTCTGCAGGTATATGAAGCCAAGATGAAAATGCACACACGGTTATATTTTTTGCTCTCTCTAACCCCTCTTTTTCTTTCTCTTCTTTCTCTGTCTCTCTCTATTTTTCCCTCATTTTTCTTTCTCTGCAACTTTGAGTCGTCTGCTCATAAAGTAACAAAACTACCGGTATCTGTGAAACACCACGACCATTAACCACACAACCAGCAGCAGCTAGGAAACACATGCTCCAAAACCACCACCATCAGACTGATCAACACAGTGACAGACCCCAAACACACCCACGTCTCATCGTCTAACTCTCAAGCTGAGTGAAGGGGTATTTTCAGAGAGCAACTATAGACTGTGACTTCTTTTTCAGCTAACATACAGGAAGCCCTTGTCAAAAGGAGGTCTCTGCTCTTTCTCTACTCTACTCTTTCTTCTCTGTGTGTTTTGGATAGTCAACTGCTAGCTATCAGTGACAGTGATAGATAAGTACATACAGCCAGAGGAAACAGTTAACACCTTAAAGAGATGTCTGGTGGTCCCTTCTCCTGCTTCTCCAAACAGGGAATACTGCTTCTCCTACTCTTCAACTTCCACTATGGTAAGTTTTGTAAAAATAAAATAAAACTTTCTCCTGTTCATGCTTTGTATTGAATGTGCCTTCTTGCCAAACAGGATACATTCTGTCTTGCCTAAATGGATAACCACTTACTGACTTTAGTCAGTTGGCTGCTTAGGGTCTTTTCAACGGTCTCCTTATTCTAATGTGAAACCAAGAGGTTAGAATCATCCCCAAACAGGATCTATTGCATGAGCTTGCTTGCATGATGAAGTAAGGAAAACCGTCAGCTTTCTTTAACTTCGTTGTTGGTCTTTACATGGTGGGTGTTGACTGTACATGCCCGGTCGTCAGTGATTGGTTGGATATTCAGAATCTTTTGCTTTATTACTGTGTGATAACACCTACATAATACCTATATTCAGGAACATATCGTGATGAAGTGATTCAGCAGTTTTGAATGAGTGCCAATGGTGTGGCTGGGTCAGCAGTTGTTGCAGTGCTTCTTGAATGCAAAGACATTACGACCCTGTGCTAGATGCTTGTCATTCATTAAATTTAAGTCAATACGGGATTGTGTTAAATTTTTGATTTTATTACAGCCGGACTAGGATAAGTGCAGTTATGCCCTAAATACCACACTTCATTGACTGTCTTAATTTGTCTTAATTCATGACAGAGATTTTTTTTGTTGTTGTAAGGGTTTATAATTCATTACTTCAGACTGGCATGTCTTTGTAATGCCGCCCATGCAGGATATGGGAGACTAAACACTAAACACTGTGTTTAATTAAACATTAAACACATTGGTATTTGTACTTGTGAGCTGAGGAGGTGTTATCAGATCCACCCTCACTTCTCTTTTCCTGTCATCTCATCCTGTTCTGCTGAATGTTGGGGAGGGGGTGGACTTTAATGAAGTAAAATAGGACCCACACAATCAGATATGTAAATATTTAAAGATATATGCCACATTCAGTATAATATACTTGCTACACCGTACTACTGTGTAATTATTCATGTAAGTAAGTGCACTGCAATGTAAAGAGTAACCCTTGATTGGTGTCAGAATGCTAATGTACATGTTTGTGTTTCAGGTGTGGTTGTTTCTTCATACCTGTCGTTCCACAAGACAGTAGGGGACTCCGTGGAGATCCCTGCAGGCTTAGAGGGGCAAAATGTCACCATAATGCAGTGGAAGTACAGAGGAAAGGATATTGCAGAATTCAACTCAGAAGTTGTATATTCAGGAGGATCCCAGTTCGAGGGGAGACTAGAGATGAATGTCATTAACTTCAGTTTAACAATTAGGAAACTGACTCTGCAAGACTCAGGGGAATTTCTTGTTACTGCTGAAACAGACAATCAGATTCCCACTAAGGCTGTCACTCTTCAGGTTCACGGTAGGCAGCTGTCAGCTTCTTTTTTTTTTTTACATAGATAGATTATTCTGCCCTTGAATTGCGTTCCCATGCAAAACTAGACAGATAGCTAACAACTAAGTCTTCAATAAAACTCCCAAGGCGTGACTTTTCTTGAATGAATATATTGCAAACGTTTAGGTTGTGAAACTGCAAAATACAGAAAAGAATATACTTTAGTGTTCAATTCACACCGACATACTGTAGCTGTACATTAAACATTTGAAGTTGCATAAATACAAAGCACGCGCTAAGGTACCATGCATCTGGCATGATGCCAAACCATATAGCTAATTGTTAACCATATGGTAATTGCTCCTTTCATTACTCTAATAATGTATAACCATCTATGTAGAATAACAAAGCATATTACACTAAAAACAGTAACAAAACTACAGTATTGTATATTTTACAATTCGTTTGCATGACGCATGAGCAAAGTAATACAGCATTGCAATTTGTGAGTAAATGCAACCAACATTGATATGTAAGAAACTCTATCAATAACAAGATTATCATCATTAGCTAAATGCTTGAATCGAACTTACAAACAAATATTTTTCCAAGGCTGAAGCGTGACAAGAAATAACTACATTGAAAGACCTGCACCGTAGCGTTGTTTGTAGCTGCTTCTATGCGTGCAGAACAAATTCTGAACTTCCCGTTTGCGTTGTCTTTCTAAGTACCAGAAAGCGCCACTAGGGGGCAAATAACACCATTGAACACAATGAAAATCCAATTTAACCATTGTAATAAAATAATCTGTTACCTTCTAACAGGATGGCAGCACATAGATAGTTTACTTTCTATGACTATCTATCTATATCTATCTATGGTGGGTGCAACATGAAACAAGCCTCTCCACATTCTGATATCAAACCACAAGCTCTCACAAGAAAGTGACTACCCTACATTGATGTTGCTTCTCTGTGAGAACCTTAGCTTGTATAACCAATCCCATGCAGACCTGGTTAGTGTGGTGGTGTGCATTTAACCATGTCATCACTCAGGAACTAAAGAGTGGTGCCAACTCAGTGGTTGCAAAATGTGCTGTCAATAACAATGAATTCAAAATGCAATTTTTGTTGGATTCCTTGTAGTATCAAGTTGCTATTATTGTAAGTAGTTGAGAGTTCTTTCGCTACAGTTATAGTAAACTGTGCTAAGAGATTAATGAGTGGTGTTTTGGTGTTTTTGGTCTCTGTACTCTCTCTGTGTGAAGAAAATGGAAAGACAGTGGACATTTATAAACTCAGCAAAAAAAGAAACGTCATCTGTGTTTATTTTTTAGCAAACTTAACATGTGTAAATATTTGTATGAACAAAACAAGATTCAACAACTGAGACATAAACTGAACAGGTTCCACAGACATGTGACTAACAGAAATGGAATAATGTGTCCCTGAACAAAGGGGGGTCAAAATCAAAAGCAACAGTCAGTATCTGGTGTGGCCACCAGCTGCATTAAAGTACTGCAGTGCATCTCCTCCTCATGGACTGCACCAGATTTGCCAATTCTTGCTGTGAGATGTTACCCCACTCTTCCACCAAGGCATCTGCAAGTTCCCAGACATTTCTGAGGGGAATGGCCCTAACCCTCACCCTCCGATCCAACAGGTCCCAGATGTGCTCAATGGGATTGAGAACCGGGCCCTTTACTGGCCATGGCAGAATACTGACATTCCTGTCTTGCAGGAAATCACACACAGAACGAGCAGTATGGCTGGTGGCATTGTCATGCTGGAGGGTCATGTCAGGATGAGCAGGAAGGGTACCACACGAGGGAGGAGGATGTCTTCCCTGTAACGCACAGCGTTGAGATTGCCTGCAATAACAACAAGCTCAGTCCGATGATGCTGTGACACACCGCCCCAGACCATGACAGACCCTCCACCTCCAAATCGATCCCGCTCCAGACTACAGGCCTCGGTGTAACGCTCATTCCTTTGACGATTAACACAAATCGACCATCACCCCTGGTGAGACAGAACCGCAACTCGTCAGAGAAGAGCACTTCTTGCCAGTCCTATCTGGTCCAGCGACGGTGGGTTTGTGCCCATAGGCTACATTGTTGCTGGTGATGTTTGGTGAGGACCTGCCTTACAACAGGCCTACAAGCCCCCAGTCCAGCCTCTCTCAGTCTATTGCGGACAGTCCGAGCACTGATGGAGGGATTGTGTGTTCCTGGTGTAACTCGGGCAGTTGTTATTGCCATCCTGTACCTGTCCCGCAGGTGTGATGTTCGGATGTACCGATCCTGTGCAGGTGTTGTTACACGTGGTCTGCCACTGCGAAGACGATCAGCTGTCCATCCTGTCACCCTCTCCTGCTGTCTTAGGCATCTCACAGTACGGACATTGCAATTTATTGCCCTGGCCACATCTGCAGTCCTCATGCCTCCTTGCAGCATGCCTAAGGCACATTCACGCAGATGAGCAGGGAACCTGGGAGTCTTTCTTTTGGTGTTTTTCAGAGTCAGTAGAAAGGCCTCTTTAGTGTCCTAAGTTGTCATAACTGTGACCTTAATTGCCTACCGTCTGTAGGCTTTAAGTGTCTTAACGACCGTTCCAAGTTCATTAATTGTTTATGGTTCATTGAACAATAATGGGAAACAGTGTTTAAACCCTTTACAATGAAGATCTGTGAAGTTATTTGGATTTTTTACAAATTATCTTTGAAAGACAGGGTCCAGAAAAAAGGACGTTTCTTTTTTTTTGCTGAGTTTAGCTGCAGTCCGTACTTCAAACTATCACAAAATGTTCATCTTCCCACTTGTTGTGGTACTAAGGAAATTGTAATGTTCAATTCTGAAACGGAATGATTGCATCTCCTAAAAAAAACATAGAAGACGTTAAGATATTGTGAGTGATTTTGCTCCAGATTTACAGTTTTATTTCTACATTATGTTGCACAGCTGGTGCTTTAATCCTGGAGAGCCCTGCCTATCCCATAACTGAGGGAGACTCTGTGACTCTGTGCAAATAGATATCAGGAAACAAACCCAAACCCAAAGGTTGATTTCTACAAAGATGGAGTACTCATCAGGAATGAGACCAATGGAGAGAT